>NC_025701.1:27960788-28023018 GCF_000633955.1 Camelina sativa | reverse complement strand
ATCTCCACCAGAGCAAATTTAAACGCTCTCATTCCCTTGGGATCTTTATCTTTCTTGTTATTCTCATCGCCCGCCCCATCATCTTCTTCTTCCTCTACTACGTTCTCAGCATCCTCGGCGTTGTCTTCTTCTTCTCCAGTCTTTTTCCCGTCTGGCTTTTTACCAGCTTCTTCATCTGTCTTTTTGTCCCGGTTTCCCTCAGATGAAGCCTTTGGATTTACAGCTAATGAGACCAAATTTTCGGGAATCCGCACTTGCTGTGCCCCGCTGTTGTGTATCTGTAATGCAGGAACCGCTGGAACTCCTCCGGTATGGATAGTATTATTACTGGGGAAGTCACTTTGAGTATGTGAAGATTGTTCCTTTACTCCATATACTTCAGGCACCTGCATAGCCTGTTTGGGATTCAATGTAGAGTGAAGGTTCGGAATTGGAATTGGCTGCCCATTACCAAAAAACTGTGCTAGAGATGCTGAGATGTTGCTAATATGATTGAGCTCTTCCCTACTCACATTGTTTAGAGCATTTCCGTTTTCAGGATTGCTCGAGTTTAAGCCACCGGGAAGATTTGTAGCAGCAGGTAGCAGCACTTGGCTTCCTCCAACAGCTAGTGGTGTGCTTTGGTAAGGCACTGCAATATGATTCTCAGTGTTCTGATTGAATGCTTGGACCGGAGGAGCTGAGGTAGCTAGGTTGTTCATGAAATTGTTGTGATGCGAAGAAGCTACAGTCTTTTCACCCACGGTTGAAAACATACCAACAGTCCTTCGATTTCCATCTTGCTGAGCTATTGAAGCAACACCATGCTCATAAGCAGGTGCCAAAGTATCTTTAAGGACTTGTGATTGTGAGCTCTGAGATATGCTACCATGTTCTTCGTTCACAGGTTTCTTGACAGTTTTAACACCGTAATTCCAGTCTGGAGACATCTCCATATCATCAATCCAGCTGCTATTATTCCCCTTGGCGTCAGACAAACCTTTACTGACACGAGAAATTTCGACCTCATTGGACTTTCTTGCATCTGATCTTTCAACATCATTCCATCTTTGACTGTTCCGCATCCTCTCTGTTGTGCCACTATAATTATTGTTGTCATGTCTACTATACATCTCGTCTTGCGGTTTTCTCTCAGGACTTCCCCTTGCAGAAGGAGCACCATGGTGAGAAAACCTACAATTGTTTCCATTGCGACAATACCCTGAACCTGAAGCAAAAAATCTGCATGGAATATTGGAGCTCCTGTGGAACTCTCCCTCGGGAGCATCCCTTCTATGTGTTTCTCTGTCTCTCCCTGCTTCATTTCTGTAGTTTCTCGAGATTGGATCTGAAGTTTCTCTTCTTGAATTAGTATTATCCTCCGGAAAATCAGAGCTATAGTCAGTTCTGCCACCGACCCTTATGGGCTGTTGTCCCCGGGAATCTTCAGTATAATATTTGGTATCCCTTGTCTTTCTATTAGTACCCTCCCATTCATAGTCACCATCTCTATTGTGTCTACCATCAAATTCTCTCCCTGACCTTGGGGAAACCCGTGCTCTCGTCTTGTGCCTGTCATAGGATCCTCCTCCATCTCGCCTTACTCTCTGCGATGGGCTTCGGCTCCGGCTCCTGCTGTTACTTCTACTTCCACTCCTAAAGAAAGCACAGCAGTCAAACAAAAATCAATCAAACACAAGTACAATGTTGTTAAATGAGAAACAAAAGCATTAAGACATTTGTAACAACAGAAACTGACCTACGGGTTCTAGCCCGGTCCTTGGAAGCTGATTGGCGGAAATACTGTTGTTGTCTGCTTTCATCTTGTTCAGAAGAGTTTCTAGGATCATCATAGTAACCCATCATGGCATCACCGTCTTCATGTGAAGCTCTGCTTCTGGATGGCCAAGCCTCTCCTGAGTGTTGCCTAGGTTTCAGATGCTCATCATCATCATCCGGACCAGCCCTCCTACTCCCATTTCTACCATTTCCCTCTGGATAGAACCGTGCGTGCTCGGGATCATTGTCACGGAAACCTGATTTCCCAGCGTAATCATTCCCACTAGGATGCTGAGTATCTTCTTCCTTGGTATCCCACTTGGAAACACGTTTTCTCCCGGAACCACTCATTTTTCACCCTTAAATTAGGCTGCAAAGCAATTACTAACTGTCTACTGGGAAAATCAATCTGCAAGAGAGATATCGAAGCCAACAAAGATTAAAAAGACACGTTACTATCGTTTCCACATCTCCACATAGTGACCAGAATACCAACAAAGGGGGTGTCATGTAGAGCGTGATATAAGGAAAACTTATCAGAAACATGTTTTGCTAAAATGGTAAAGATCCAAGAGGTGCTCAACACTCAAAGAACAGAAATGCATAAGATTCTTCACCAAATTAGACTACTTAATTGCCAAAATTTTCCCGGACAGAGCTAAGATCAAAGGCCTAACTAAATCCAGAATCCTAGAAAAATAAAAATCAAATCTTTGAAATGAGAACAAGAGTGATTTCGAAGATCCTGTCAGAAACAGAATGAACCAATGATGGAAACTTAAGAATGAATCAGACTGACCCATTACTAATTGAACAATAATTAAACCAACCCCAAAATGTAAATTCAAATCTCTTAATTGAAGCTTCTTCAAATTCCACGAAACCCTAAAATCAAAAAACGCAAAATAGTATTGAGACAGAGAGAAGAAGAAGAAGAAAGGGGAGAGGGGGACTCACGACGCCATTTACCCAGAGAGAGAGAAATCGGAGAGAGATAAACCCTAGCAAGGGGGGGGTGTCGCGGTGGTTCTTCTTCAAATTAAACAATCTGTTCTGACGCGTAATAATAAACTAACGAGGAGGCTTCATCGCTTTTTAGGGTTTCGCAGAGGGGAATGGAGAAGGAGAAGACCGTAGTGCTAGACTACTAGTTAAGATGACTTTTGTAAATCGAACTTTGTTTAGTTTTGCTTCCTTCTTCCTTCTTCCTTCTTCCTTCTTCTTCTTTGCCAGCAGTTGGGAGCCCAAAAAAGCTCTTCTTTTAGGTCCAAGTTTCTCTCTTTCACTCCGTAGTTTTTTTTTTTTTTTGTTGGCTGCTGCGGTTGTAAAGTGTTTAATCGTAGCCGTTGATTTTAATTAAAGTGTTTCTAATGTCAGCCGCTAGATCTGTATCTTTAAAAAAAATGAAGAGAGTTACCTTAATTCTGAAAAAATCATATCCTTATCTAAGATTTTGGAAGTACACAATTTTTTTTTTTTACTATATAATAGTTATAAGTTATAAATTATAGTTATTATTTGATTCATTAGTTAATTACAAAATAGGTTATATGGATTGACTTCATTAATCATACACAAGATTTACATGATTTAGAGATTAAAATAATTACTTTACTTGCATTATTATTAATTACTAGCAATATATACACTTAAATAGTATAGTCCAAAGAATAATACAACTTAAAGAAATTAAATCTTTAACAAAAAATTTCTCTATTATACACGCCTTATAGAGTATATTTATACAACCATATATATTGTTAGACAATTAAAGAAATATAATAAAATCTCCTAAATTCTCTATATATTAATAGAGAAGCATTTTGTTGAAAATGCTGATGTGTCGTCGCCAGAACGATTTGGAGATTTAATTGCAATTAAACATATTTACAAAATAAGTCTTTTGATTTATTAAATATACCATTAAATATATAAAAAATATTTATTTCATTATTATTTACATAAATGTGTCATTAGAATATAGTATAAGAATATATAAGGTAATGTTTCTTTCTATTAGTTTTTAAAAATGAAAGTCTTCATCAACTATTTCAAAAAAAAATATATTTACCAATTTAATTATCATTTTCATAACATATTTAATTATTTAACGTAAATTACATTTCATAAACTGTTAAAAAACTTATTCATCTATTTAACTTTTTGAAATACAAAAGTTATTCTCCGACTTAAAAAAAATTGATGACTATTCAAGTACTCCCTCTGTTTCACAATAAGTGTCATTTTGACACATTTCACACAAATTAAAAAATATTAAAATATACATATATGCTCTTATTTAATAATGTTTAATAAGTTAATTTAGTCATAGATTAATGGTAAAACTAGAAAATCTAATGAAAAAGATGCATTAAAAAATATAAAATAGTGCATTAGAAATGTAAAATGACACTATTTGTGAAACAAAAATAAAATTCTAAAATGACACTCTTTATGAAACAAAAGGAGTATATATTAAAAATTGATTATCACAATAATCTTAAAAATAAATAATATTATCACAATAATTAACATTTTTCCACTTGAACGGGTGATGTTGTGAAACACTTAGTGGACTCACTAGACCGGCCCATGTACTAAGCTATGGAGTCTCGGACCATAGGCTTTACTCAGTCCATACAGCTTCGGCCCATTAGCCGAAGCCTTACTCGGCCCTTAATCCTTAAGTCGGTTTAGACCTAGACTTTGTATTCTACTATATATATGCATGTAATCCTTGGGAATTATCAATAAGAAACACAAGAGCTTTATCCCTAAACTCTACTTTCATAACACGTTATCAGCACGAGTCTCTAACCCTAAAACCCTAATAGGCAGCCGCCGATCCTTCTTCCCTAAACACCCTAAAACCGCCTCTTGTTCTTTCTCCTTCTTCGAGAATCTCTTGATCTCGAAGTTCTGTCTGATACACAAGCATCCTTAGCTTGTGATCGAGTTTCTATTAAAACCCTATCGAGGTTTATAGTTACTAGGCTCGGGGGTGAGTTCGCGCGCAAGGTGTGACAACCCGTCCGTGGACCCCACTAGCCTCACTGCTAGTTGTCCCCATAGGCTGGCCCTGCAGGGCATCGATCCTAACCCATCACTGTGGATTAACTCACATAATCCACCAGTAGGTTATTGGTGCATCAGGCCTTCCTCGAACCCTGGTCCCTCACCCTTTAACAACCTTCCCACAGACAAGCTGTCACCAATTGGCCTGCAGATCAATTGGTGACAGCTTGTCTGTGGGAAGGTTGTTAAAGGGTGAGGGACCAGGGTTCGAGGAATGCCTGATGCACCAATAACCTACTGGTGGATTATGTGAGTTAATCCACAGTGATGGATTAGGATCGATGTCCTGCAGGGCCAGCCTATGGGGACAACTAGCAGTGAGGCTAGTGGGGTCCACGAACGGGTTGTCACACAAGGAGTTGCTCGCGTNGGTCCCTCACCCTTTAACAACCTTCCCACAGACAAGCTGTCACCAATTGGCCTGCAGATCAATTGGTGACAGCTTGTCTGTGGGAAGGTTGTTAAAGGGTGAGGGACCAGGGTTCGAGGAATGCCTGATGCACCAATAACCTACTGGTGGATTATGTGAGTTAATCCACAGTGATGGATTAGGATCGATGTCCTGCAGGGCCAGCCTATGGGGACAACTAGCAGTGAGGCTAGTGGGGTCCACGAACGGGTTGTCACACAAGGAGTTGCTCGCGTGGAAGCTGTTCGCGGTTCGTGGTTCGTGGGAAGCAAGTTCGTGGTCCGTGGAAGCAGTTCAAGGTTCGAGGTTCGTGATATCTGAGGTCTTTAGCTCCCAGATCCTATCCAGTCAGAACCCTAAGGTGTTAAGGTAAACAAAGTTCAAACCTTCTCAAAACCCTATAAATCGAACTTGAACTTAAAACTATGGAACCCTAAAACATCCAAGTGTACAATCTAACAAACCTTGAATCCTATAAATCCTAAGACTTAAAAATCGGTTGCTTAGAATTGTTAGATTGATTGACAATTGCACCATATACATCAAGCTTTGAAATCCGATTTTTGGTTGATTTAAATTGTTTAAAGTTGCTTGATTGTTTGTGTTGCATAAGAACCTAGAATTAAATTGTTAGAAGCATAGAGAGATTAATCTAACTGTTCTAGGATGATAGACTTGGATCGTTCATGCATCATATAATTAAAATCGGACCATGATAGTATATTATAGAATTGGCCGCATGAACTAGAATTGTGTTCTAGGATTGATTCCGATCAAGTGAAATTATTTTGTTAAATTTCCATAATTGTGAGATCATGAATTTGGAATTAAAATATTAATCATGATAAGTCTCTAAATTAATTTAGCAATTATCCAAAAGTTTTAAGAGACTAAATCCTAGACTAAATAGGAAAGTTAAGAAAAAGGAAATCCTACTTAAGTTTGTTGCATGCATTAGCCTATTTGCTTTTGTTGTCTTGCATGCATGAATTTAAACCAAAAACCAAATATAATAAGGCATGGTCGGTCTCAAATATCGCATGGCCTAAGGCATGGTTCGATCTCAAATATCGCATGTCCTAATGATTGAGTGCATGGTTCGATCTCAAATATCGCATGCTAATATTCGGATGTCTATTTCTGTTGTATGCAGATGGCAAGCCTTAAGAGCTTAGACTATCCAGTCTTGAATGCTTCTGGTGACAATTACTTGCTATGGGCAATGAACACCAAGATCAACTTGAAGTCAAAAGACTTGTACGAGTGTGTCGAAGAGGGTAACAAGACCTCGGACAAGAATAAGAACAAGTGTATCCAGCATATGCATCACCACATTGCTGAGAGTCTCAAGAACCAGTACCTATTTATTGAGGACCCTCTCGACCTTTGGACAACGCTTAAACGGCGATATGGGCACCAAAAGACGGTGCTTTTTCCAAAGGCCGAGTATGAGTGGAAACACCTAAGGATCCAGGACTTCAAAACCCTGGACGAGTATAACTCTGAGCTTTTTAGGATTGTCTCAGTCCTTAGGCTGTGTGGTACTGTGGTAACAGAGAAGGAGCTAATTGATAAGACTTTGTCTACCTTTAGCCCTAACAACATGGTTCTTCAGCAACAATACCGGCAAACAAAGTATGCCGAGTATGGGGCCCTAAATGAGGTGTTACTGCTAGCTGAGCAGAACAATGAACTGTTGCTGATGAATAGTGCTATGAGACCTCCTGGTACAGCCCCATTACCAGAAGCACACAAAGTGGATGCGGGAAAGAAAAGTTCTGCAGAGCCTAAGGAGCCTAAAGAGCCCAAAGAGACCAACTACGTCCAAGAGAGAGACACTACGGTCGTGGTCGTGGTGGCAGAGGACGTGGTGGTCGAGGGGGCCAAGCTGGCCGCGGACGCGGTGGTAGAGGCCGTGGTATCTCCAAGCCACAAGCTAAGGCAAAATCGGTTTGTCACCGATGTGGTATGTCAAACCACTGGATGAAAAACTGCAGAACTCCCAAACATCTCATTGATGCATATCAAGAAAGTTTGAAGAAGAACCCAGAAGCTAACTTGGTGCATCTCGATGATGAAGGAGACTTCGATCATGAGAATGATGACTCCCTAGAGACCTCCGACCTCTTTACAGAGGCTGAATGAATTTTTCGGTTTTTATTTTGGTTTAAAACTATGCTTTTATGCTTGATTTATTTCTATGTATTGGATAATTGATTTGGTTTAAATTCAAGGATTTATTTTATAAATTGCCTTATTGAGTTAAAACACAAAATGTTGTTTTATAGAAATGGCTGAGGATATGAGTGAACTAGTGGTGGACAGTGGATCCAGCCACACTATTTTAAGAGATAAAAGATATTTTATAAACCTCACCATGAAAAGTGCCAATGTTAGTACAATTGCGGGTATAGCAAACCTTATAGAGGGCTACGGCCAGGCTCACGTGTTGTTGCCTAATGGAACACACATTGAATTAAGTGATGCCTTATACTCACCCAGCTCCAAGAGAAATTTGTTGAGCTTTAAAGATATAAGATTAAATGGTTATCATGTGGAAACCAAGGGTGAAGGAACTAGAGAGTTCCTATACATTACAGAAAATGTGAATGGACAAAAGAAAGTCTTAGAGACTATACCTGCACTAGCCACTGGCTTGTACCATGCTAAGATAAATATGATAGAGGCTAACTTGGCAAAGCATAGAATGTTTAGTGAAGAATTCACTTTATGGCATGACCGGCTAGGCCATCCGGGTTCGAACATGATGCGTAAACTAATTAAGAGTTCGAATGGGCACAACCTAAGTGAAAGGAAAGTTATCCCTAAACATCTCACGTGTGTAGCATGCGCACAAGGGAAACTTATTATAAGGCCTTCACCAGTAAAAGTCACAAGAGAGACTTTAAACTTTCTGGAAAGGATACAAGGTGATATATGCGGACCAATACACCCATTTAGTGGGTCGTTTAGATATTTTATGGTGATGATAGATGCATCAACCAGATGGTCGCATGTTTGCTTGTTATCTACAAGAAATCTAGCATTTGCAAAGATGTTGGCTCAAATTATAAGGCTAAGAGCACACTTTCCAGACTTTCCACTTAAGACTATACGTCTAGATAATGCTGGTGAATTCACATCCCAAGCGTTTAATGATTACTGTATGTCCATGGGGGTGAGTGTGGAACATCCTGTGGCACATGTCCATACACAAAACGGACTAGCTGAGTCCTTCATTAAACGAATACAAATGATAGCTCGACCATTGTTAATGAGATCGAAGCTCCCTGTGTCGGCTTGGGGACACGCAGTATTACATGCAGCAGAACTCATACGCATCAGGCCATCTAGTGAACACAAATATTCACCATCCCAACTATTAACGGGTCAAGAGCCAGACATTTCCCATCTCAAAACATTCGGTTGTGCCGTTTATGTACCTATTGCTCCACCACAGAGAACTAAGATGGGACCTCAGAGGAGGATGGGAATATATGTTGGATATGAGTCTCCCACCATTATAAAGTATCTTGAGCCATTAACAGGAGATTTATTCAAGGCCAGATACGCGGACTGTCAATTCATTGAGTCCGAATTCCCTATGTTAGGTGGTGAGACTAGCAAGCTGGTCAAGGAATTAACATGGAATCAAACATCCTTAAATTGGCAAGATCCTCGAACTCTAGCATGTGATGCAGAGGTTCAAAAGATTATACATTTACAGCAGCTAGCTAATCAATTGCCAGATTCCTTTGCTGACCCAAAGAGAGTAACAAAATCGTACATACCATCTTGCAATGCACCAGTACGAATTGATGTTCAAAAGGAACACAATATTCAAGTTGCTACAGAGTCTAAAACCCGTTTGAAACGAGGTAGACCATTAGGTTCCAAAGATAAAAATCCTCGAAAGTCTAAGGGTGCAAAACAGACCGAGGTTCAGGGAATTACCGAAAGTACAGACATGGCCGCGGCAAATGATAAGGAGCCGGATGGGGTTCAGGACGCTGAACCTCTAGGTCCTGAGAATATTGATAATAATGAGATTTCAATAAATTATATCATGTCTGGAATTAAATGGAACAGAAAAGATGTCGACATTGATGATATATTCGCATACAAGGTAGCACTTGAGATAAATGAGGATCTAGAACCCACATCCATATTAGAGTGCACTCAAAGCAAAGATTGGCTTAGATGGAAAGAAGCTATTGATGTGGAGTTAAACTCTTTGAAGAAGAGAAGTGTGTTTGGTCCGATCTTAAGGATAACACCTGAAATTAAACCAGTTGGACATAAGTGGGTCTTTGTAAGAAAGAGAAATGAGAAGAATGAAATCGTGAGATACAAAGCACGGCTTGTAGCACAAGGATTCTCTCAAAGACCAGGCATAGATTATGAGGAGACATACTCCCCTGTGATGGATGCAACGACTTTTAGATATCTAATAAGTCTGGCTGTAAGAGAAAAACTGGATTTGCGGTTAATGGATGTTGTAACTGCTTACTTATATGGTCCACTGGATAATGAAATCTATATGAGATTACCAGAGGGAATAGAACTCAAAGATAAGAGTGGTTCTCGAGAACAGTACTGCATAAGGCTAGACAAATCGCTTTATGGACTGAAACAGAGTGGTCGAATGTGGTATAACCGATTAAGCGAATTTTTGGCAAAGAAAGGCTATCGGAACGACCCAATCAGTCCATGTATATTCATTAAGAAGTTTGCAAACAAAGGATTTGTGATAATAGCAGTCTATGTGGATGATTTGAACATCCTAGGAACCTCTGGGGAAATCGCCCAAACTGTAGAATATCTCAAGAAAGAGTTTGAGATGAAAGACCTAGGTAAGACAAAATTCTGTTTGGGATTGCAGCTTGAGTACAGAAACAATGGTATCCTTGTGCATCAAAAGGCATATACAGAAAAGGTACTCAAGAGGTTTAATATGGAGCAAGCTCACCCATTGACTAGCCCCATGGTTGTGAGAAGTACACAAGTGGATAAAGATCCATTTGCTCCTAGAAAGGCCGATGAAGAGTTTCTCGGACCTGAAGTGCCTTACCTCAGTGCTATAGGAGCGTTGATGTTCTTGGCTAGCCACACTAGGCCGGACATAAGTTTTGCCGTGAACCTCCTAGCAAGATATAGTTCTTGTCCGACCATAAGGCACTGGAATGGTATAAAACACGTTCTGCGATACCTACAGGGTACGACAGACTATGGTCTATATTACACTAACTATAACAAAGATGGTTTAGTTGGTTTTGCTGATGCAGGTTATCTCTCCGATCCACACAATGGAAAATCACAAACAGGCTATGTATTTACACACGGTGGTACGGCAATATCTTGGCATTCTATGAAGCAAACCCTTGTAGCCACTTCATCAAATCACGCAGAGATACTAGCAATGCACGAGGCTGGCCGTGAATGTGTTTGGTTGCGGTCCATGACTCAGCATATACGGACAGACAGTGGATTGGAGGACAGCAAAGAAGCAACCATAATCTATGAAGATAACACAGCATGCATCGCACAGCTCAAAGAGGGTTACATCAAGGGAGATCGGACGAAGCACATATTACCAAAGTTCTTCCATACACATGATCTACAAAAGGCCGGAGAAGTTCTTATAGTGCAAGTTCAGTCAAGTGAGAATTCAGCCGATCTCTTCACCAAATCGTTACCGACAACTACGTTCAAGAAGCTCGCGCACCAGATTGGAATGCGGAGACTTAGGGACTTGGAGTGATGTTTGGAACAGGGGGAACAATGTGTGCTGTACTCTTTTTCCTTCACCAAGGTTTTGTCCCAATGGGTTTTCCTGGTAAGGTTTTAATGAGGCAGCATCCCCTAAGCACATTGCAGCGATTCCATCCAACATAGGCACGGTCGTTCGTCCAAGGGGGAGTGTTGTGAAACACTTAGTGGACTCACTAGACCGGCCCATGTACTAAGCTATGGAGTCTCGGTCCATAGGCTTTACTCAGTCCATACAGCTTCGGCCCATTAGCCGAAGCCTTACTCGGCCCTTAATCCTTAAGTCGGTTTAGACCTAGACTTTGTATTCTACTATATATATGCATGTAATCCTTAGGAATTATCAATAAGAAACACAAGAGCTTTATCCCTAAACTTCACTTTCATAACAGGTGAAACATATTTTTACACAAAATAATTAAATGTAAATTTGAATAAAATAAATAAATATATGTGTAAAATTATTATTATGACACCTTATATTCCAAATAATAATTTTACTTGTAATAATTTTATTTGAGTCGATTTATCCCGCATATAGTGTGAGTTGTTACCTAGTTAATTAAATCAAGCAACTAAATTTATATTTTTGTAATCGATTTTGTTCGGTTCTTTGTCTCGCTTCTTTAGATAAACCGTTAGTTATTAATATTATAAATACAATAAATTTTAAAATTCAAAAAAATCAAATATTATAGATATACATTTATACAATCTTAAACACTACATAAAGTAAACAAATTAACAAATCCGCGGTGTATCGTGGGTTAAAATTTAATAAATATATATAAAGCCAAAAAAAAAACTTTACTTTTGTATACATAATAATATATACACAAGATGAAGTGACCTTAGTGCAATGACAGGAGGTAAGTCCATTTGTAGAAGACACCATCACACCCGGGATCGAGTCCCGGCTCCTACGAATATAGGAATTTGGCTAATAGGCCGGCCAGTTGTGGCCCAATGGTTGAAAAAAAAAATATAATATATACACAAGCAATAATAACTAGACAAATTGGAGGGTGAAAACTTAAGAAAAAAAAGCATTTGAGAAGCTTGCCATATACTACTAGTAAGTCGCTTAGCTTTTATATCAGACTTGATTCCTGAATTTTTAATTAACGGCTAGATGCAACCTAGAAGAGAAATATGTTTATATTTGAAAAGCCTTTAGTCTTCTAAACATGGGCTTGTACGTTAGTACGTAACGGCTAAAGACATACGGACTTTGTAGGGGTGGCATATCCCTCTCTCTCTGATGATCCATTATGTGCAACTCACTATCACCATTTAGCTATGTATTTTACTCCCATTTCGTAAATTCCATCCAATTGTATATATATGTCTTAAGCGTTTTTGCCCACATGAATGCCTCAATTGTATACTATATGATTCCCCATTGGATTCACATTAATATTGTACATGTTGTTCTTTCTCAGTCTTGGTCATTATCATGGTATGTATAATTCAAACCTAAGATGTATAATGATTAAGATGAAATGATGTTTCTCTAGACTCTAACCATGACACGTAATATTTTCTACGAGTAAATGGATCCGAGTTTGGATAACATTTAAAATTTCAGAAACTTTTTCCAAAAGAGGTTTTAGATGAATCCATTGCCATAGAGTACTCTTCGCTATTAAGGCATGATAAAAAATAATCTATCATTCCAAACCTCGAATCACCATCTAATTTTCATTTTCATTTACATAACTTTTCCAAATGTAGACTTCGAAGTCGAATTCGATGAGTTTCGTGCTCTTTCAATATTTTGCAAGCTCACTTCTTAGCTAATTTTTCGAGGTTATCGTTTTCAGAATCCTAAGCCATGTGTCAAACAAACAAAAAAAGTGTTAGGTAGGAATTAGGAAATATACAGTGACAAACATATAACACTGACCGCAAAGTATAATGAATTAATTGGGCCATTAATTAATCCTAGAGATTAATCACATGCAAAATCTTATCATAAACCATATTTAATCACCCAAATCTTATTAATTAATCAATCAACTAGCCAAGATATCGATATCCGTATCTCCATCCCTAATCATGTATTAATCATTAATCACAACTAAATCCAAGAGTAAACAATTAATTAGCCAGTAAGAAATGGATATGTATATATCGGGAAACTAAATTGTAAATTTCTAACGTTTTCACTACAAATTCGATATTATACGTAATGTTACATGATTTAATTTGTCTAAGTAACCAGATCACATATATTAATAATAAGTTGCTATAACTAGTTCTTTCAAGTTCAACAATAATTTGTACTAGTAATTATAATCATCGTGTAGCTAGGGTGTATGTATATGATTTGTTCGTGTAAACTCGTTCCTTTGACAGGTGTAAATTCGTTTTTATGTCACGTTGTTGTGGTGTATACTACACAGATTGACCGGTCCAAGGAATAAGTCAACAATTGCATGGGACTCGAGACAGTAGCTATATAGTTTTATTTTTCCTAAATACTTTAATTTTAACTTATATGGTACAATTAGTCGTAGCACCTTCTTTTTAAGATTACCCTATTTAATTAGGCTTCGTCGAAAGATGAACTCACATTACTACGTACATCGATACAACTATTTATTTCAACTATACGAAACTATTTTTTTCGTAACAAATTCGAACTCAACCACCGAGCCACGTATCATCACATAGAAAAGTATTAACTTCAAATCACAAATTCAAACTCAACCACATAAAGACATGAAGCAAAAATACAGAAGCTCTTTCAAATCTGAAGGCCATGCGTGTAGAGTACTCTATTTACCGAACGATATTTTAAAACTTTGACAACACGTACTCTCCCAACTTTATGGTAATTTAAAATATGTTTTTAATCGTAAAAAGTTCAATAATTCGATCCAAACATTCCACGTTCAAGATATATACACCATAAGTCTGTAATAAACTAAGAATCACCTTTTTATTTTTATATAATTGGATATTATATACTCATTTGCTTCATAGTTCAATAATTTGCATGACGAAGATACGAGTTAGGTAAATTGGTATGGTACCGTATAACCAAACAAGTTGCAGATTTTGTTTTTATTAATTGTTAATTCATCACCAAAATTACGTGCGTAGTTTGACCAATCAAATCTCTTGAGATACGAACAATATCATCCAATGGTTCTGATCAAATCACAAAAATGAAAAGTTAGCGAGTTGTCGCATTATGTTACTCGTAAAATATTTATTAATTTATGATTGGCATCCAATGAATCATTTAGTCCTATAATTGTAGATTTGTATTATGCGCATGTAATTTGTGTGTGTGTGTGTGTATATGCCATGAACAACACAGAATTGAGAAAGATTATGCGTTCCTATAAGCTGGGGAATAAATAGTTGTCATATATTTCCCAATCTTTGTTTTTTTTTCTCGAACCAAAGTTTCAATTATTTGGAAATGTAATCAAATCATTTGTTTTGCATATAAGCATATTGTAACTTTTGTAATAATATTTATTTATTGCTCATCAGATATACATTTGTATAGATACCTCATGCCTATATACAATATACATATATATAACTATATAAGCCCATATCGTCGACGACTAATGTTACATTACATACATGAGCGAGCGCTCTCTTTCTCTCTCTATAAGTCACTTTCTAACTTTTGAAGATTCCGCCATTGTTGCATAGTTAGAGCTCAACTTGAGTCCAAAACTACAGTCAAGATTACTTGCTCATGTTCTTACGCAGGTATCGTACTATAGTCTCTATATAGATATATTCCGTTAAATGTATATACGAACATTCACATTCTTGTTTATAGTTTTAATACATATGAATATGATTGGATAAAATGATGCATTAGTAACTGTTCTAACGAACAAGGGTTACTTGAAGGAAATGGCTGATTCCATAACTTTTTTTTAATATATATATATATATATATATATATATCAAAACCTGACCACGTAAAAATAAGAGGGATTACATACTTCTTTTTGTATACACCTCTAACACGAAAACTACTGCCATTTGCTCACTGTCACTACATTGAAATAATTAATGTTACAAATACTTAAGAATGACATCACATTATAAATTTACAAACAAGTTGTAAACGAAACTCAACTGATGAATATATATGGTAAAACACTAAAACATAGTGATGTTGAATGCAGCGCTAATTTATTGATCCCCAAATGCGACCGAGCTTCAATATCTAACATCATGATCAGCTACTATCTAAATGGTTTTTGTCACTCAAAAAAAAACAAACGAGAAATCTGATATTTCAGTTATATATAAAAAAAAAAAAGATTGAAAAATATTTTGTTTTCTTCATAATTTATTTCACTACCGGTACAGAAAAGTTACGATCTGTAGAATATACCATCTCCATTAGTACAATTTACAAATTATGTCCATGGAAAAAGAAGAAGAAAAAGCATGTATTTACTACTTTGTTTAAAATAGGACGAATTGCGTCAGCAGTAGTAATAAAGGTGAAAACGAAATGTCATTTATGTGGTAAATTTACACAAAACATACCCAATTCACTGTCTCACGCAAACATCATCATAAAACGTATTACATTCACTGTCAAAAAAAAAAAAGGGTCAGTAAGCATATCCGATGTATAGAAGTCTTCTAGTATAGTTTTAGATCACAACCACTCATTACACTCTTTTTTTTTTTCTTTTCATTTTACCGAATATACGAGATAATTACTTAAAAGTGAATAAGTGAAACATTGTTAAAAATTGCTAGAAAATTTTGTTAATTAGTTTTATAAAATCTTGTAAAATGCTTCCAACAATCTCTGTATTTTTGTAATACTTCCCATGACTTTGTTTTGTAAAGAAAATGTTTAAAATTATGAACCAATAATAGAATAATTGAATTCATTAACAATACTAGATTCTTTTGTTTTAATTGAATAACACAAAATTTTTAGTGACTTTATAAAAATCTGAATCCAATAACCCAAATTTATTAAGATTTTAAATGACATTTTACAAATCACAAACTAATAACATTGAATTTTAACATAGTTTAACAAAATCTTGATCTAATAACAACAACATATTCTACCTAACATTTAAAATCTTTAAAACTTTATTCCAATCTCAAACCAATAACCCCACTTATTTTTTTCAGAATTGTAATATTTCCTGGAAAAATAAAAAGGACTAAATTAGCTAAAATGTTAAGTGTATTTTTTTGTTTAAACAGCTAAAAATTGTCAGAAAGAACGTAAAGTAAAGTAAGAATTTTTCCAATTTTGCAGGTAAAGGTAAATTAATTACTTAATCCGGGTTATTTCGACAACCGTGTCTTCTAGTTTGTTCTGCGCAATAATAAACATGATTCTGATTCTAAAAAGTTTTTTCTTTTTAATTCGCCGTTGTTGCAGAAGAGACATAAAACCCGAAATAAATAAAAAAAGGGGCACAAAAACAGAAACAGAGTAAAAGAGTCTGAGAGATTGGTCGGGGGAGTAAGAGGTGTTAATTGTCTCCTGTCTCCTGGATCGCGGCCACTTCGCCGTCAAAAAATATCTCAGAGATTCTCATTGGGCCGCCATTGATGAACCCAACCTACTCACTCTGTGAAGACACATAACGTGAATGTTCTGTCTATTTTTACATCTCCCCTAGGCCCTCACACACGGGATGATATAACAATAACAAACCTTGCCGAGATTTGAAGAAAGAACATCAAATCAAAACCCAATTCCGAATTTGACTTCATTGCTTCTTACTGAGACAAAGGTACTCACTTTTAGTTAGAGGCTTTTGATTATTCTATTCACTTCCATAGTTTCAGGAACCGTCTTTTTCTGTTCTATATATTATCCTTAAGTTAGTACCTTTGTAGTGAATGAACATTTCACATCGATTTATGCAAGTTCAGAGAATTGAGTCGGGTTAGTTTTTTGTTGTTTCTAATGGAAGATTTGGTTTCACACTTTTGGTCTTAGGTTTAAACATTGAGGAGTTTACGGTCCGTGTACTGCGTTGAGGCTACAAGAAGAAGGTTATATATAAAGGAAAAAAGGAAGAAGCTTTTTTAGTTTTTTTTTTTGCAAGTTGTGATTGAAATGATGAGTGTGGTGGGAAGAAGTGAAGTTGTTGATGATGTGTTCTTTGATTCATCCGATGTTTTGTCTGTTGGTGAACAACTAGTAGTAGTAGAGAAAGAAGAAGAAGCAGGGTTTCTAGTTTGGTCAGGTGTGCCAGTTAGTGTTGAGGAGCGTCGTGAAAGGTTTCTCAAGAGAATGGGTTTATTAGTAGAAGAGAGATTTGAGTCCATGAGTTTGGAGAGGATGACAAGCGATGAGGTTACTACTAGTTCTTCTTCAGATTCATCTCTATGTGATAACGAGTTGCAGTGTTGTGTTAGAGAGGAGAATTATGGATCAACCACTTCAATGTCTGATGATGAGGAACTAGACGGAGAGGATGATGATGATGATTCAGAAGAGATCTCAACCAGTGCTTCTGTAAGTCCATCTCGGAGTTTCAGCAAGAAAAGCTCGAAGAAGTGGTTGTTCAATTGCTTTGCAGGAGAAAAGGAGAAAGATTTCAAATACAACAAATCGAGTGAAGCGACGATGAGCAAAGTGAAGGTGAAGACTAATAAGAAGAGTCATGTAGAGTTATCTGCAACTTACATAGTACAAAAGATAGATGGACACAATGGGAAAATATGGACATTGAAGTTTAGTCCTGATGGTAAATACTTAGCAACAGGAGGCGAAGATGGAGTTGTAAAGATATGGCGAATCACGCTATCGGATTCTTTACTCGCCTCTTTTATGCGACAACAAGAACCAATAAGCCAACAAGAAGCATTAGTTCTGTTTCCTCAGAAAGCTTTTCATATAGAAGAAACACCGTTTCAAGAACTTTATGGTCATACCGGAGATGTTTTGGACTTAGCATGGTCAGACTCAAACGTGAGTGTGTTAGTTTGTTTGGTCGTTTGTTAAAATCTCTTTCATTGTTTCATTACTTATGAATCTTTCTTTGGTTTTTTTGGGCTTTGCAGTTGCTTCTTTCAGCTTCTAAGGACAAGACAGTTCGGTTATGGAGTATTGGTTGTGATCAATGTCTTCATGTCTTCCATCATAACAACTACGGTAATAACTTGTTTTTCTTTGTTCTCAAATCTTTGCAAAAACGTTTTGTTTACTCACTACTGTTTGTTGCTTTTTTGTCTTTCCAAATACAGTGACTTGTGTTCAATTCAATCCTGTAAATAAGAACAACTTCATAAGTGGATCAATAGATGGAAAAGCTCGAATCTGGGGTTTGTCAGAAGAGAGAGTCGTCGCTTGGACCGATCTCCATGATTCCATTTCTGCGATTTGTTACCAACCAAACGGAAATGTAAAATTTCTCATTCACTGTCTCTCTCTCTTCTTTATTCCAAATATCATCATCATCACTGAGATTTGCTCTGTTCTTGCTTCAGGGGTTCGTTGTTGGTTGCATCACCGGAACTTGTAGGTTCTATCAAATCTCAGGCAACGATGTGATGATGGATGAACAGATTCTTATCCGGGGACGGAATAGAATCACCGCGGTGGAGTTTTGTCCTGGAAGCTCCGAGAGAGTAATGGTATCTTCCGACGATTCGAAAGTTCGAGTATTTGATAAAGCTCAAATCTTTCACAAATTCAAAGGTAGAAACTTGAATCATCTTAGTCGTCTTCTTATTTTTTTTTACAATTCTTGATTTCGTCTGTTTTGATTTTCTTGAGATTTTTATATTTCAGCTCCGTCGAAATATGGGAGACAGTCGTCGGCGTCGTTTGTTTCTTCCGCCGGAAAACATATTTTATCAGTCCGACGAGGTCTCGGAATCTATCTCTGGAACAACGATGGTTTCCCGGCGAAGAATCGCGCGGAATCGTCGAGTTCTTTCGAGTATTTTCACTCGCCGGGTGTATCCGCGGCGGCGGCTTGGACTCCGCCGGGAATGGAAGTATGGAAAGCGGCTGAATCAGGGCGAGCGCTGAGACAATTACAGAGCTCCGGGAGATTGTCTCGCTCCAGCCGTGTTACCGCCACGTGGCCGGAGGAGAAGCTACTGATGAATGTAGGAATTTACGATAGTACTACCCTCCCCGTCGGCGGGTTTGATTTTGCCGAGGCGTGGAGGCTGGTCATCGTGACGGCGAGCTTGGATGGGATGATTAGGACATTCCATAACTATGGACTGCCACGTAGATTATAGTTGATTCGATATTATTATTTTTTTGTTGTCTAAATATTAGATATTATAGTTTTCTATTCCTTCACTTCCAAGTTCCTCTACCTGTATAATGGTATTGTTCAAGCCTCGATGTCAATGATACTCTATTACTCCCAAGGCTGACATTTCTTCTATCTCGTATATTGTGTCTATTTGTCTTGGTGCTTTTACATAGTGTGGACTTTGAACAATGTGTAAACGATTTGTTGTGCAACCTTATTTTAGCTATGTCCTCTGATTATGTTGAAAACAAACGCAAATTACAGAAATGTCACAGTAAGTTCAGATGGGGGAATGGAGAACATGCTCAAGATAGTCAAGTAAGTATTTCCTTATGTTGTGTGTACTACAACTATAATGTGGCTACTGCTGAGTGTTGATCCATTGCATTAGTAGACACCATAAGTTGTTTGGAGGTTTATCATTAAACGTTTTATGGTTTTACATCAATGGGATTAGAGGTCTCTGTTGTGTCTATTTCAAGGATTATGTATGCTTTTGGTACACTATCCTTAAACCCTTTGGCTTATGCCATTGCATGATCTATATGTGGAATTTAGATGATAGGTCGGTGTTGAAATATTGCATTATACAATCTTAATCTTTTTAAACAATATTGCAGATACAATTCATGAGGTGAGAAGTAAAAAGGAAAAAATGAAGGAGGTAAAATTATTAATCCCTTTAGATTCAACAGGTCGCATGATTTGTGGATTCACATACCAGTCCTTACACTACTGTGTGTGCATCACTTGCTCATTATAGCTTTTCCTTATCTCTCATACGACGACTACCTCTGCACACTTGTTTGGATAATTCATTGGCACTATATTCATACAAATAGTACAAGACAAATCTAACAGAAGTGCCACCGAAACCTCCGAGGAAAGTTATTAAACGTTAGAAATGCAACTGCATCAAGTTAGTAACAAAGAAATGCAACTGATCAAGTTAGTAACAACAAAATTCTTAGAAATCTAATGCAAGTTCTGAGACTTGAGAGGTATAAAGAGTACATCAATACAGAAGCACTACGCTACAGGAAAGTCATGATCACGACTGATCAAGTATGTGTACAAAAATTTTATGATGGCTTACTTATTAAATTGGTTCTACTAGCTCATTTGGCACTAGTGTGTGCCCATGTAGGCATGTACATCTCGGGTAACGAGTTCTATACTTGATAAGGGGGCGGAAGCTTGAGAGAGTAACGTACTCTGTTTTGGGGTGGTGAAACAGAGTAAGAAAAAAAACAAGAGAAACGAGAGGCGATGAGATGAACGATAGAGGGACGAAGTCGAAGTCGAGTTTGAGAGTTCGAGATCGACAAGGTTGTGCAAGTCCTCCTTGCAGGGCTTCGAAGAGAAAGCTCTTTTGGGTAGTTAAGACTACCTCTTTTTTATCTTTTATTTATGCAATATGAATTCTGAATTACAATGCTGCTGTGATCTCTAGTTATAGAGGCACAGGAAAACAGAAAACAAAACCCTAGACTCTTCAAACTAATGCAGAAACCGACTTAAACGAAACATAGAAAAGCCCAAACAAAACGTAACTTGATGGCCAAGAAAGGCCCATCAAGGGTCGATGCGACGCTGCATCAGGTCCCTCCCGGTTGAGAAGGATTCGTCTCGGAATCCAAAGGTTCGTTGTCCCCCCGGAAAAGAGACAGATGCTTGACATTAAAAACGTTGTGAGTCCGCAAATGAGAAGGCAATTGTACCCGATATGCGTTGTCGTTAATGCGTGCAAGAACCTCCACAGGACCAACTTTGCGCGACTTGAGCTTGTTGTATTCACGAAGTGGAAGGCGGTCCTTAGTGAGATATACCCAAACCAAATCGCCTGGGTTAAACACAATGACACGGCGTTTCCGATCAGCAGCCTCTTTATACTTAGCGGTAGCCTCTTCCAAATGCGTTTGAGCTTGTTTGTGGATGAGTTGCAAGTCATCAACAAAATCCTGAGCCTGACCATGCAAACGCGTTTGATCGGGAAGAGTTGTTAAATCAAGAGGACAACGAGGTACCAAACCATATACAACACGAAAGGGACTGAAGCCAAGACTGCGGTTGAAGGCATGGTTATGTGCGAATTCTGCTTGACACAATTTAGCATCCCAGCTCTTAACGTTATCACCCACTAAACAACGCAACAAATTCCCCAATGCTCGATTAGTCACTTCAGTCTGTCCGTCCGTTTGTGGATGATATGCTGAACTCATGTCCAAGCTCGTGCGTAATAACTTCCACAAGGATCTCCAGAAATGACTCAAAAAACGAGTATCACGGTCAGATACGATGGACTGCGGCAAACCATGGAGTCGATAAATCTCACGAAAAAACAATGTGGCAACCGTAGAAGCATCCGTGGTTTTCTTACAAGGTATAAAATGAGCCATCTTGGAAAAACGATCCACCACGACGAAGATAGAGTCATTGCCACGCTGAGTTCGTGGAAGACCCAACACAAAATCCATGCTAACATCAGTCCATGGTTGGGTAGGAATAGGCAGAGGGAGATACAAACCTGCGTTAGACGCTTTCCCTTTAGCTTGCTGGCATGTACGACAACGCTCGACATAGCGTTCGACATCACGACGCAAGGAAGGCCAAAAATAGGACGAAGTGACCAATTGTAACGTGCGATCACGACCCACATGCCCCTCGTTATGCATCTCTTGGATTATTTGCAAACGCAGGCTTGATTCCGGAACACAAATACGCAGCCCTTTGAAAAGGAACCCGTCATGAATAGAATACTCATCAGTGAGACCTTGTTCCACGTCCGAAAACATTTTTGCAAAGAAACTATCCGTCTTATATAATTCAGCAAATGTCGCAAAACCCGGAACCGAAACGTGAACTGTGGCCAACAACGCATGTCTACGGCTCAAAGCGTCGGCGACCCTGTTTGTCTTCCCGGATTGATGCTTGATAGCAAATGTAAACTGTTGTAAAAATGCAACCCAAGAAGCATGACGCGAAGAAACCTTAGCCTGACTATCCAAATGACGTAGAGCATCATGGTCGGTGAAGAGCACAAAGTCACGATGGACTAAGTAGTGACGCCAATGTTTGATGGCCTGAACAATGGCATAGAACTCGACATCATAGGTGCTGTACCGTTGTCGTGCACCATTCAACTTTTCACTATAAAAAGCCACAGGACGGTTCTGTTGACTAAGGACAGCACCAATACCCAGTTTGGAAGCATCGCAGTGTAATTCAAAAGTGAGGGAAAAATCAGGAAGAACCAAAATTGGAGCTGTAGTGAGCTTGAGTTTGATATCTTCAAAAGCGGTTGTTGCTGCAGAAGTCCACTCAAAACGTCCGTCTTTCATACAGTCCGTAATAGGTGCCATGATGGTGCTAAAATTGTGGACAAAACGGCGATAAAAAGAAGCGAGGCCATGAAAGCTACGAATATCGGTAACTGAGCGAGGTAGTGGCCACGACCGAATGGCTTCCACTTTAGCACTGTCGACCGAGAGACCCTTATCCGAAACAACATACCCCAAAAACTTAACTTCCGATGTACCAAANGATAAAAAGAAGCGAGGCCATGAAAGCTACGAACATCGGTAACTGAACGAGGTAGTGGCCACGACCGAATGGCTTCCACTTTAGCACTGTCGACCGAGAGACCCTTATCCGAAACAACATACCCCAAAAACTTAACTTCCGATGTACCAAACTCACACTTCTGACGACCCGCGAATAATTTTTCCTGGCGCAAAACAAGAAGTACCTCTCGGAGATGGCAAACGTGGTCCGTGAGGGAGGAGCTGAAGATGAGGATGTCATCAAAATAAACTACCACAAATTTACCAATGAAGGGCCGAAGAGCTTGATTCATCACTCTCATAAATGTACTCGGAGCATTGGATAATCCGAATGGCATCACCAGCCATTCAAATAAACCTTCCCGCGTTTTAAAAGCTGTCTTCCACTCATCACCAGGACGAATGCGAATTTGATGGTAGCCACTCTTTAAATCGATTTTGGAGAAAATGCAAGCTTGACCAATCTGGTCCAGAAGATCATCGAGACGAGGCATCGGAAAACGATAACGGATAGTGATCTTGTTGATGGCTCGACTATCAACACACATTCTCCAGGATCCATCTTTTTTTGGAATGAGTAAAGCCGGAACAGCACAAGGACTTAAGCTTTCGCGAATATGGCCTTTGCGTAGTAAGTCTTCTACCTGGCGGCACAATTCTTCATGCTCTTGTGGACTCATACGATAGTGAGGCCGATTAGGAAGAGTAGCTCCAGGAGCAAGATCGATATGGTGTTGAATATCTCGTAGAGGTGGAAGTGACAATGGGAGTTCGTCGGGAAAGACGTCTGTGAAGTCCGCTAAAACAGAGTCTATTGCTTCCGAGACGTAAGCCGAACACGCAGGATCTTCTTGCGGTACACTAATTATTGCAAATGCGAGACCCTCATCTTGAAGTTCCTTCTCAAAAGCAGAATGAGAACAAAGCAAAGATGGTTCCGACAGTTTAGCCTTCTTCGAAGAATCAAAAGAATCTGGTGGAGCCGGTGTCGTCTTGAATGCGTGCTCTCTAGAAGGTAGAAGCAAAATATTATGTGTCTCCCAAATGAACTGATAGGTGTTACGCACACCGTCATGTATAATCTTGCGATCATATTCCCAAGGTCGCCCCAAGAGGAGATGACTAATGTCCATAGGAGCCACATCAAAATAGAACCGATCCTTGTAGAATGGTCCAATGGAGAAGGGAACCAACGACCGCTGTGAGACACGAGTAGCCACACCGTCTTGAAACCATGACAGCGAATATGGTCTCGGGTGAGCTTCCACTGGTAATCCAAGTTTTTTTACGGCTGCCTCAGCGATCACATTACGACAACTTCCAGAATCAATAATGAACGTACAAATCTTCCCACGAATTGTGCATGTGGACCGAAAAATATTTGTCCTCAACCAATGTTCGTCACGTTGTTGCGGAGTTAAACATGCATGATGAAGAACAAGGGCAGTGCCCACATCACCTGTAGTATGATGAACTGGTCCGTCATAATCTTCATACTCATCGTCGGAAGAGTGGTGATCAGTGTTAGGCGGCTTCTCCTCAGCGAGCAAACCACGACGTGTTTGCTTGGGATAAGCTGTTTGACGGTGTCCCGGTTCGCCGCACGTATAACAACGGAGAGCATTGCGAGCAGAACGCCGTAAGCGTTGTTCTTCTTCTTTATTTTCTGTGTTTGTGTCCGACTTAGGTTGCTCTTGACTGTCTCGTGGCAGTGTTGAAGTTTGCTGATCCGGAGGACGTGATCTGTACGAAGTAGAGTTCCATGTTGAAATCTTCAATTGTTGCTCGAATGATGCAGCTCGTCGGTGTGCTTCCGCGATGGTGGTAGGGTCAAACGGAGCTAAAGAATTCTGAAGTTGAGGCTTTAGTCCACCAATAAATCGGGAAACCAGTTGAACTTGAGTGTCAAAGATCTCATTCCTTGTTAGCAACAAATAGAACTCCTCCGCATATTCATCTACTGAACGAGCTCCTTGTTTCAAATTTTGAAACTTTGTGTATTGAAGACGGTCGTAATTATGAGGAAGGAACGTGTCCTTCAATGTTTTTTTTAATTTATCCCACGTCCGTATCGGCGACTTCCCCGCACGAGCTCGAGTTGTTTTGGTTTGTTGCCACCAAGAAGCTGCATGACCACGAAACTTCGTTGCTACCAATGCTACTTGACGCTCAACCGGTACTCCTTTAAAATCGATGATCTCTTCCACAGCTACCAACCAATCAAGTAGATTGTCTCCACGAATACCACCGTGAAATTCCGGAATATCAACACGAAGACCTTGTTCCCAGCGGGTGTCGTTGTGTCGTTGTTCTTGTTGGCGGTATTGAATGAGTTCACGATGCTGAGGATCATTGAGAACAACAGGATTGGCTTGCTGTACAGCCTGCGTTTGAACAGCGGCGACACCAGCTGCCGCCGGACGCAAAGCACCATCACCAAGATGTCGTAACAGGGTTTGACTTAACTCATGGATTGAGTTTTGCATAGCCAGTTGCGAGGCGAGGAGTGTATCCCTGAATTCGACCCAGTTGATTGTCGCGGCAGGCTGCTTTTCTCCTTCGGACTCGTCTTTTTTAACAGGAGGCATGATCAATTCCAGGAACGAAAAAGAATCTGATACCAACTGATAAGGGGGCGGAAGCTTGAGAGAGTAACGTACTCTGTTTTGGGGGTGGTGAAACAGAGTAAGAAAAAAAACAAGAGAAACGAGAGGCGATGAGATGAACGATAGAGGGACGAAGTCGAAGTCGAGTTTGAGAGTTCGAGATCGACAAGGTTGTGCAAGTCCTCCTTGTAGGGCTTCGAAGAGAAAGCTCTTTTGGGTAGTTAAGACTACCTCTTTTTTATCTTTTATTTATGCAATATGAATTCCGAATTACAATGCTGCTGTGATCTCTAGTTATAGAGGCACAGGAAAACAGAAAACAAAACCCTAGACTCTTCAAACTAATGCAGAAACCGACTTAAACGAAACATAGAAAAGCCCAAACAAAACGTAACTTGATGGCCAAGAAAGGCCCATCAAGGGTCGATGCGACGCTGCATCAATACTTCAATTATTTCATGTTTAGTTAATAAAATTTTAATTTTCTTTTCCTATTGTTAAGTATATTTACATTTAAATTAAAATGGAATATTAGTAAAAGTAGTAAACAATATTATTGCTTTTTTTAAAGTCATCTAATCTATTTATATTTTTAATTATATAAATAATAAATGTGTAAATATAATTTTCATTCTACTATGCAATCATATATATATATATATATATAACCAACTAAAAATAATATTTAAATATACTAAAGATAGTAAGTTATAATTATATAATGTTTTATTATATACAAATTTAATATTATCATTAATAATTAGTTGAGCCCATACAAATAATTTTTCTAGATTCGCCATTCAGTGTTTACCCTCGGTGGATATATGTATGTTTTTCTGATCGTTAATTCTACATTTTTTAGGACCTAAATGGCATTCACATTAAAAGTTGATCCTAAATATATTCCATTTTTTTTTTGTCAGCCATGTTTCATTCTTTGTGGCCAACCTTACTAAAATTAAATCATTCCTAGTAGAATTCAAAATGTTTGTTGTGAAGTTAATGTCGAATTAACGTTATATGAATGCAAAAGTAGACAATGATACAAATGCAAAAGTAGGCAATAATACTAATTTAACCTTTTTTTTTGTAGTGATTCTTTTTTGTTTGGCCAAAAAGTGTACATGGATACTAATTGAAGTAGATTCAGCTAAAAACCTTGTTGTACGTGATTTTGATAACAAATCTAACTCTCTAATTAATACTAATCAACAGTCCTAATACCTTTTTGTCATAAGAATTATCAACAGTCCTAATACATCTAATAAAATTGATTGACCAAACAAATTTTATTGATCAAATGTTAAAAATTGTAAGAAAATAAATTTACTTTCTCCTCTTTAATAAAGTACGAACATTAATTTAAAACCAAAACATAATTATATTAATGTACATGCATATATGTAAAAAAAAAAATTTCTTCTTATAAAAGTGGAATAGGTGATATTCAAACCTAGTTAAAAAATTAGTAACATATATATATATATATATATATTTTAAATATGTAAAAAATATTTAAATTTAAATGTTGTCAATAAAATTTAGTATTTTTTTCCTAGTTTCAATAATTAATTTTAAGAGGATCTAATTGGTTCTATGATTTTAAACAAAAACCAAATGTTATTCAATCATTAATTTTAAAAAACTTATCAAATTTCTGTTTATTGGTTTTATGATTTATAAATACTTGTTAAACCCATGTTCGCCTAATCATTTATGTTTGGATTTCAAAATTTATTTTATGATGTTTTAAATAGATTTGAAAGTGAAAAATAGAAAGATTCAAATCCCAAAAAAAAATTGTTATTTCAAAATTCATATATTTTGATTTTCATAATTTTATAATTTTGTATGATTTACAAATCATTCATATTCATCCGACATAACAAGTTGACTTGGAAGGTAAACCAAAACCGGAGATAAACCAAAAGTTAATTTCATTTGAATCAGTTCCGGTTAAACATTTATAAAGTTCGTAACAAATGTATTTGGTTTGATACTCGTCGTTTTGGGTTAGTGTTGGTAGGTAGAGATTTTTGCATTTGCATTTGCGCCTCCATTTTCATCAAACGAAGAAGACGACGACCACAAAGCCATATATATGATGATGGCTTAAACTCTCACCTACCCCCCCAAAATTTGCCACCAACTCCAATTTCTCTCCTCCTTTAAACCTTTCTCAATCCCTCCTCTTTCGAATCCTGATCATGGCGTCTTCTCTCACTTCCAAATCCATTCTCGGATCCACCAAACCCGGTTCTTCTTCTTCTCTTCCCTCGGAGCTCCGTCGTCTCTCTTCTCCCGCCGTTCAGATCTCAATCCGTACCCAACCCAGGAAGAACTTCCGTGAGTTCTCTCTCTCTCTCTCCGATTATTTTGGAAAGCCTTTGCCTATATCTTGCGTCAAGAAGAAAGATATGTAATTTGAATCTTTAGGGTAGTTCTGCTTGATTGAATTGATTCACTTTTCCATTAGAACACAAAGGGGAGATTGAAAAGATCAAAGCTTTAATAGTTTTCGAAGCATAAAGAAGAGAGATGTGTGATTTGAATCTTTAGGGTAGTTCTGGTTGATTGAATTGATTCACATTTCTATTGGAACAAAAAGGGGAGATGGAAAAGTTCAAAGCTTTTAATAGTTTTCGATATTGGGATTTTAAAATTGGCAGAGATACAAGCTACTGGAAGCTCATATGGGACTCATTTTAGAGTTTCCACGTTTGGAGAATCACATGGAGGAGGAGTTGGTTGTATCATTGATGGATGTCCTCCTCGAATTCCTCTCTCTGAATCTGATTTGCAATTTGATCTTGATAGGAGGTATTTTTCAGGAACAAAGCTCTTATAACGTATGTAACCTTAGAAAGATGATCTCTTGATGAGGTTCTTCTTACATGTTGGGTTGGTTTATTAGGAGACCTGGTCAGAGCAGGATCACCACTCCTAGAAAAGAAACCGATACTTGCAGGATATCTTCTGGAGTCTCCGAAGGTCTAATTTAGTTTTTCTTTTCATGTTTTCTCTTTTGACTTAGTGTCTCAACCTTGTTCTGACTGTTAACATATATAAAATGCAGGAATGACGACAGGAACACCCATTCATGTGTTTGTGCCAAACACAGATCAGAGAGGACTTGTAAGTTTTTTTTACTTAGATTGATATTGTTAGATAGATTGTGTTTAATTGGCATTAGAGAAAGCAAAATCGAAGAGAAAGCTTGGAAGTTTTATGGAGTCTCTCTAATCATTGAAAGACTCTGTGGATTTTCAGGATTACAGTGAAATGTCGGTTGCCTATAGACCATCGCATGCTGATGCAACTTATGACATGAAGTATGGTGTCAGATCTGTGCAGGTATGTTTTGTCTAACTTATTTATATGCTACTTCTTGGTAAGGTTTTATGTAGTTCAAAGGCATTGTTCGGCTTTACTGACCTTAAGCGTGATTCCTTTCAAGGGTGGAGGGAGATCTTCAGCTAGAGAGACCATTGGAAGAGTTGCTCCTGGAGCTTTGGCCAAGAAAATTTTGAAGCAATTTGCAGGAACTGAGGTGTGTTTACTTTCTGAATTTGCAAATGGTATCATTGAACTCTTCATATTTTATGACATTTTGTTTGTTCTTTCTCACCTCTGTTCTCTTTTTCTTAGTATTGCAACGAGAATTTCCCTTGTAAAAAACTAATTAACCCATTTTTCTACAGATGCACGCAACTCTTATATATTTGCTTCTGGACTTGCTTATGTTTGTCTTTGTTTTTTTTCGTGTCTCCAGATTCTTGCCTATGTCTCCCAAGTCCACCAAGTTGTACTTCCAGAAGATTTGGTAGACCACGAGAATTTGACACTGGAACAGGTGCGGATCCTTCTTGGAAGTTAAACCCATTTTACTTATTTGATTTGTGCTGTGAATTTTCTACAACTTTCATCCACCACTATAATCATTTTCGTAATTACTTTTTTGTTGCCACTTCTTATTAAGGTTCTTCTAGTAATATTCTTACCTAATTTTGTTCGTTTCTCAGATAGAAAATAACATTGTTAGATGTCCTAATCCTGAATATGCGGAAAAGATGATAGCTGCGATTGATGCTGTCAGGACAAAAGGGAACTCTGTTGGTGGTGTTGTGACCTGCATTGTTCGGAATGCTCCACGTGTATGAACTCACTCTACCATGAGCTTTATCTGTGTGTCTTCCTGTAGTCTGGTTGCATGGATTTCAGTGAATGATTCTTGAAACTACTATACGCAGGGGCTTGGTACACCGGTTTTCGATAAACTTGAAGCAGAGCTGGCGAAAGCTTGTATGTCGTTACCTGCAACAAAGGGATTTGAATTTGGAAGTGGCTTTGCAGGTATAGAAAATTATATTTTGCTCTTCTTTGACCAATCTAAAACAGCACCTCTGGAGCAGTATAAATCATACCCAATGTACCCACAGGTACCTATTTGACTGGTCTTGAACACAATGATGAGTTTTATACCGATGAGAATGGAAGAATACGTACAAGAACAAACCGATCCGGTGGAATTCAGGTTGGTTAAGTCTTGTATGTAATATGTCAATAAACTATTTTTTTCTCCTGAGAGATTCCTAATATTGGTCAAATTGCATAGGGAGGGATCTCAAATGGTGAAATAATAAACATGAGAGTAGCCTTCAAGCCAACATCAACAATAGGAGTAAGTTTATGATAAAACTCATGCAGTTTCCATGTGAACATAACAAATGTCAGCTCGAGATCATTAATGTTTTCTTTCCAACTCGCAGAAGAAGCAGAATACGGTAACAAGAGACAAGGTAGAAACCGAAATGATTGCGCGTGGCCGTCATGATCCTTGTGTTGTTCCACGAGGTGATTAAATACATTCATTCCCAAACCATTGAACTAGTTAACTTTATTACTCAGGATTTTGATATTGGTTTCGTTTTTTTTTTGTTGTTGCAGCTGTGCCAATGGTGGAAGCAATGGTGGCTTTAGTTCTTGTGGATCAGTTGATGGCGCAATACGCACAATGCCATTTGTTTCCTATAAACACAGAGTTGCAGGAACCTCTCCACACAGAGCAGCCGCAGAATGCTGCTGCTTTGTAAGCAAACCTCACGAGAAGGTAGAGTGCGTGTGAGAGAGAGGCTTCGCTTTTGTTGTGTGATTATTATGAATAAAAATGTTTGTTTAATTTTGTGCCCCGGTAAAAAAAGAACAATATTTTTTGTAAGATGATTTTACTTCTGTATCCTGTCGTTATTTCAGTTAAACGTGATTTTACCACGGAACGTCGAAACACATTTCTACTACAAAAATATACAAACAGTTTACGCATGACCTAGTTTCTCTTATAAACCAAATCGTGTCTCCGCTTACTGGTTCTCTCGTGGGGGTGAAGCATTGTTTTCACATGTTTTACTTGGTTTTCTTGTTATCCTCTTTGTTCTGTTCGAGAACCACTGGAGCAGCCGGAATGCTGAACCACCACTCTTTAAGCCGCCGCATTAGCCGCTCTGTGCTTGCTCTACGTGGTGGCGAATATCTCGTGAACAGCTCTAGGAACACCACCAGAACCAAGTAGTTACAAGGCATGAATATCATCATCAACGCAGCAATGACAACCGCAACTGCAAACTTTTCACTCGCCTGTGGGAAAAGAGAGAGTAATAAAGCTCGGAACTTGAGGAGAACAATGTTCCCGTCTTGGATTAACTCTTCGAGCTGCGAAATCGCGTTTTGGACCGCTAAAAGCTGTTCCATTGTGTTCATAGGAGGAGGTGTGATAACTTTCAGCTCGATCATTGCTTTCTCTCTATTGCTGAAACATCTCGTGAGAAGTATGAAACCCGCTAAAAAGAGAGACGCAATCGCGCAAACATAGCCAATCCATCCCCTAAACAAAACAAAACAGTTCAGATAATTGTAACTAACAAAAACAAACACAAAAAAAAGATTTCTAAATACGTTACCTGTAAATTATGAAAGTAGAGAAGAGACAGAAAACAAAAGACTTCAATGGATCATCCCAATATGCTAACGACAAAAGCCAGTTCCCCATTTCCATAACCGGAAGTAACAGTTCCTGCAAAAACCCCAGTCTCTAAGTCCTATTGCATGAAATGCTACTAGAATTGTTGTGTTTTTTTTTGTTTTGTCCTTTACCTTCATCACTGCTGCATTAGTGTCAATTCCATCAACTTTGACTCCATTAACAGTTTCTTGAGCAAGAACCACTTTCTCGTAGTTCTTTCTTGATTGCTTAACCGCTTTCTCCAATGGGTTCACATCTCCAACCATCACCTCACCTACCACAAGACTACTATTACTCTTTGGACTCGTTGCTCCGAACACCAAACCCAATTGCGAAACCATATCCGATGCCGACATTGACTGCAATGTCCCTGTTAAAAGAAGTTTTGTCTAAGATATAATTCTATAAGACCACAAAAAATACAGTTTGCATAATATATAACTGAAGTTACCTGTGTCTTTGGCTTTGTTTGTCCGCTCAAGAACTCTAGAACTAGACATCTCTGCAAGCGTCTCTAGAATACGATCACCACCAGGAAGCTGATCGCAGAGATTGAACGGGAGAAGATTTTCGTAACGTACAGGGGTAGTTAACCCGAGTTCTTGAATGGCTTGCACACGCAAGATACCGAGCACAGCTTTTGAGATAGCTTCATCTTTCGCTACACCGGTGTTGATCTTGAACTTCTTTATGTATCTATGAGCATATAACACTTCTAGGATTATAGAGAGCCAGTAATCTCGTCGCGTGTGGCCCTTGAGTTCTGGGAACTCCATTACTACTGGTTCTGGTCTACAGAAGAGGGTCATCAAAATATGTAAACTGAATCAGTGAAATAAAGAAGTGGATAGAAAACAAAAGGTTTTTAACTGACTTAAATAAATCATTTCTTACAGGGAAATAGACTTGTAAGAGACAGCCTTATCGAAAAGCCGAGTTCCCCAAGGACCAGTTAACTCTGGTTTAATGACTTGTTTCAGATCGTCAGATAGGCTATAACGCTTTGGTATGTCAAAAGACACAACCTTTATAGCCTCGAAATATAGCGAATGATCAGTCAGAATCAAGCGACCTGCATTTAACAATACTCAATTCAACTAACCGAATAGATTAGGAATTTACAAAATCTCCACACCTTTTCTGCACAGAGAGGAACATACCTGGCCATGCAGATATTCCAATATGTTCTAGAACTGGTTGGGTAGTAACTGTCCCGTCGACCTCGAGAATCTTTTCTCCTTTTGATCGAACACCAGAAAGCAAAGATGACTCGGACTGGCTCTTCATCTTCTTTATTGCTCTACAAAATGATCTCCGGTTACAGAGTTCACAAAGTTTTTTCTGAAGAATGTATGGAAGCTTTTATTTACCTTTCAAGTCCATACAAATACTTGTCATAAACATAGAACTGAAGCCGAACACTGTTTGAGGCAGAAGTCAGCATCCCGAACAGATTCTCACATATGATCACATCAGCTATTATAGGAACTGCTGGAGCAATCCGGGAGAAGGCTTCTAAACCAACAGTTGGATCTTCATCAACCTGCTTCCATGTTTGAAAATAAGTCTGGACTCAATGGATCACAAATGCAGAAATCAAAAGTGCTTACACTGAGTAATGCCTGGCTAGCAGCAGAAGGGACCTCCCAAGCAACCATCATATCAAAAGTTAAACGTCGAAAGTCTTTATCACTTAGATGACCAGTTACTCCCACAGAGAGTGCAAGTGCCCTGAAACAGCAATACTCTAGAAAGTTTCTTGGAAACATTGAAGGCTGCTTTACGGATTCAGACGCCTCTTGTTTGAAACTATCCTGTAGCTCACTTACTGAAACACCAAGTACCCTGCATCAAACGTTTCCTATTACTAGTCTATATAGAAACTACAAATCCATTCCACAAGAAAATGATTTCATTAACATACATCAAAAGCTAGCTTATCTTGATCAAGACTTGAACTTTTTCATATACTCGAACCCTCTTAAACCAATTCAATTCTATGAAAAGCAACTAAAGATGAGTGATGCTTACTTGGAACACCTTCGGATAACCACATTTGCTACTGGAGAAAGCTCAGGTATCCAACTGGCTCCAGCAGATGGAGAATTCTCAATCTCTTCGATATCTTCATCGAAAGAACTTTGCTTGCCAAGCAACCATTTAAGTGAACTATCTTTAACCAGACCTTCTAGCACATCCATAGTTCTACTACTCGACGACATACTTAGATATCTTCACCTGGTAAAAATCATTTCAGACAATTAGTACAAACAATGGAACAACAAAACTAATTTGACCCTCTTCGACTAAACTGCTTCTGATCATCCTTTATATGATAAAAATCTAAGCTTTATTAGAAGTTTCAACACAGAGGTTACTCATGACATAGAGAAGAAAGAGGTGAAACCATATGTGTATGTATGACTAATTTGTGAACATTTTCCCAAATTTACAGAGGAGGAGGAGTAGTAGATGTTTTTCTCAACTAACCCACAACTAACTTGACAACTTTAGTTTTTGTTCTCCTACGACACCAAAACGCTTAATTAATTGAGCTCTTCTTGTTTCCTTCCAGATGCTGACGTGATTTGGGGTTTATCGAAAAAGCGGCAGAAGAAGAGAAACCGATAAAGTGAGACCGTAAAAGGATAATCTCCGGTGTCGGCGTCTTGCCCAGGAAATGATAAGATACGACCATTAACCACGTCAGCAATACGTGGCTTTATTATACTTACGCCACGTAAGCTACATTAAACGGCTCAGATTTAACCAAACAGCTTTCATTTACTTATAATCGTAGTCCTACACGTGTTAAATTAATAATTTGTGGCCGTTAGATCAACCAGTGATTGTTTCACCAACACACATTTACCTATTTCAAATCGTTCGAGATGCCATTACCTTCTTAGCTTGTAGTCAAGTTGAAATGCCACCTTTGATGGCAATAGAGGTGAATATTTTGCTTATTCTTTGCAGATCATGTGAAAATTTTTTGTAACTTTGTGAAGTTTTTGTTCTTTTGCAGAGTTGCTGATGTTTTGTCTAATTATCTTGGTGGGCTAAATGAAATATCATTAAGGATGATTTCATCATTGTCTATCAAGTATCTTTGTTTAACAGTATTTCATCATTATTAAGGATATATGTATGTTAATTGTTACAGTTTGTAGCTTGTGTTGTATTGTGCTTTGACTGGTTTGTTTTCTTCGTTTGTACTCATCAAAGCACAAGCACAACGAGAGAGAGATAATAGATCGTTTCGAAAATAATCCTCGATCTAATGAAAGGAATTACCATCCTCCGCCATCACTTCCTCTGTAAATTTATCTCCTCTATAAACTTGATCGTTTGGTGGAATTCGTTGTAACCAATACTAGTTATAACCATCTTCTCCTTCCTGGTTAATTTGTAAATGAGCAAGTGGTGTGTCACAGTAGTTGTAGGAAAGGTCGTAACTCTCTTGGATCATGGGAAAGCTGAACTGAAGAATCAAAGTTTCCTTAGTAGGCCGGTTTAGCAAGTTTTTGCAGGATGTGGGCCTGTGGGGGACATCATAAGTTTTGTTTAGAGTGTGTGTCAAGTGTTATGACTTTTACTTATACACATGTCTTTTAAAAATTTAAACTTTTAGACCATCGTTAGGTGTTCTACCATTGGACTGCCAAAACTAATAAACATTCATAAGTTTCTAACTTTTGAGATGTGCATTTTTTCCAATTAGGAATATAAGTTGGATCCCATAAATTAAGAAGCCAATTAATTAAAATGAAATATCTAACAGTTCCACATAATATCCTAAAAACTCTCTTTAAATATTTCAAAATCTCAAATTTCCTAAATCTCATAAAATCCTACCAAATCACAGTTTCAATACACCCCGCTAGGTTACTTCTCTGCGGCTTCCAAACCAACCCGAAACCCCTAATTTTCTCTGAGAGATCTAAAATCATGAGCGACGACCAAGACCAATTTATTACTTTCTTTGATTTCAAAGTAGATGGTTCTGGAATTACGCAGTTGCATGTGAACCAAGTTACCCCTCGGAAGCTGTACTCTGTTACTAGTGTGTGGAGTCTGCTTCGTCCTATCAAAAACGATGAACCGCCGGTTAAAAACATTCCAGATGTGGTCAATACCTTCCCAGAATTTGCTGAAGTCTCCGATTGTGCCTATCACATGCTCGACGGACATATTTGGATTGGCCATGACATAATCCGATCCGACTATCCAAGATTGAAGAAAGCTTTTGCAGAAATCGATAAAGACCCTCCTGTGCCGAAAGATATAATTGATATACGTCACTTCTTGATGTCCGGGACGAAGGTATCTTCTTCTCCTTTTGTTAACTTGTTGATTTTTGTGATATCTTGATTTTGTAACATCTAACAAGTTACTTTTTAACCCTAATGCATGCATGCAGCTTGCCGGACTTGCGGATATCTTAGGGTTAGGTCATCCAGAACAGGAGAAATATCCTACCCTCGTGAATGTTAGGGCTATCAAGCTCTGTGAAGAGGCCATGTCAATATATGTAAGTTCTTATCTAAGCACATTACTTATATATAACTTCTTATATAAGCGTACGTATAGGAAAGAGTTCCAAAATTCTCTGTTTGTTTGTTTGCAGGAGCCTGATATGTTGAAGAACTATGTGGATGGTCACTTCCATCCCGTTGTTTCTCTTTTGAGAGATTTTGCTGATGGGTAAGAAATTCTTAGTTTATATTCTCGATTTGAAGCAGTTCGCTAGAACAAATCAGAAATTTGACTAGGCTTTTATTTTTAGCTAATGTCACAGTTTGATTCCACAACTCATAAGTTTAGTTGCAGTTGGTAGTATTACCATGTGATTGAAATTTGATGAAGATAAGATTTTACTTGTCGCTTATATTTTGTGCTGAATTACAAGTTCCTTCATGCAGGGAGGGAAAAGTGGCGGCTACCAATGCTGCAGATTGAGCTGTTTGTTTCCATTACAAGCTTTCATGCCATTGTGCAACAAGTTCTGAAGTTTTTCATCATTGCAAATGAGCAGCTGGAATGCGGTTGCTGCAACTAGGGAGTTACTACTTTCCCCGTATCCTCCTTCTATGATGAAACCAGTACTAGTTGTCTGTTTTTTTTTTATACCCTCTCTCTTTCATTTTCATATTACTTGGTTTCTCTTTACTTTTCTCCATCTTGTTCAGCTCAAAGTTTTCGATTTTATTTACACAAGAAGATTGGTTAGTTAAAATCACACTTTCCTCATGATCTTTAACTTGGTAATTTTGGTTTTCTATGTAGATGAATCTGATTGGTTGAAAAGGAGGAGGTGAATATAAGGGTTCACCCGTACCAAATGTTTAAGTCTGATTAAGCTCACCCACTTCCTTTCTCTCGGCATCTCTACTATTTCTCCATCCTTAATTTGATCCCTTTTCTGATAAAGATAGACTAAACCACACATCTCCAAATCATTAGGTGAAGTTTAAAATCACGTAACAGAAAACAAACATTGATAAATGCGTCAACTAAGCATGACAAATAAAATCCAGTTCAAACTTGTTACAGAAGACAATTAATTAAGCCGAGCTCCAACCACCAAAGCGACGTGAGCTCGTGTGTCTCAAGTAATGAACCTTTACCCATCAGGGTTGGTCAAAAAAGCTTCTTCAGCTAACCAAAAGGAAGGCGACGGCAAAAGGTTCAAAAGGATCCGAAAAGATGACCCATATTTTAGTTGGTTTAGGTGGATAAATGATGGTTGGGTTAGTACTGAAAATTACTAATTACGCGTAGTAAAGTATTTTGTGCTGTTTTATCGATTAAAAAAAAAAAAAAAAAGTTTATATATTTTCGTAGAAAGGGGGCTTTTCAGCAATTGATTCCCGCCGCTTCAAAACCAAACCCGAAAAGAAGAAACCCCTAATTTTCTCTGAGAGATCTAAAATCATGAGCGACGAACAACCACTGATTTTCTTTGATTTCAAACTAGATCGTTATGGGAATACGCGGTTGGACGTGAACATGGTTACCTCTCGGACGCTGGAGTCTGTTGCCCTTTCGCGCCTTGTGCTTTCTGCTAACCATTCATCGAGGGCAAAAGCAAAAGATTTTGCTTTAAATTCCACTTTTGTCTATCCCATGCTCAATGGATATATTTGGATTGGCCATGACATAATCCGATCTGACTATCCAAGATTGAAGAAAGCTTTTGCAGAAATCAATCAAGACCCTCCTGTGCCGAAAGATATAATTGATATAAGTCACTTTTTGATGTCCAAGACCAAGGTATTACTTCTTCTCCTTCTGTTAACTTTGTTGATTTTGTGATATCTTGATTATGTAACATATCTAACAAGGTTCTTTCATGCAGCTTGCCGGACTTGCGAAAATGATTGGATTAGGTAATCCAAGTCGGGAGTTGCACGCTTGCGACGTGAATATTAGAGTGCTATCAAGCGCCTTGAACGCGTCATGTCAATATATGTAAGTGAAGTTCTTATATAAGCGTATAATTCTTATATAAGCGTGCGTACGTGTAGAAGGAGATCCAAATATATATATATATCTCTGTTTGTTTGCAGGAGCAGGATAAGTTGAATAGCTGTGTGGATGGTCAATTCCATCCCGTTGTTTCTTTTTTGAAAAATGTACCACGTGTTGCGGAAGTAGACATTGCTGATGCTTTGTAAGAAATTCTTTTAGTTTATATTCTCTTTTTTTTTTTTCTTCTGTCTTCACTTTGACTCAAATATAAAATACTACTACACATCAATACAGAGAACATAAACGATGGATTTGTCTTGATTGTGTTTTTGTCTACTGTAATGTTACTGTTTCTCAGCGCTCTGATTAATGTTTTGGGAGGTTACATTTTTTCGGCTCAGCATAAGATTCGCAAGGAAAAGGGTGTGGAGCTTTCTGAATTGGATGAGCAAGTTGCTCAGGTTTTTGATCCTTATCCTAATTTCTATATTGGATTTAGGTTGCACTTAATTAGAGAATTGGTGAAAGTTGTAGAGTTTCTAATATCTCTGTTTATATTTTCTTAGGCTTTCTTTGATTTGGAGAATACCAACCAAGAACTGAAAAGTGAGTTGAAGGATTTGTACGTCAACTCGGCAGTGTGAGTGAACTATGATTGGATTGTTTTCTCTTGTTTTTGTCTACATTGTGTTGTTACCCTAGTAATAAGAAGACAACTGATGTTTGGGGCAACTTGAGTTGTCTTAAGTATGGACTATTGGTCTCTTTGGGTTATGTTGAGAAAAGAAGCTTTTCTATGTTTCAGTTACCGGTTTTAGAGTCAATGCACAACTGGTTAGCTTCTTGATGCTATCTTTGTCTCTCTTCCATATATGCTTAGGATGTGATCCTCATTGCTACAAGGAGGATTGCGAGGCCACCTAAGAAGGGCTCAGCTGCAAAGAGACCACGCAACCGTACTCTGACCTCAGTCCATGATGCCATTCTTGAGATGTTGTCTTACCTGCTGAGATTGTTGGGAAACGTACTATGCACAGACTCGACGGTACCAAAATCATGAAGGTGAGTAGAATCCAAAGGTCAGTATTATCCAAGAGGATGCTGCTGACGTTCTGTGAATTTAATATACGGAATTTGTGTGTGTTTAAAAAGGTTTTCTTGGAGCCTAAGGAAAGGAACAACACAGAGTACAAGCTTGAGGCTTTCTCTGCGGTTTACAAGAAGCTCACTGGTAAAGATGTGGTTTTCGAGTTTCCCATCACTGAGGCCTAAAGAGATGAAATCAAAACTTAGAGAAAGAATCTGTTGTGGTCCTCTTTTTGGTCTACTTTCAGACATTGGTTTTAATTCTTAAAATGTGTACGATCTTCGGATTAATTTTGAGTTTGATGGGAACGTCAAAATTATAGCTGTCCTTGTTGGTGTTTCTATGTTTATAACAGAGTTGTCTTCTTGGTGGGTTGAAACTGTAGAGCCTCTATCTGCATAGTGCTTTTGCACTCTAGCATCTTCGTGTAGACCTTTTATTTTAGTAGAATACACAATACAGTAGACTAGATGGAGTCTGTAGACCATCAATCGTTTGCCAGCGGTGATATCGATGTAGATGTGTTCTTCAGCGAATCGGTTATTTATCACCACGCTCCCTCTTGATATAGAACAGAGCTTTTTGGCAAGACATTCCTAAAATTTTATCCCAACTGTTTTAATATATACTAGAGTCTATATAGGATATGATAATTGTATCTATATGGTATACAAATGTGTATTTGATAGAGAAGATTCACATTATCACATTTGCAAATTTGAGAATATAGGATTGGCTGAGAATATAAGATTAAAAAACATCTACATGATTCCAATAAGTGTACGACCAACCTAATTATAAGAGTATAAACAAATGACAAACACCATGATATTTGAGTATTGTGGGAGCCAAATCTCACACCCAATGACCTTAGTGGTGGTCAGAAACGAATTTAAACTCAAAAACAAGTGTTTAGAGAAAAATGTGTATATTATTAATCTTTTGTCTTGAGAATCGGATGTCCCACTATGGTTTACAAACTTACAATGATAAATATTTATACTACAAGGTGTCATTGACTCTCGATCGATACAATTGTCCTATTGATGCTGATGTGAGAAAGTGGTTAGCGTATGCGGTTGATCGCAGGGTTCGGTGAACTATGGTTTCAGCTCATGTGGTCCGCAGAGCCTATTAGCTTGCCCAAAAACGTTTACACATGTGATACGCACGCTTGTGTCTCTCGGATCTTTATGACAAGGTTTTTGTAGATGTTTCTTTTTAACGTTTTTTTCTAATTAGTCAAGTTATCTAAACACTAATTAAGATCATGGTTTCATGGTTTATTGTTGCATTGATCGGGGTGATATGAATGATACAGAACATAGAAACCGGACATTAACCAACTATATCATGAACTCCGGCCGACAAGAGACCGGTCCTAATCGGTTTAAAAGTGAATCAAAAAAATCTCAACCCACCCACTAATAATTAATGCGTAATTACAAATTTACCCTCAAAGGAAAGTCAAAATTACACAACAGCGTCGTTTCTTTTCTTTCTCTGTACCTCGCCATTAATCTCCATAAATCGCGGTGCCTCTCTTCTCGCCTCTCGCCGTCTATTTGGAACGGAGGTTTGCTTCCACCCCCCTGTGATAATTCTGTATCCGATTGACGCAGAGTTCCGAGATCTCTGCTCTTAAACTCGATGCTCTTCCATTAGTCGCAAAGCGTAAAGGAAGATTGCTTTTTTTTTTTTTTTTTTTTTTTTTTAAATTTGTTTCTCTCTGGTTCAAAGCAAGCAAACTATGGGGTCGTCGTCTTGTGAGGTCATCGATATATCTACTAGTGCTCGGAGGATAGGCGTAGACAATCGTATCTCTCTCCGATTTTACTTCAGGATCGCAGATAATATCCTCAAACAGGTCACCTCGTCTTCTCCTACTCAGACTTTTTTTTAATTTTTGTTCTAATCAGACTCTATGGAGCTGTCTTTGTGTCTTTGGGGGTTTCTTTGTTCAGACCTGATTCTGTGCTCAGTGTAGTTGAATTTCCAATTCTTTTGCACAGTTAAAAGGTTTGATTGTTGTTGAGGTGCTATTGGTTATGTATTTGGCATATGTTCTGCAATGTTATAGCTGCTTCCTCGAGTTCTATTTTAGATATATCAGTTTCAGATTTGCAAGTTTGCTTATGATCATGGTGGACTCAGAAACTGGTTATGATGAAAAAGAAAGAGAAGAGAAATAATGGAATTAGTGCAAGTACATGCCACATTCATGTCCTGTAGTGGAATTTGGGATATCAGATGCTCATTTTTTCGAGTCTTGTTGTTATGTGTCTTAGTACTCTTAACATTTTGCTTTCTAAAGTCTCAATTTTATTGTTTTTACATTAAAATTTAGTTGTTGTTTCTCTGAAGGTCATTGTTTTAAGACTAAGTCATCTTGTTTAAGGTCTTTTTTGCTTGTCAAAGCTCCTAATTAATCTGCATAAATGTTTTGTAGGCCAATATATTTCGGGCAGAGAAGAATGTTATTGATTTATATGTCATGCTTCTGCGGTTTTCAAGGTGAGTATTATACTTTATATTCTTTATAGCGTCAGATCCTAGTACTTTTTTTTCTGAGATCAACTATGTTTTTTGGTTTTCTCTAGCTTGGCTCTTGAGACTATACCATCCCATCGAGATTACAGATCATCTCTAAAAAGCAACAAAGAGTATTTAAGAATGGTAATACGGTAATGGATATATATCGTTATGACCGTTTGGTTTTTCATTCAGTAGTTTTGATGTGAGCTTTTTTTATCTTGTGTAGAGACTATTGGATGTCTTGACGGAGCTGGAGAAGTTAAAACCAGTTGTACAGCAAAGGATCGACGAACTGAATCCCAAACTCGTACCACGATATAATGTGCAAGCTCATCCAGCAAATGGTTCCCTAGGCTGGTCTTCGGCCGTAAAACCATCGTTAAATAGCTATGATCATACAAAGGTGTGCCTAATGCTCTACTCTTGTTTGTCATGCATACATATTTCAATAAATTTGCATTGTTCTCTGTTCTTAATTCATTCTGGAACTTTTGGTTTCAATTACTAAAATAACATTATAAGATTAAAATTTAAGCTGCAGTAGATAAACATTCCCTGCTCCTTTCTATGTTTCTCTTGTTCGGCATAGGTAAGAAATCCTCCTGGACATAATTTTGGCTACATGGGTTCCAGGGGTCAACAATTCTTGAACGCTGCACCACTCGAAGAGCGTTTCCGAAAGATGTACGTCTTCAGTTTTGTTTCTCGAAGCTTTCTCTCAAGGAAGGATCTTTGTTGTATTTCTCACTGTTTTTCTGGTCTCATGGTCCTGTCTTATAGATTTTATTAACTTTATGATTTATCTAGGTCAGTGAACTTCCGACCAAATGAAGAAACCCTTTCCAAGCATTCTGTCTTGGGTCCTGGTGGACTTCGTGCACAGTGGCAGCCACCAAAGAATGATATAAAGGTATCACAGGATGCTTGGTTTTTTTCCATTATAATCCACTTTTTCACATCAAGCTGATGTACGTTGTGTTATATGATCCAGGTTCAATATCCAAGCAATATAGATTTTTCGCCAGTTGAAATCCCAAGGTTAGATTAACTAGCTTGTGTGTTCATTTCTTACATATTCCACTCTCTCCCTCCAAACTTTTTTGCTTGACTATCTCATGCCTATGTGTTCACCTTCCCTACTCTCTCTCTGGGAAATCAGCTTCCAACAATTCGTGTCTAGCAAACCAATGATAAGGAATGACAGTAATGATGAACCTGAAAGGCCAATAGTGGAATCAAGTTCTACATCTAGTGAAAATATCCAGAAAAATTACACTGAAGAGCTTTCTTCCATGATTTCTTTTGAAGAACCCGAAAGTGTTAATGATAACAGTCTCACTAGGCAACCTTCACCACCTCCAGTGCTTGCAGAAGTTCAAGACTTGGTTCCTGCTTTATGTCCTGAAGCTAGAGAACCGGAATGTAAGATAGAAAACTCTCTGCCAGATGAGTCTCTACGGTCGGAGTCTCCTCTTGAACTACATATTGTAAGTTTGCTATCTTTCTCCTATCTTTTTCATTATTCTGATGTCAAAGTTCATAAAAATATACTTAGGGCTGCATCAATTGCTTATTTTATTGTGTTCTGTAGCTCATCCTATGTAAACACTAGACTCATGTTGATGGGTCCAATTCCAAACACATATCATATATTTTCTATCTAACCTTGGGGTTTCAACACATAATATAGAACTAGTCTTTAGTTTTATTGCTACCTTGTCCGAGACTCTGAAAATATAAGATAGACCTAGAATAAGTTTGTAGACAACCACTGGCTCTATGTTCTATTATCCAATTGTCTTCATATTTTGAGAATTATCTTTATTTGCAGGCAACAACAATGATGGATACCTTCATGAGGCTTGCCAAGTCAAACACTAGGAAGAATTTAGAGACGTGTGGTATTCTTGCTGGCTCACTAGTAAGTCGTATTCAAATTTGAAAATGCGATATTGACATTTAGCTCATGAAAAAGGATCAGCAATAATGATATTTGTGAATCACTTGTGTGCAGAAAAACAGAAAATTTTACATTACAGCTCTCATCATACCAAAGCAGGAATCAACATCTGACTCGGTAAGCTTAGAGTCTTGTTTTTGTGTTTAAACTTAGTTTCTTCATAAACACATTCTCACTTATTTCTCGCTCTCTCTCTCAGTGCCAGGCCACAAACGAAGAGGAGATATTTGAAGTACAGGACAAGCAATCCCTTTTCCCACTTGGATGGATTCATGTGAGTAAATATGAATTTATATCTCTAGCTCTAACTGCTGTATTCTTGAAGATCAGTCTTTGTTATCTGTTAATATCATTTTTCTCGGTTATTTGGTCTCATAATATAATTGTTTCTTTACTAACTTGCTAATCACTATCTCCATTTCCTCAGACGCATCCGACACAGTCTTGTTTCATGTCATCCATTGATGTTCACACACACTATTCCTACCAGGTACGGACAAAACCTTTTAAAGAATTTGAGAAAGACTTTTACATATATCAACAATGGGTTTACACTCCTTCCTCATAAAGAAGTCATAAACCCTAACCCTTTCAATTACAATGTTTTCAGATTATGTTGCCAGAAGCTGTGGCAATCGTTATGGCGCCACAAGACTCTTCAAGGTATAATACACAGACAAAAGACCAAAAATTCATATCAGTTCATTAATTGATTCGAGAAACCCTAAAAGGATTATGTTTTTTTATAGGAATCACGGAATATTCCGGCTGACAACGCCGGGAGGAATGACGGTGATAAGAAATTGTGACCGGCGTGGGTTTCACTCGCATAGTTCACCGGCAGACGGAGGACCAATTTACAATACCTGTAAGGAAGTTTACATGAACCCTAATCTCAAGTTTGATGTCATTGATCTCCGGTAGCATCAGTTGTGCGTTTGAAAATGAAACTATCTATGTTCTCTACGATTGTAACAATTCCGTGTTTGTTTATATCCCGATTTTAAATATGATTTACATTTGTTTTTCATGTACAATTTTTTTTATGTTAACATGTGAATTCATGTAAAACTGAAAATAAACCAAGACAAATTACAATTATACTGTATAATGATTTGTACCATTGTTGGCATTTTTGTCATTAATCACTGTCCAGTTCAAAGTGTATATAATGTATGTTTTTAACAAAATCATTTCAAGACTAGCAAGTTAAAACTGCAACATCCCTCATGGCATCCATGGAGTTCCACTGGAATCAATCTTTATCACTCCCCCTTTGGTTCCGCAGACATCTTGTCTCTGTAGATTTCTAAGAATCCATCCGCAGCTAATGTTTTGGGCATATGCGATCCGAAACGCTTCCTCTGGAAAAGCTTATTAATATACTTGCAGATTCAAGGGGCAATGGAGGATACCGGCAGTGAAACAGCTACTTTTGCTTAATATGCAATGATCTTAGTTGCCTAGGCGTTGAAAGTTTCATCAGGTGGCATATCGTTAACCAAAAACATACAGTTGAGGCAGAGGTTGGACTTGGCCTGGTTCCGTTCTTTATGAATGTTGAGCTCTTACCATGCAACCAAAGGGAAAGTGCAAGAAAAGAGGACCTCAAGAATAGCAATAAGAAGTAAATGGGGGACATGTCATGTCTAATTTTCTAAAACCAAAGTTTTATCAAATAACTTAAAATAAGAATGGTTCAAGTTAGACTTGGCTTTTCAACTACCATTTAACAGATGTCTAATGTTGGTCATACCTTATTCCATTAATAAACTTATTTATTTTAAATCAGCTTTAAAATGTTAAAATATAGATGTGCACCAATCCCTGGTGTGTATATATAGATTTAGTATGACATTGGTGTTACCCACATCTTACTTATCTCTGACTTGAAAGTTAAAGAGTCTTTTATTTCAACAAAACTAGATATTGAGCATTTCATATGTAAAAGATAGGTTCTTTGAGATAGATATGAACCATTTTGTGTCTGATTGCGTCATCTCATCTGTCATTGAGTGATTGTGTCCAATTCGAAATATTGAAGCAACCTAAAAAGTTTGTAGTAAGTAACACTAAAAAAATGTGTACAACGTTCGAGAAAAACTCACACAACAATTTGCAGACACAATCAAACGAGGAAACATAACTGATCGAAACTCTGAACATCTCATATCATCTACTTCTTGTTCTTCTTCTTCTTCGTCTTATCTTTCGAATGGCGTAAGATCGAACCTAACCCAAATGTTGATGGGCCGTTGAGGACTGGAATGATGGAAAAGCTTCCTCCTCCTTCTCCTTTCTTTCCTGCGTGCTTTTGCGGTCTGAACTGATACGCATTGCAGCAAGAGGACCGAGAAGAAGGCCTATGGTTGTTAACATCTCTCAGCATTGCTCTCTTAGAATTAGTAACCGAACCTGTAGAGTTGCTTCTAGTGAGCCGAGGAAACGAACATATCAGACTCTTCTTTATGTCGCAGTTTAGGCTCGAGCTTCTTTTGAAACTCCAAAACGACTTTGATGACTTCTCTGCTTCTGAGTCAGAGTTTGCTCCGCTCGCTCGCCCGTTGGTTTCCTTCTCGCTGTGTTTTGTGGGTAACGGTTGTGGCAGGGGAGGGGATGGAGAAAGGGAGGAGGTAATGGGAGGGAGTTCATACTTGTAGAGACGTTTTGGTACAGTGGAAGCTGCGGTTACATGGAAAGGAAGGATCATGCCGTCTGCAAAGATCTCATCGGCTGGTGAGGAATCTCCTGGATCAAAGTTGTTCGAGATATGGAACTCAAAGTCTGGGTTTGATGAATCTAGAAGAGTTTCGTCTCTTCTGATCAGGCCGGATGGTTCTACTACGGGTGGTGGTGCTATCTCGGATTGGCCAAGATCACTTGAGAAGGAAATCCGCTGGTGACTTGAATCCGTGCAGATCATAGTGAGAAAACCAAACAACAACAAAAAAAAGTCAAAGCGAGTGAAAATGATCTCCTTCAATGTCAAAACTTGTTCTTTTAGAAGATGAATATATCTTTTAGAAGTTTGAGTGAAAATGATCATAATGTTTTTAGAAGTTCAAATAAAACTCCTAAGTTGGTGGGAAGAAGTTGAAGTTTCGAATAAAATAATGGAAGGCGTAATCTGTCTAAAGATTGTGGTAAGCCACTCACTTCTATAAGGAGCAATTGCTTACATATATGTCATAATATCTAAATGTATTTTCACAGGGTTTGAATAAGTATGTTACCGTTACTATTGAGGGATCACCGTATCAAGTTAAGGATTAACACAAACTCAGCCCAATCTCATACTGAATTATCTAGATGCAAGATATCTAACTTTGTGAGAAAAATTAAGCAATAACTTACCTCAAAGAAGTTAAGAAGTTCTCCAGAAATGCGAGGTCAGGCTTTGCTAGTTGCTGGTGTTGGGTCAACCTTAGGTGATTTAAGGATATATTACATAGATTCTTGTCTGGAAACCTGTGAATCCCATCAAACAACATAGGATAGCACAAATATCATTGGTAATCATATTTAGATATTGTTTTCAAACCTCTGGCCAAAACAACACAAACTAATGCAACAGGAAACCAAAATAAGTCCATGAATAAGAAGCTTCTCTAAGGATTTTTCAGATCATTCATTCTCAGTATTAACATGTTTGCTTAATCCAGAAGAAAACAGCAACAAATAGAGTTTGTTTTTGTTGAGAAAGCAAGGGCCTAAACACTAAACTTCAGTGATAATAATCAAGTAATCTGGATATGCAACAAAGAAACCAACTTAACCTCAGAGATGTGAGTAGAAGCTTGTCCTGTCCTCAACAGACATTGCCCGATCTACCGTTGGGTGAAACAAGCAGCATGTTATTCTTGACATTAAGGAACCGAGCCGTGAAACAAACTCGAGAACAAGAAGTTTCTTATGTTAAGAAATGTTAGCCAACAATATATACTCGGCAACAATAAGAGTAGACTATATGGGACAAGACTGAAGAAACCTTTAAAAAAAAGTGAAGCAAACTGCATCATTGAAAAAACACAAACAGCTAGAGATAACAATTAGACTGGAGATGAATATGATGTTTACTAAACTAAACATTATCTGCTTGAAAGAGTGTTTCTTCATGGACCGGAACATTGCTAAAACTTGAGAATGTCTCAAAGTAGAACAAAGAACAGAGAGAGAGAGACAATGAAGCAACTACCATTACTAAAATTAAAAAAGAAAACATTACAATTAGTGAATGAATGATGGGATTACAAATTTACCAGTAATCCACTTTACAACAAACAAGAAGGGGGATTAGAAAACCATAACATATCCCGGTTATCTTCACAGGACCACCAGAAGCAAACATTGCTAAAACTTGAGAATGTCTCAAAGCTGAAACATTGCTAAAACTTGGGTACATATTCTTTGGGCTAGAAAAGTAAAGACCTTTATCACGTATCCTGAGCTCCTCCAGGTCCATTGTATAAATCAATCGTTACTTCTTCATTCAACCACAATCCTGGAAAAATCGTCTGCCAAAAACAAAAAGATAGAATTAGTAATCCAAACAAAAAATCAAACTTTTGAATTGAAAGTAACAAAAACTTACATTCAATTTCTTCTGAACAAGCCTAGGTCTCTTCTTAGGTCTTCTGGAAGGTTTTTTCCCAAAGGCAATGGAGAAGTCTTGTTCAATCTCTTCTCTCGTCAACGGAATTGAGAATTTCAGTTTCTCATCATCGTTCTCCGAAGAGATGATGGTGCTTCTCTTCACCCCAATTTCATTATTCCTACGAAGAGAAGAATCAATCGCCGGCGATTCCTCTCCTCCTGGTGGTTCACTACACGCAGCTCTCCTCGTCCTCAGATTCCACGGCCTAGCCGCCGCAACTACCTCACCGTTCTTCGCTCCGGATCTGGGTGCGTGAGCGTGATCGGGAGACGAAGAAGAAGGAGATGGTTGGTGATTGTGATGTTGTGGTGAATTTGATGATGAGGGTAGATTGACGCATCTGAGGTATCTCTGTTGACCCCAACGAAGATGAGGTAAAGGGAAGTTGTGAAGACGTTTGGATCTTTCAGGAGGAGGCTCCATTGTTATTGTTCTTCTTCTTCTTCTTCGTCTTCTTCTTTGTCTCGTCGGCCTTCGAGAGAGAGAGAGAGCAGTTCAAAGTTGTTTCGTATTTATTCTCAATGAGTTTATTATTTTGTTTTCCTTTTTTTTTTNTTTTTTTTTTTTTTTTTTTTGTTCTAATGGTGTGCGAATTATTTGGGGGTAGCGTTTATATATAGGAGGGAGGGAAGGGACAAGTAGACTTCTTAAGCAAAAAGGAAATAAAACATCAAATAACAACTTTCAACTTTGTAAAAACTAAAAAGGAAAACAACAAAAACACAATAAGAAACCATGCTTAAAGGTTTTAAAAAATGGNAAAAAATGGGAAGATTAAAATATGATGCATTTTTTTTTTTTCTATACATTGCAATCTTTATTTGGTTCCTCAGTTATGTTATTATGACCATAAAATACAAAAAAAAAAAAATTGTTTTAACAATAAAAAAATTTGCAATGGCTTGAATCATATATGTGAGACATGTTGGAATTAAGCTAAACTTTAGGGATACTTGGGTTTGAGATTTTGTTTTTACCAATAACACCAAATTTGAAACGGTTTTGTTTTGATGGAATTGAAGAAATGAAAATAAAGATAGTGATCTAAATTTTTTTGGTTTTAAAATTGATTTTTATATTTAGTAAGAGTTATTTAAATTTGATGTATAGATTTGTGTGGTTTATTATATAATGTTTGATGTTTATAAAAATCAATTTCATGCTTTGTTTTCAATTATCTGTTTCTGATTCCATGCAACATAGATTTATTTTTTGTTTTCACGTATCCGTTTCTGATTCCATGCAACATAGATATTAAGCACAAAATTAAATTCTAAAATCTTGAGGCTAATATCTATTTCAACATATGATTTACTGAATAGATTTTAGTTTTAGATGAATGTAGCTTAGTCTTTTAATAGTTTTGGATGTGATTGATGCATCCATTCCAAACTCCAATTTCCATTTCATAACAGTCTTCCAAAATGTTTTATGAAACCATCAAGGCCCACTAATTTCTACTAAAGCCCATAAAAAGCCTTTTTCTCCTTTCACCCCTCTTTCACCTTCTTCAATTTCTTCGCCGAGATCGCGAGTTTCACGACGCCGATCAGCTTCAAAAACCCTCGGAATCTCATCTCTGCAACTCCCAAATTCATGTCATCTTCCAATTCCCAATCACACCTCTAATCCCTATTCACCAACCACAGTTTCTGCAAAACCACCAGAATCAATGTCGTCGTCTTCCACTTCTATAATGGACAACTTGTTCCAACGGAGTCTCGAGGATCTGATCAAAGGCTTTCGTCTCCAGCTTCTCGGTGAATCCAATTTCATTTCCAGAGCTTTAGAAGAGATCCGCCGCGAGATCAAAGTCACAGATCTCTCAACTAAATCCACCGCTCTTCACAAGCTCTCTTACCTCGCAGCACTTCACGGCGTCGATATGTCTTGGGCGGCGTTTCACGCCGTCGAAGTTGTTTCCTCTCCACGGTTCCAACACAAGAGGATCGGTTACGAAGCAATCACTCAGTCGTTCCATGAACAGACCTCGGTTCTGCTTCTGATCACTAACCAGGTTCGCAAGGATTTGAATAGTGCTAATGAATACGAAGTAAGTCTAGCTTTGGAATGTTTGTCTAGGATTGGAACTCATGACTTAGCTAGAGATTTGACTCCTGAAGTGTTTACACTCTTGGGTAGTAGTAAAGCTTTCGTTAAGAAGAAAGCAATTGGTGTGGTTTTGAGGGTGTTCGAGAAGTATCCTGATGCTGTTAAGGTATGTTTTAAGCGGCTTGTTGAGAATCTTGAAAGCTCTGATCCGCAGATTCTGTCTGCTGTTGTTGGAGTGTTCTGTGAGCTTGCCACAAGAGATCCTGGATCATGTCTTCCTTTAGCTCCTGAGTTATATAAAGTATTGGTTGATTCAAGGAACAATTGGGTTTTGATTAAGGTTCTTAAAATATTTGCTAAGTTGGCCTCGGTTGAGCCGAGATTGGGTAAGAAAGTGGCTGAGCCGATATGTGAGCATATGAGGAGGACTGTTGCCAAGTCCCTGGTGTTTGAGTGTGTTAGAACCGTGGTGAGTAGCTTGAGTGATCACGAAGCAGCTGTGAAACTTGCGGTTGCAAAGATCCGGGAGTTTCTGGTGGAAGATGATCCGAATCTCAAGTATCTCGGTCTTAATGCATTGTCGATTGTTGCTCCAAAGCATTTGTGGGCAGTATTGGAGAACAAAGAAGCTGTTGTCAAGGCTCTGAGCGATGAGGATCCAAATGTGAAACTCGAGGCATTGCATCTCTTAATGTCAATGGTGAATGAAGATAATGTGTCGGAAATCTCCAGGATACTTATGAATTATGCGCTTAAATCAGACCCATTCTTCTGCAACGAGATTATATTTTCTGTGTTATCAGCTTGCTCCAGGAATGCATATGAGATCATTGTTGACTTTGATTGGTATGTGTCTCTTCTTGGTGAGATGGCTAGAATCCCACATTGTCAAAGAGGGGAAGAGATTGAGCATCAGTTGATCGATATCGGTATGAGGGTTAGAGATGCTAGACCGCAACTAGTCCGTGTTTCTTGGGCACTTCTCATTGATCCTGCATTGCTCGGAAACTTGTTCTTGCACCCGATATTATCTGCAGCTGCGTGGATTTCAGGGGAATACGTTGAGTTTTGTAAGAATCCATATGAAACTGTGGAGGTGCTTCTGCAACCACGCACTGGTCTATTGCCCCCCTCCATAAGAGCTGTCTACATACATTCAGCTTTCAAAGTTCTTATCTTCTGTCTCAGGTCTTACTTCTCGGCCGAGGAATCCACTTTGTCATTCTCGGCTCAGGAGTTTAGTTCTGCCTCTTCATCCATGAATGCGTTCACATATGAATCTATATTGAATCTGGTGAATGTGATTGAGCTTGGTTTGGTGCCGTTATCTGGAACCCATGATGTGGAAGTGCAGGAGAGAACTAAGAATGTTTTAGGTTTCATTGGTATGATAAAGCAAGACCTAGCTGAGAAACTAAACCTCCAAGACAGTGAAACAGAAGTTTTTAGAGTCACTGCATTCATGGAAGATGTGTTCTCAGAAGAGCTCGGTCCTGTTTCTGCAACTGCACAAGATAAGGTTTGTGTACCGGGTGGGTTAGAGCTGAAAGAGAATCTCGGTGATCTGGAAGAGATTTGTGGGGAATTTCTTAAACCAGTGGATTCAGTTTCATACACGGACAAGATCAGCTTCTCTGTCTCCAAACTTAGAATCAGAGATCAACAAGAAGCCTCCTCATCTTCATCTCCTCCACATGAAGCTTCATCTCTGCTTGCTGAACACCGCAAACGCCATGGCATGTATTATCTTCCTTCTCAAAAGGACGATCCTGATAGCAACGGCACGCCGAACGATTATCCTCTGGCAAATGAATTAGCAAACGAGATATCCCCGGATCCATTTAACCCCAAGAAGAAACCGAATCAATCTAAACAGAGGCCTGTAGTAGTGAAACTAGAGGAGGGAGATGAATCAAGAAACCCTCCTCAAGCAAAATCAAATATAGAGACAGTTAATGATGATGAATCTTTGTCCCGAGCAATCCAAAGCGCTCTTCTGGTAAAGAACAAAGGAAAAGAGAAAGACAAGTCTGAGACAAATCCGAATTCGGGACAACAGGAAAAAGAAGAGAGCTCGAGAATAGAAGATCACCAGAACTCAGAAAAGAAGAAGAAGAAGAAAAAGAAGAAGAATGGAGAGAGAAGTAGTAAGCATAAATCGCGAGGGCGAAATGAAGTAGCTTCTGCTTCAGAACAAGTTATAATCCCAGATTATCTATTGTGAGTGAGTGAAATTAAAACCAGTTTGTGTTCTTTGAGAGTGTTTATGTGCATATACACAGAAACCAAACAAAATGTATTGTGTAATTCTTTTTGTGTATAGCAATTTTCATGTATTGGTTTCTCCGTTTCTGTTATAACTTGTAAGAGAGATCTGATGAAACCTTATTCTAAAAGGACAGACTTTTTCTTTTCTTTGTCATATATATTATAAGATAAGATAGAAACATACATAACATTTAGGTATGATGATGATGATCATCATCACCTAGTATTATTATAGATGGTACTGACACACTTTAACTAGTAATTAACCACTTCATAATCAGCGAAAACATGTCGCTAATTAATAAAACGTGATTAACAATCCTTTTTAACAGTTTGGGGTAGCAATCTGGCAACTGCTGGTGACTTTCCTTGCGTTAGGAGAGTTAATGTACTGGCGGAGGCTAGGGTTCCTCAAGTACCCGCAAAGGCATGGCTTCTGCTCTCTCAGCTTAGCGCAGCATGCTTGTGACGGTGGCGAAGATGACGTCATCGCCGCCGCACATGGAGCCAGCTCCATCGGCGAGCAAGTTACCCCTTCTGCCACCGGGATTTTAGCCACAGTCACCAGGAGAATCGCCGCTGCGAGAGCTAAAACGGAAACCGACATTACCTTCACCATTTTTCTTCTTCTTTGAACTTTCTTTTATGTGTTTTGTGTTAGTGGTTGTTGTGTTTTCAGTATGTGTCTATAAGCTATCCCCTTCTATTTATAGAGAAGGAAAGTGTAATAAAGCTTTCTCATTCTATCTCTTTTGGGCGTTGTTTTTTTACTCAATTCTTTGTTAGAAAAATATTTGGTTTTCATGTGAATTTTGTTTGTTTGTTAAGAAAGATTGCTAGGTGGTGAGAGGGTGACACAGTGATAAGGCATAACATAATTTATAATTGAAAAATCAACCAAAATTGTGGTGAATGTAATTGAAAGAAAATCAAGAATTAGACAGCCTTTTAATCCTAAGCCAGATGATTTTTTATTTTATTTTATTTTTATGATATGTTCAAATTATTTTCAGGTTATATACTACAGTAGTAATTTACAAAAAGAAAAGGCTGGTCAACTAGATCATTCGATAGTATTTCTTTCTTTTCACCAAAATATTATTTTAATACATTTCACTCAAAATAAATAAACGCTAAATTAGATATGTATATTTTTTTGACGAATTCCTCAAAATATGCCATTTTAGTTTTTTTTTCCAAGGTAGCACAAAATTTTTATTTTCCAAAAATACCACAAACACACAAAAAGAAAATTGATTTTTAAGGATGTAAATTATTTTTAAGACAATTTTATATTTAGAGTATATATTTAGGGGGTAGGGTTTAAATTTTAAGATTTAGGGATCATTTTTTATATTAAATATTTAGTTCACTTTTGTTGTATTTTTGGGGGAAAAATTAAAAGTGGTGTTTTTTGAAAAAATAATTTCTGTGGTATTTATGTGAATTATACGTTTTTGTTTACTAATTATTTAATAAGTTAAATTTGATAAGAAAAAAATTGTTTTTGGGTTAAGAGTCTATTAAAAAGAATTAGTAGAAAAATACATAAAATAGACTTTTTGTAAAATGAAGATAAACTATAGAATAAGTAATCTGGCAAAAACAATTCACCACGTATAGCGATATTTATTTTCATTTTGTAATGCGTAGAAGAAGCGTGCGCTTCAATGTTGTATGTTGTTGGTAGTTTCCGGTTGTATTTTAAATTACTAAAACTCATTATTGATAAGTGTACATCCTACATAAACTGATACACATATATATATATATATATATGCTTGTATAATATAATAAGCATTACAAAATGAAAGTTGTACCATTACACCAACTAAAGTATTCTTTAGTGCCAATCTTCTCTCTCGCACTCACTCACACAAACAAGTGAGACAACAAATAAGACATTAAAATTCGTAATTTTATACAACAATAGATATATGGCAGTATGGCACTAAGATTACCCACTTTGTATTGTTTGCAATTGCATGCACTTTAGACGACATATACCTACAAAATGGGTCCAAACACATTGTGATAAAAGCTTGCTTTTACATCATCACGATTCACGTCTAGTGAATAGGAGTAACAAGTTATCAGTTGCAATTTATTGCTTGCCATTTAATTTGTATGTACTTGTTTTTTTTTCCAAGTCTGTGGTGTATCAAATTATTATTTGGACTTGGTTTAATTCACAAACTTCATGGATTCATACATCCATTAATGATTTCTACATCTCACCATGACACCTACTAAATTTTACTTAAATATCTTATAAATGTCAAAATAGTTCACCGTGCCCAATATATTTTGTTCGATTGTCTATTATAATGATTTGGAACCAAGCATATGTTATTTTCATATAGATCATTTGCTTGGTTTAAAAGTATGAAACGAATTTAAACAAGAAAGAAGTTATGAATAGGATACATATTACTAATTTACGAAACTAGAATGTAAACCCTTTCCCAAATTATTCTCAGCATACATGGTGTTGTCAATTATTTTTGTCAAATATATAATGTTGTCAATATGGTGATGATGAATAGAAGAACAAAAGAGAAAACAATAATGATAATTCGATGCAGGCCACAAAAGATAAAAATGAACAAGTAATATTCCATGAGAGCTTTAGTTACGTCGGTCAAGTTCAACTCCCTCAAACCCGTCATTACTAAGTTACCCGAGTTCTACCTTCTTTCTTATCAAAGATGACATCTGCACTTTGGATAATTGCACATTGCTATATGTGGAAAAGAACTCCGGATCCCCTTCACGATGTAACATGGTAAATGTTCTCGATCTCTCTTTCTTCCGAAGAGGGATGCTTCTTGGAGCTTCGTTACTAGAAATCTTGAAATATCATGTGTGACTTCAAGTTAATTTGGATGAGATGTTCCATTTGGGTGGTTTAGGCTATCCAAAGATACCTATACCAAAACAGAATTTTCAGCAAATAAATTACCAAGTAGTTTTCCTTATTCTTTTCGTATGATTTATGATGTTTCATTAGCTCGAGACTATATCAGAACGCAAACTGGTAATAAAGCTTCAACATGGGATACTTGTACACCTCATGGCCTCTAATTCCTTTCCTTGGCCCTTCTAGAATATGAGAGTTGGGACTGTCCATCAACTTACTAACTACATTGTTGTTTAAGCTATTGCTTGAAGCTGGTGGTGCATTCCTCATCAACATTCAGACTACCAATTATTCAATTTTATTTCTCTTTCTCAACATGACGACATGACTTCAAGATCTACTGGTTACTAGGAAAAAAACCATAACTTTCCTCCAAGCTTTACAAAATATTAATAATGTATTAGTAAGAGTATTTTCGTTATTTTAGGTCTATACTTGTGTTGTCCTAAATGTATACTTTTTGTAGTCGTCTCTCTTTATTATCAGGAATAGAAAGCGGTAAAACTAGATATGGAGAGAATTTATAAATTTCCGATTTTTTATTTTATTTTAGATCATCTTTAGTGGTTCTCTATTTTTGCCAGTAAACTCTATTCTAAAGTAATTTTTGCTCCAATCTATTTTTATTTTCACTTCTATAATAGAGATTGCTGTTTTTTTCTTTATATATAGAGTAACTCTAGTTTTTTCCTCTATAAATAGAGTTGAACTATTTTATTTGCAAAGTAGTTTTTTTAATCTTTAACTTCTTTTACTTATGACCAAAATAAACAAAATAAATATTTTTAAGAACTAATAATATAAATTTAAGTATAGATATTTATTCTAAAATGTTGAGACTACTATTTGCAAAAGATAATTTATATAAATAATAAAATTTATTTTTCATTTGTTCCATAAAAATTATTTAAATACAACAAAAACTAATAATTTAATAATGTGAGAAAAATACATTAATGCTGATGGTTAAAAATCTAGTATATTTTATAATTTTTGTATGATGTGATGCTCTTTATAATAATAAATTCTTAATTTAAATAAAAATAATAAGTTTATGAAAATGTTACAAAATTTAAAGAAAAGTGGGTTATTTAACAATTTTTATAAATAAAAGGTGTTAATTGTAAAATAAAATTAATACCTATTTGGAATATGTTTTTTTAGAGGAAAAAATAAGGAAAACTATTGGAGCAAAACTCATCTCTATTAGAGAAATCCTCTATTATACAGGGAAAAATAGGAAAACCCATTGGAGATGGTCTCAGTGAAATATATAACATCTAAAAGAGAATGTATCTCTTACGTTTAGAGTGAAACACTGTAAACTGTGTGCTTTTTATTTCTTTTATTTCAAAACTATATTTTGTTCATGTTTTTGAGTTTCAGATTTGGGATCTAAATTTCTAACAAATAATTCTACAAAAGTGTAACTCCTCTCTAGTTATTGGTCTCTCATTCTCAACATGTTATCCTCTTCTTCTTCGGATTCATCAATTAGACGATCATTCATGACCGTTGGCTTAAACATGAAGTCAACTTGAGGAATAAGATAATTCTTATCTAACCGAGTTATGGTTAAGAGATAAGGACTTAGGATGTTAGGAGTTATCTAACATAAGTATCTTCCTATTAGGATTAGGAATAAGGTTTTATATATAAGGAGATATCTAGTTGTGACATAACTTATGATTTGAGAGAGAGAGGTTGTAAGGCTTAAGTTTTGAGAGAATTTTCTTAAGCAATAAAGAAGGTGTTCTTTGAGACAGTCTTGTGTTCTTAAATCAGTTACAAACAATATTTGGTATCAGAGCTAGAAGAAACGATGGCAAAAAATGAAGATGTTGAGGCTACCTCAAGTTCGAAGAAAGGAGGCGGACCTTCTTCAATCAAGTGCCCCATGTTAACCTCTAGCAACTACACCGTCTGGGTGATGCGAATGAGGATTCTTCTTCGTGTAAACAAGGTGTGGGATGTCATAGAAACAGAGGATGATGACGCTGATGTCAACGATATGGCTATGGCCTTGTTGTTCCAATCGATTCCTGAATCTTTGATACTTCAAGTCGGCGAGTTAGACAATGCAAAGAAAGTCTGGGAAGCTATCAAGAGGAGACATGTCGGTGCAGAACGAGTCAAAGAAGCTAGACTACAAACGTTGATGGCAGAGTTCGACCGTCTAAAGATGAAAGATACAGAGACCATCGATGACTTTGTAGGGTAGCTATCAGAAATCTCATCAAAGTCAGCTGCTCTAGGAGAAGACATTGAAGAACCTAAGCTAGTCAAGAAATTCCTTAAGAGTCTTCCTCGGAAAAGGTATATTCATATTGTGGTGTCGCTTGAGCAAGTGTTGGACCTCAACAAGACAAGCTTCGAGGACATTATGGGGCATTTAAAAACATACGAAGGACGTATTACCGAAGAAGAAGAGATGCAAGAAGATCAGAGCAAGTTGATGTATTCAAACTCAGAACCTTAGCAACCTCAAGTACCACAAGCAAATCGCGACTTTAGTAGAGGATATTATGGAGGATACAGAGGCAGAGGTCACGGCGGACGTTTCAGAGGCAGAGGTCATGGAAGATTCAATGGAGCTAGAGATCTGTCCGAAATTGAATGTTTCCGATGTAATAAATTTGGACATTATGCTTCAAAGTGTCCCTGATCGGTTGCTCAAATTGCAAGAAACACAGGAAAACGACACAAAAGATACGGAAGACGCAGATGAGCTCATGATGCACGAAGTGGTGTTCTTAAATGAGAAGAAGGTGGTGCCAAGCAAATATGAAACAAGTGATGAAGAAGACAATACTTGGTACCTTGACAATGGGGCTAGCAACCACATGACAGGAAATCGCAGCTACTTCTCATCCTTGGACAATACTATCACCGAAAAAGTAAGATTTGGTGATGATTCTCTCATAGACATCAAAGGGAAAGGAACAATCGAGCTTGTTGATATGAATGGTCAAGCGAGAACAATGACTGAAGTATATTACATCCCAGGCTTGAAGAGTAATATTATTAGTCTTGGACAGGCCACTGAAGCTGGTTGTGAAGTAAGGATGAGAGGTGAACACCTATTGATGTATGATTGTAATGGAAGTTTGCTTGTCAATGCCTCTAGATCAAGAAATCGACTATATAAGGTCTGCATGAAGATAAATGACAGACAATACTTGAGCTTGACAACATTGAGTGACTCTAGTAGGTGGCATGCACGTTTAGCCACATAAACCATGAGACATTGAAGTCAATGATGGAAAGGGAACTTGTTGCAGGAACTCCATATGTCAAATTTGAAAAGGAAATCTGCGGGTCTTGTCTTTTGGGAAAACAAACAAGAAGAGTATTCCCCAAGGTTACTCAATTTCGAGCAACAAAAGTACTTGAGCTCATCCATGGAGATTTATGTGGTCATATTACACCGAGTACGAAGGCTGGAAATAGATATATCTTTGTTCTTATCGACGATCACTCGAGGTATATGTGGACAATATTGCTGAAAGAAAAGAGCGCTGCATTCGAAAAGTTCAAGAAGTTTGAAACTGTGGTCGAACGAGAATCTGGGGAGAAGATCAAGAATTTCAGAACGGACAGAGGATGAGAGTTCGTGTCACATGAGTTTGACTCTTTTTGTGCCATCTCAGGAATTAGGCGACATCTCACAGCTCCGTATACACCACAATAAAATGGTGTTGTGGAACGAAGGAACATGACGCTATTGGAGATGACTAGGAGTATTATGAAGCACATGAACGTCCCAAACTTCTCGTGGGGAGAAGCGATCAGACACTTAACGTATTTGTTGAACATGGTAGCTACAAGAGCAGTCAAGGACAGAACTCCATATGAGGTTTTAAGGAACAAGAAACCAAATGTCAACCACCTACGTATTTTTGGATGCATCACATACGCAAGAGTGGGAACACCACACCTCAGGAAGCTAGATGATAGATCACGCAAACTGGTACACTTAGGAACAGAACCAGGTACAAAAGCTTATCGACTACTTGATCCTCAAACGCATAAAGTAGTAGTAAGCCGTGATGTTGTCTTCGATGAAACAAGAGGATGGAACTGGAACCGAAGCAGTCAAGAACAAGATAGAGCTGGAAGTTTCACAATCCAGCTTGGAGAGTTTGGAAACCATGGAGTAAGAGGGTTTGATTTGAGTAATAGTGTCACTGGAAATAGTGGAGAGAATCCAGAAACTGCAGGTTTCGAAACAAAAGCTGGAACCGAAACAGAGGACAATGTTGGCGAAGAGCAAGAGAATGCAGAATCTGATTCAGATTCTAGTGGTAGAGGTGAAGTGAACGATGAGGATGAAAAGGAAAGTAGAGAACAAGGACAATTAGTGCTAAGAAGATCCAGCAGAGTGATCACTAAGCCTAAATATCTTAATGACTATGTGTTGCTTGCTGATGAAGAAGGAGAAAGGTTGCTAATGTGCTTAGACAATGAACCACAGGATTATAATGAAGCAAAGGATTCCAAGAATTGGTTACAAGCGTGCAAGGAGGAGATATGTTCAATCATAAAGAAAAAGACTTGGGATCTTACTGAGCTACCACATGGAGCAAAATCTATTGGATTGAAGTGGGTTTTCAAGCTTAAAAGAAATTCTGATGGGACAATAAACAAATATAAGGCTAGGCTGGTCACAAAAGGCTATGTGCAGAGGTATGGCGTTGACTTCGAAGATGTGTTTGCTCCTGTTGCACGGATTGAGACAACTCGTCTCCTTATCAGTCTCGCTGCATCTGGAGGATGGGAGATACACCATTTAGACGTTAAAACATCATTCCTTAATGGAGAGCTGAAGGAGACGGTTTATGTATCACAACCAGAGGGGTTCGTAGTAGAAGGGAGTGAAGACAAGGTTTACAAGATGTCGATGACATATTTGTCTCAGGAACGAGCTTGAGAGTCATAGAGAATTTCAAGAAGGAGATAGCTACAAAATTTGAAATGAGTGATTTGGGAATTTGAACTTACTATCTTGGAATTTAAGTGTGTCAAACACAGGAAGGAATCACTCTGAATCAAGAACGATACGCCTTGAAAATCTTGGAGGAAGCTGGAATGAAGGACTGTAATTCTACACAAACACCCATGGAAGAAGGTTTAAAACTGTCGAAAGCAATGAAGGAGAAGGATATTGATGGAACGAGTTACAGAAGGATCATAGGTTCACTTTGCTACCTATTGCACACACGACCTGACCTATCATACTGTGTAGGTGTCTTGAGTCGCTACATGCAGAATCCAAAAGAGTCACACGGAGCGGCCATGAAGCAATGTCTAAGGTATTTGAAAGGGACGACTTCACTGGGATTGGTGTTCAAGAAGTCAGCTTCAAATAGTGCAAAGCTTGTTGGTTACAGTGACAGTAGTCACAACGTAGACCCTGATGATGGCAGAAGCACAACTGGGCATGTGTTTTACCTCGATGGGAGTTTGATTACTTGGTGTTCTCAAAAACAGGACACAATTGCTCTCTCTTCGTGTGAAGCAGAGTTTATGGCGGCGACTGAGGCGGCGAGGCAGGCGATATGGCTCCAAGAACTTCTTAGTGAGATTACCGAGCTACCATGTGAGAAAGTACTTATCCGGATAGATAACCAATCTGCTATTGCTCTCACAAAGAACCCGGTGCTCCATGGTCGGAGTAAACATATACACACTAGGTACCATTTCATTAGAGAGTGTGTAGAGAAAGGGCAGGTCGAAGTTGAACATGTTCCCGGGGAGGAACAGAAAGCAGATATCTTAACAAAAGCTTTGGGAAGGACCAAGTTCAAGGAGATGAGAGATCTCATTGGAGTAAAGAACATGAGCAAGCAAGACTTCAAGCTTAGAAGGGAGATTATTGGCTTAAGCATGAAGTCAACTTGAGGAATAAGATAATCCTTATCTAACCGAGTTATGGTTAAGAGATAAGGACTTAGGATGCTAGGAGTTATCTAACATAAGTATCTTCCTATTAGGATTAGGAATAAGGTTTTATATATAAGGAGATGTCTAGTTGTGACATAACTTATGATTTGAGAGAGAGAGATTGTAAGGCTTAAGTTTTGAGAGAATTTTCTTAAGCAATAAAGAAGGTGTTTTTTGAGGCAGTCTTGTGTTCCTAAATCAGTTACAAACAATAATGACATGCCTGGCAAGCAGAAAACTTTGAGCTTTGGAAGGAGACACACTAAAGGATGCATAAGGGAATGTCTCACACTCATTATCTGACCTTCCAAATTGTGTGAGAAACAAGACATCTACTTTTACAAGACAAGGTTCAAAATGGGGCTNTATATACTAGAAGCACATTCGCGCGATGCGCGAGATAACTTTATAATAATTTTAACATATATTAGATTTATTAAAATATTTAAAATTTTATATTTTGTGTTTCGATAAATTATCTTATGTTTTTGATTTGTTTTGTTTTTAAATAAATATTCTCAGTCACTTAAAATGAATGATTATTCATTAGTTAAGCATTAAACTGAAAATGTTAATATGAAAGGTTACTTTAAAATATTTAGTCTGTATCTTATAATATATAGAGCTCTTCATGTTTTGATGCACAATCAAGACGTACAAACATTTTTTACGTTGGGAAAAGAACATTGATTACGTATAAAATAAAATAAAATGCGGCTGAGCATGGACATTATGTGTTAGTTTGTCCGCTTTTAACATAATCTATAAAACATCAATATCTTCTAAAACCAGACACCTCCAAGAAGGACAAGACAATAGCTTGAATTTCTCAAATAACCTTTTCTTTTGCAGAAACTCATAATCTTCCTTCATTCTCTGTGTAATTAATCTCATT
>NC_025701.1:27918032-27960479 GCF_000633955.1 Camelina sativa | reverse complement strand
AGGGAATGTCTCACACTCATTATCTGACCTTCCAAATTGTGTGAGAAACAAGACATCTACTTTTACAAGACAAGGTTCAAAATGGGGCTCAAACATTCTCCAAACTTGGTTCCTTTCATGAGAGGCTTTCTCCTTCTTTTTCTTCTTCCTTTTCTCTCACATTTTTTACTATTTCTTCTTTGGGCCGATGCAACTTAGGTTGTAGAGGTCACCTTTTCAATAAACTAGCCCTACAATAAACCACAAAAGTTCTTTTTGTAGTTCTATCTTATTAACAGAAAACCTTTTAACCAAAAAAAAACCATTTGCTAGCGCCAAGGGTTCGATCTTCTTCTCTTATGTGCTGTGTTCTTTATTTACAACATTATTGTTTACATTTTTAAAACATTATCTTACGTACNTGTTTTGATGCACAATCAAGACGTACAAACATTTTTTACGTTGGGAAAAGAACATTGATTACGTATAAAATAAAATAAAATGCGGCTGAGCATGGACATTATGTGTTAGTTTGTCCGCTTTTAACATAATCTATAAAACATCAATATCTTCTAAAACCAGACACCTCCAAGAAGGACAAGACAATAGCTTGAATTTCTCAAATAACCTTTTCTTTTGCAGAAACTCATAATCTTCCTTCATTCTCTGTGTAATTAATCTCATTAATTAGATAACTAAAGGTAGCATAAATAATTTTGATATTTATATATTACCATCATGCTTCACACATACTTAAAAGTTTTATTATTATAATTTAAATGTTTTAGCAATTAAATATTTTAATCTTAATGAATTATACAAATGACTTCAAATGCATTTTTGTCCTAGAAGTAGAATTCTCTTTCTGTTTCTTGATTAATTGCATTTGAAAAAGAAAGTTCTCTGTTAGATATTTCTATATTTTTATCACGTACTTTATATCTATTGAACATACTAATTGCAAACTGAATTTTAGTTAAGAATTGAGTAAAATTGTTATTAATATATATTGATATATTATTATATCAAATAAAAATTGCTTTTTGTGTTATACTTTTCTGTTTATATATATATATATGTTGTATTATACTCAAAATGACCAACGAAAAAGAGTAAAAACATATCATCGTATTATCGAGTTACTTTTTAGTGTTAACAGCATAACCTAAGAGAATATAAAATAATTGTTCACCAGATAATCTTATTTTTCTCTTCTATTTTTATTTCTAAAATTATGTTATGGATGGAACACGACAAGAAAACAGGCGATTAGGCGATTAGCGACTACACTATTCATCGCTTTGTAGTCGTAAAAGCTGTGGTTACGACTAAATAGCGACTAACGCAAGCAGTTGGAGATCGAGAGTCGCGAATTAATGTAGTCGTATATATAGTCGTCTTTTTGCGACTACTCTACGACCAAAACCTGTAGTCATCATATTGTCATAAGGTCGTCGTTTCGTAGTCATTAAATTAGTGACTATTTTACGACTAGAGTGTGATTAAGTACCACATACAAGTGGTCTTCTTACTGTTGTTGGTTTTTAGTCGTATAATTGTGTGGCGACTAAGTACTGACTGTGGATTTCGTAGTCGATATATAGTCACTTATTTTTGATTTAAGAATCTGAATGTTGCATATACTAATTTCCCTTTTTTTCTTCCTTTCATTCTTGTTTACCAATTTAAATTGAATGATTCAAATTTGGAAAGACATAATATCAAAATATTGAAATATTGAAATACACGGTACATGTTCAAGTTACAGAAATAAAAAACGGTCATAAACACAATCTGAAAGTGGGAATGAGTTCATCCAAAAAAGAGTGATATAGGTCATCCAAAAGAAGAGATAGAGTTCATCCGAAAAGAGTGAGATTGAGTTCATCCAAAAAGAGTTAAGACAGAGTAACCTATTAAGCAGATGTTGATGGAGTTGGAGTTGGGTCATTTTGGGGAAGAGGTTATGTGGTTGTCTCTTTAGCTGAATGGCTTGCAACGAAATTCTGAAATGGCGGATCACATTCCCTCAGAAACTCCTCCACGACGGAGAATTGGTCAATCTTGTCCTTCTGGGCAGCAATAACTTTGGATTGCTCAGCTTCACGCGCAGCAATTTCTGCATCACGCCACTGCAGTTGAGCAGCCTGTTCTTCTATCATGCGTTGAGCTTTCTTTAACTGTTCTTCGAGAGCCACAAAGGTAGAAGAGCCACATGCTTGCTTGTGCTTTCCATTGACAAGGCAGTCCTTGAGGCTTCCAACTCCATAAGGTGTTCCTCTTGAATCCTTCTCAGTGGACTTGAAATAAGAGAAAAGTTAAGATTTGAGGATGACAAATTAAACTCCAAGACTATAAATGTGTATTGGTTTTAAAGAAAAGTAACCTCAAGGAAAATTTATGTATATTCTTCTGTTGTGAGGTCCCGTGGCCGTGATTCTCCATCTGACACAGCAAAAGACTCCGCCTCGAGCTGAGACAACCTTTCTTGAACAGTCTTCTCATATGTTTCTGCAATCTTCTCTGCCTTCCGATCAACATATGTACCATCAGGCTTTGTATGTGCCTTGATAAAAACCTCACCAAGTCGGACTTCTCTTCCCAATTCCTCAACCTGCAATGTTAGCAAAGAAACAGAGATTAACTAAAAAAAAATAACAGCTATGTAAGAATTGAAAGTGACAAAAATAACAACTACTTAACCATTTCGTCTTGAAGCTGTTGATATGACTTTGGCCCTGAGAGGTGGACGTGAGGACCTAGGCCGTTATGTTCAGACATACGGGCATCAGAGTAGGTTTTACTCTTTTGTTGTGCTTCTTCAGTGTCCTAGTAATCCTCCATCGTTCTCCAGAGAGTGTTTCCAATCCAGTTTGGTTGAACTCGACTAGTCCTCACAGTGCTAACCATGTCTTTGATCCGCTTTTGACTGATTTCCTCAAAATAAGCCTGAACAGTCCCAGTTATCAAAGGATCCCAAGTGTGGGTTTTCTAGAAAAAAAAAGGAGCTATTGTGAGTGAAAAGAAGACATGTAAAGCTATGTACGAAGGCTTAATGTGAGTGAAAAGAAGACATGTAAAGCTATGTGACATAAATCCTTACCGTGAACTCAAGGAAGTATCTCTCTTTTTTTTCCCGCGGCAAACATGTCCAGCTGTAGAAGGGACCTTCGTATTTGTTTAGAAGAATTTTAGTAATCTTCCGAACAAGTTTCGATCCTTTGTCGCGAGTAAACCTCCATACACATGAACCAATAAAACAAGTAAGTAGGTTACTTAAAAGCTCCATACATATGAACCAAAAGAAACAATAAGCATAAGCACAAGACAAAAAACACCATTGTTAAAGACACCATCGCAAAAAACTATATTGCAAAAAACACCATTGCAAAAGAAACAATACGCATACGCACGAGTAAACCTCCATACACATGAACCACAAGAAATAAGATCAATACAAGAGGTATCAGTTGTTGCAAAAGAAACACTACGCATACGCACATTCACAAAACATTGACTCCTCAAGACAAAAAACACCATTGCAAAACATTGACTTACCAATTTCTCTTCTAACATTCACAAAACACCATTACAATACATGAGAAGAGGAAAAATCATACCATTGGGTGTTCGGTATGGGTGTGGGAGAGAGGACCGTGGTGAACTTATCCCTGTTTGGTACCAGAAGCAGGGCATTTAGAGCCTGAGCCACGTCCTCTTGGAGTTCCGGCAACACCGCAGCAGTTTCTTCTTCGAAGTTTTTGCCTTGAGACGATGGATGCGATGGATGACTACGAGTCTGAGAGAGTTGAACTGGAGAAGGCGGAGGGTCATCTTGAAGAGTTGCATGAGTTGCTGGATTGTAGTTAACTTCTTCTGAAGGAGACCGGCGTACTTGAGGTTGAGGTTGGCGAGTAAAGGAGTCCTGAAATAGTTGTTGAGGCGGAGGATAGTCCCGGATCTGGGATTGCGTTGGTTGTCGTGGCAAAATGGGGACTTCTTCTTCAGGTGTCTGCTGCGGAGGAGGAGCTTGGACTGCCGGCGTGAAGTCGTACTGACTGGGTAGATTGGTAGGCCGTAGTCTTGACCCTCCGAGAATCTGAGAAACATTACGAACAAGTTTTCTCTTTCTTCCTCGATTAGGCATCGTGTGATGATTGAGAAGAGAGACTGAGAAGAGAGAATGACGATTGAGAAGAGAGACTGAGAAGAGAGATAGAGAAGAGAGAATGAGAGGAGATGAGTTATGCGGTTTTAGGGTTTCGTGGAAGAGAGTAAGAAGAAGATAGGTTTTGTCGAAGAGAGTAGGAAGAAGATAGGTTTAGAGAATGTAATTGGATTTGGCCTAGCTCAATTCAATTGTATTTGGGCCTAGTTTTAGATTTTGAAATAACTAAATTAAATAAATTTATAAGTAAATAGTTTTTGGAAAAATTAAATTATATGTAAATAATTTGATTTTATGGTTTATGAATTAATTTCTAAAATTAAGAATTGAAAGTTCAAGATTTAGAGTTTATAATATAAGTTTTAGATTTTATAATATGTTATATCAATTAGACTTTCTTATGTAAGTATTAAAGCTTAGTTTCATGTATATATATAATAATGGTTCAATTTTGATTTTATGGTTTATGAATTAATTTCTAAGATTAAGAACTGAAAGTTCAGGATTTAGAGTTTATAATATAAGTTTTATATTTTATAATATATTATATTAATTAGACTTTCTTATGTAAGTATTAAACCTTAGTTTTATGTATATATCCAATAATGGTTAAATTTTGATTTTATGGTTTATGAATTAATTTCTAAGATTAGGAATTGAAAGTTCAAGATTTAGAGTTTATAATATAAGTTTTTGATTTTATAGTATATTATATCAATTAGACTCTTTTATGTAAGTATTAAACCTTAGTTTTACGTATATATATATATATATATATATATATATATATATATATATATATATATATATATATATATATATATATATATATATATATATATATATATATATATATATATATATATATATATATATATATATATATATATATATATATATATATATATATATATATATATATATATATATATATATATATATATATATATATATATATATATATATATATATATATATATATATATATATATATATATATATATATATATATATATATATATATATATATATATATATATATATAATAATGGTTAAATTTTGATTTTATGGTTTATGAATTGATTTCTAAGATTAAGAATTGAAAGTTCAAGTTTTAGAGTTTATAATATATTATATCAATTAGACTTTCTTATGTAAGTATTAAACCTTGGTTTTATGTATATATATAATAATGGTTAAGTTTTGATTTTATGGTTTATGAATTAATTTCTAAGATTAAGAATTGAAAGTTCAAGATTTAGGGTTTATAATATAATTTTTAGAGTTTATAATATATTATATCAATTAGACTTTCTTATGTATGTATATATATATAATAATGGTTAAATTTGGAAACTTTTATCATAAATCGCATTTTAGTAGCTAAACTGATGACTATTTAGCGACTATTTGTTAGGTATGCGATGTAGTTATTAAGAAGTCGCTAAATTACGACTAAAATATTGACTATATTATGTAGTAGGAAAAAGGCGACTAATATACGATTAAACATTTGTGGTCATAAAATAGTTGCCTCCTAGTCGCTACATAGTCGCAAAAAATGACGACTACATATGTAGTCGCCATTTGTAGTCGCTTATTTCCTGTTTTCTTGTAGTGGAAGAAGAGATAACTCAAATCTTCCTACTTCTCAAAGACATTGTTTTTCTCTCTCTTTCCATCCGTCTCTTTCTCTAGAATGCAACTGGGATTAGCTTAGGGTGATCTTTGGATCTTTCGACTTGATAAACACGTTGTAGACGTGAGTCTTGTTAAATGTGTATTGATGAAACTTACACACATGGTCATATCCAATTGTCTTGCTCTGCTTGCGGGTAACCACTATCATCACATCATCAATAATAGATCATGGCTAGGATAAATAATAGAACATATGAGAAGAGAAAATAAGTGTATAACCCAAACAATAATGTTGTGAAAAGAAATTAGATGTTAATTATATTTTAAGAAAATAATTAAGACAAAATTGTGTAAGAAAATAAAAACTGAATTTGGAAGAATCACATGGCTTTGGAAACCCATATCATGAGATATATATATCACCTAGACGTCCAAATCTTCCTCGACCCTAAACGCTAAACCATCGCAAAACCTTTCTCATCAGAAGTCATAACCTATAAATAAAATAAAGGACTATGAAAATGCTTATCGGAAACAAAGTTAATAAATACATACAAACACAGTTGTAACGTTAAGGAACAAATTTAAAGTAATAGTATTCGAAACAGTTAATATTTGTTTAAACTCATTTTCATGGGTGAAACATACAAACACTTGTATAAAATATAGCATGGGTAATAAGTAGCATAAATATTGTGACTAAGATATAAAATCTATTAGGGTTTATGAATTATGATCTAAAACTAAAATTTTTATATGAAAAATGTATCAAATGGATCAAAAGAAAAACAAATTACAACATTGATATACAAAATAGGCATTCGAAACAACATTTACCAACATTTACAAGTGAGAATGTGTTATGTGTCGAAGACCTTCTTTATTTAACTCTTTCTAATGAATAACCACATTTCACATGTTCACTTCTATATATGCTCTAAAATTTTGGCTCAACTTATTTATTTCAAAACCTACAAATGTCACATAAAGAAAAAGTTAAATATTACAAAAATTTAGAAAATTATGTGAGAGGTAGAATATGATGTTTGATGAAGATTTTGTCTAGCTATTTATAGATAAATTTATAGTAGTATGAGAGATTTTTCAGTTTTTTTTGGTCAAACATCATGGAAGTTATGGTTACATTTCAAAGAATAAATATACCATAGCTTTTGTCTGTGTTTTTAATTTTTTTCAAACATTGGGAGTTACATTAGAGAATTAATATGCAATAAATTGTGTTAATGATTACTATTAAAAAAATATATCATATTGTTTTATATCTTGAAATTCTTTTAGAATAAATTGATTTGGTCTTTTGGCACAAAAACTGTGAAACAAATATTATACTTTTTTGTCAAAAAATAATTATTATAATATTATAATTTTTTATAGCTTGAAATTAGTAAAGAATTTAGTAACCATCACATTATATTTTTCCAAAATTATGATATCCATCTTTAAATCTTTAATTATCGGAAATTTGTTTTTCCAAATTTATAATATTAATATTTGATTCTTTTTTTATTGCAAAATTATAATGTTATGGTAATTATATAAAATATTGATAAAGGATACCTATGCAAAATTATAATCTTATGTCAATTATATAAAATATTGATAAATGATATCTATATATAATTACTAAAAGGACATTGTATAAATGTCAATATCTTTTTTAGCACAGAAATATTATTTAAATTTAGTGAATATGAAAATAATGTATGTACTTTTGAGAAAAATAAATTAAAAGAATTTAATAATTGGGAAGTGGAGACAAGTGTCGAAAATATACGCTGCCAAATGTCATCGTGTTATGCAAAGTTAGGTGAAAACCTTCTCATATTATCTATATATATATATATATATATATAAGGGTCTCCATGGGGGTTATGCAATGTTTACCTCTCTAAGAGGGTTGTCTTTATCTCTCGAACAGGTTCGTCTCTAACTCCCATAGGTAGAGTGTTGTGTTTATTTCTCTAACAGGTTCGTCTCTAAATCCAATAGGGTGTCCTCATTGCTTAGGCTTCATTCCCAGTAAATCTCTAATTCAGCTTCATCTCGGTCTTCCCCTTATGGTTCTCGGAAAAATTCTCTTAAACTTTGGTTTCTTTGGCAAAAAACCCCCATGGAGACCCTTAAATTAAAATCCATTAGAGACTCACCCCCTATTTCAAACCTTCTCATATTAACTATATATATATATATATATGGGCTTCTTGTCCAGAATGCCATTTTCGGCCCAAACTTTGTGGATCTGCCACTTCTTAACGGAGCTTTTGGATTTACCACTTTGTTCTCAATTTTGCCCTCCATTGATGCGCGGGATAGTCAAAAGGTTTCAAAAGAAAAATTAGGTTTTCCGGGCAGGATTTGGGAATCGTATTTCTCTGGGCAGGGGGCTGTTCAGCGATACGATTGTTGGTACTGTGGATTTCTTGACTTTTGTGACTCTGTGTCCGTAGGGTTTCTGTATTTTGTGGATCTATAAAATGTGGTGGAAAAATAGAGGATATGGTAGAGGCACTTGTTTATCGTGGATATTGGGGAAAAAACTTGTAACACATTTTCCAGACAACAGCCGAACTCTGTTTCGGTATTAGAAGCAGGACTTGTGAGAGATCAATGGATCCGCAGGTAACTTGTCTTCTCCCTCTGTTATACTATATTTTCGTATCTCAGACGAACTACTTAACCCACAAGTTTGTAGTTTATGTGGTAGGGAATAAACTATAGCTTGCGATGAATGGTTTATGTGGGGTGGTGATAACCGTTACTTAACTAGTTGCTAATGTCGTCTATTACGTGTTCATTGGTATCAGGGATCTGAAGTTACAGTCTTTGTCATTGCTGGGTGTTGGGAATGCTCTGATACGGGAACTTGGGACTTCTACATTGCTAAAGAATGCTACGCACGGAGCATTTCCATTACCAAGGATAGCAGTTACGAGGACCTCATCTTGATGGTGCGTAAGGAGTTTGAACTTGATGGGATGAACTTTACGCCTAAACTAAGCTACTGGTTTCCTTCACAACTATCAGTGTTCTCAGTAAATTCACGACCTCCAGTGGTGTTAACAAGCAGTGTCAGCGTTCGTAACTTCTTGGAAGTCAAGAGAACAGCTGCCCATTTAAATATGTTATTGTCTCTTGATCATGAAAGCAGTGCTGCTGAAGGCACGGCCATCCGAAGACATTGTGGAATAGTCAACAGGGGAATTGTCAACCCAAACGTCCTGACGACAAGGACACCCTAGACGTATAAGTTCTGAAAATCTAGTAGCGGGAACTAAACCCTACAGAGTATGGCCAAGTAAACAAAGGGAATTTTCAACCCAAACGTCCTGACGACAAGGACACCCTAGACGTATAAGTTCTGAAAATATAGTAGCGGGAACTAAACCCTACAGAGCATGGCCAAGTAAACAAAGGGAATTGTCAACCCAAATGTCCTGACGACAGAGACACCCTAGACGTATGCGTTCTGAAAATATAATAACGGGTTCTAAACCCTACAGAGCATGGCCGACTAAACAAGGAACATTGTGAACCCAAACGTAATGACGGCTTACACATCCTAGATTTATGAGTTGTTGAAACCATTATTTGAAGCTAAACCCTAGGAAGTACCGCCAAATAAAGTTCTGTCAATGACAACCCAATCGGAATGGTGTTAAGATATACAAACTTGGAGCAGGAGATCCATGGTCTGCCATCCTCGCTAAAGACGATTTGGCTGAAAGGTAACCTACAAATCAAAACAGCATACCCGTTAATATGTAGATAGCAGTGATATATAATTTAATCAGTGAGCTGGGTAAATCCACTTCTTCACTTACAAATCCAGAGACTTCTATCAAATCCGGCGATGCTATATGGCTTCCGATTGGCAGTATTCGGAAGTAAAAGTAGAAGAGAAAAACGTAACTGCAGAGCAAGGCCGAGACTAGCAACAGTGGAATTTATTTTAAAGACGACAAAGGGATGGCGACTACAATTGCCCCTTATTTCCACGGGCACGGGCAGGTCGGATAAATAAGTTATTCACGAATTATTTATTTATGTAGCATTAGAAATCGAATCTCAGCAGACGGGGGTACGACGGTAATCCTTAGTTCCAAAAAAATGGTATTTCTACAAACTATGCAAGAAGTGGCAGCCTTTACAAAGACCATCAGAGAAAGTGGTTTTCTCCTAATTGATTCTATATATATATATTAACATTTTTAAAGTACATTTTGTGTTATGCCATTTTATTTTTTACTTATTTAAATTTTTATTTACAACATTAACCCCTCAAAAATTTCCAAAAATAGTATCACGACAGATTTTGCTTCCTAAATCTATATTATCATTTTTGAAGTACACATTTAGTGTTTTACCCTTGAAGTTATATGTATTTAAAAACTTATTTACAAATTTAATCCCTAAAAACTTTCCAAAAGTAACATCATTTCAGATTTTGTTTCCTAAATATTTTACATTTCATTCAAACCAAAAATAAAAACAGCAATCAATATTATATAGAGACATAAACTATGATATATTTTTCATTTTATTTTCCAAACCTGTGAGTTTTGATTCTTAACGTAAGAAGAACTTCGATTCCTAATTATTCAAATATTATAATTAATATATATATATATATATAAATTTAATAAAATTTAAAATGTTATGAATATGTAATAATAAAAATTTTTAAAATACTATATAATGTGATTATAAAAAGAACATGTTGGAATTAATAAAATATTATTAAATATGTGTTAACATGGGTTAAATCCTCATTTTATTATTTACCAACACTATAAATATTATAATATCTGACATATAAAATCAATTTGTTTTACCAAGATTGTGTAAAATAATTAATTCATTAGGAAAAATATGACTTAATCACATCATATAAATGACTTATTATGTATTTAGTTCCCTTATTTTTTGTTCTAATAATTAAAAATTAAAATAGAATCTAAAACACTAAACAAAATAAACTAAAATATAATAAATAAATGATCATATAGTATATTACAGGTTAAAAAATTAATATAAACATTTAGTCTCACAAGCGGCCGAAAAATTAGGTTATTTTCTATTTATAAAACATCTAATATTTAACAAACAAATAGAATATAAAATATAAATAATAATAAAACTATATGCAAGCGGTATACCGCGGGTTAAAATCTAGTACTCCCTCCGTTTCAAAATATAAGATGTTTTAACCAAAGCACGCAGATTAATAAGTTTTTACATTTACCAAGTTCAACCAATCAGAAACAATACTGCATAATATAAAATACTAAATTAATCTAAAAGTTGCATAGGAACTTGAAAACATCCTATATTATGAAACAAAAAACTTCTCTAAAACATCTTATATTTTGAAATGGAGGGAGTATAAGATATTAAAAAAAACCTGTTGTTACAAAGAGAAGAAAATCTCATAGTATACCAAACGCACAATATAACAAAAACACTAACTTTTTTTTTTCTCGAACAAACTAACAAAAACACTAACTAAAATACAAAAAAAACAACAAAGCAAACACCACACCAGACACGCAATGTAACTATAAAATCAAATAAGCTCTGGCAATTAAATTTTCATGTACTATGTACTATGTAAAATATATACTTACATCTTCATGTGATTATTGTTATTTTCTTAGGCAAAGGGCAATTTCCCGGTTTTTTTTTTTTCTTCCTATATTTATACAAACAAACAACGGAAGAAGAAGAAAAAAAGGCACAACATCACACAACTTTATTCCTTACTGATGATGACAATAATAATAAATAAAAAAAGACTTTGTTCCTCACCAAGTAAAATATATACATCTTTAAACTCTAAATCATCGAAATAAAAGAGCTCAATCTCGAGGTTTTTCATAAACTCAGCAATACGAAGTCAACTCCAGCGTTTAGCGTCCGCGTTTAGGACAACCAAATTAAACAGCAGATCGGAGAAAAAGGCATGTGGAAAATACAAATTTGTATAATCACCGGTTACGTTTTGAGCAATTATGATGAGCTTTGCAATTCACATCATCGGAATCAATATCCGAAAACGACGAATAATCAGCTGCCAAAACCCTCCTGCTAAAGCTTCTACCGCAGCCGCTGCAACCGCTTAATTTGCGTTTGGCGTTTAGGATGGCTCTCCATCCAATCGTACATGGCTGTTTGATGCAGCACCAAAGAACGCAAAGAGGACAATAAACACATAAGCAACAAACATTAAACGCCACCTCCGACGAAGCCGTGACAGCTACGTTTGCGTTTGCGGTTTGGGATCTTTTTGAAGACAAAACAGAGATTTGTTTTCTTGCTCGGTCTTCTTCTTCCATTCTTCTAAGGAAGAGAGATCGTGTTCTTGAAGAAAAAAGATGAATGATTTTTAAAGAAGACGATTTAATAGTTTTATATTTATCTACAAATATAATATATACTTCTGTCGCTTTACAAACTATATATTATTTTGTTTTGATAAATACAAAACTATATAAAATTGTAGATGGTTTTACGTGGAAACGCTGCCGACTTAGCTGACATAAAACAATTAGGTATCTTATAAATCTCCACTTAAGACCTGTCGCTATTATCCCAATATTGATATATATCTTTATGAATCTTTCAAAGCCACATGAATTTCAAAAATAATTTACATAAATAAAAATTCGAATCTACAAAACCGTGGCCACAAAGAATACTTCACTTTTAAGTTTAAACAAACAAAGAAAAAACAGGAAACTTAATTAGAGCACTTTTACTGATAAAAGTGAAAAACAACGTGCAATGATACATATCTAACTTTTTTCTGTAGTATTTATATATTGAGTTGGTTACTACTTACTAGAAATGGAAATATATGCTTCTGCAACACCTTCTACCAGAGACAAGAATTTTATGACAATTTGGGAAACTCAATTGGCATGTTTAATTGATGTTAAAAAAAAAAATGCAATATATGTTTAACACTTATACGTTACAGGGTACAGAACTATTGGACACAAACTTGGACTTTTGTTGTTGTTAAAATAATAGAAGTCCAAATCGAATATTTTTTTTAAGCAAAAAACAATAATATTATGTGAATAAGGAACCGAGTGTCACGTTTTGACAAAGTTAAGATAGAGTATGATAATAATAATAATAAGCTAAGATATGATAACATAATTAATCCTAGTTAAACCTCTGAATAACCAAAGAGACATGTAGATTCTTATACCGAACCATTATTGGATAGTCAAAAAGACACGCCCATTCGTGGACAGAGATACTGAGAGAGATAGATGGTACAAACCAAAAATAAGGTTGTACTTATAATCGTTCATGTAATCTTGGGACCTAATTAATCTTGGCATCTATAAGTGCATAAACTCGTAGAATCACCTTGCAATTCCTTAAAATTTTCAATGGATATGTCGCCATCATGTTGTCAAACTCTAGAGAAAAAAATGTTGGAAATTGACTATATAAACTCCAAAAAAAAAAGGGTTGGACATAGACATGAGAAAATGATTATAAAATGTGTGGTATGCTAAAAATCAAAAGAGCAATAAATCATAAATAATTATTCAGAAGTATTAGCGCGTGATGAGTAGAAGTATTTTGTATAATCGTTAATGTTTTCGATGTGATTGGAGCTTGATATTGCATGAGTTGAAATTTGTTAGCTCGCTAGCTAGTCTTATTTGAGTCTTTTTGCCATGTGTTGGTTACAGAGGATGGATTGTGAATGGTTGACGCATGACTCATAGGGACAAAAACTGGTCAGATACTATGACCAAGGGGTGTTAGTGTTACCAATCAAATTTTATTGAAAATTTTAGTCAAGGTACTGGCATCACGATCGTGACAAACATGACAACTACAGCCTACGGGCTAAGTCCGATCCGGAAGATCAGTTTTGTAGAATATATATTCCTCGACTACTCCAAGCAATGCCCGAATAAAAAGCCCAAGAGTGAAGATATTCAAAATTGATGATAAGACAAATCTTATATTATTATGATAATATAAGAAGGTTTTTCTCAACTTTTGCTAAGGAGATGACACTTGGATTACTATATTTTTGACACATGTATTTTTTTTACTAGATCTAATTAACTATACTTTAGACCTAACTAACTACACAGGTCCATAAAACCAAAAAAAAAAAAACATCTACATTTCCTTCAGAAACATATGCAGCCCCCAAGAATCTAAAGCTATCTTATATTAGTCTGTGGTTGGTTTTATCTCGGAACTATACCAACATTAAATTAAATTTATAGGTTTGAATTCTTGGGTTTAATTTTTGTGTTTGAATCTTATATAATTTTCACGGGCACAAACGGAATCAAATTTAAGTAAGATGGTGGATATGTATTATTTAAGTAACTTAGTTTTTTTTTTAAAATTGTACAAATAAAATTAAAATTTTGAGCTTACTTTCTGGAAAATTACGTAAGATTGTTAGATGGTTTTGATCTAATTCTATAATTATTTTATTCGATTCACACTTATTGTTTCAAACTTCATGGTATTTTTGAATTATATAAAATTTATAAGTTTTCATATTAGGAATTTCAGAATAAATTATGAACATAATCAATTATGTTTTGATTTAAAATAATACCGTCATTTTATGCATTATCTTATACCCACTATTCTCCTTAATTTTATTTGTGTTTATATTACTTCTCATTTTCAACTTATTATTATGAAACTCTTGCAAATTTATGATCATTAATATTTGATTTCAATCCTTTCTCCTTCTTAAAGGCTCAAACATTCTATAAAGTTTAGTTTTCTAAAAACAACCTATTACCATACAAAGTTACAAACATATCCTCTTTCAGACTATTGTGAAAACTAAAACATTTAGGAGGGTGTATTCAATTTGACATTTTAAGTGATTTGTGTAAAATTTACAAATTCTATGTTATTCAATTATTGATTTTAAAAAGTCTATTAAAATCCACTGTTATTGAACTGATGATTTATAAATCTACTTTAAAATCCACTGTTATTCAAAACAGTTTATGGATTTGGATTTTAATAAGTTTTAGGAATTCTGGAGGATTTGAGGGGATTTATTTAGTTAAAAATACAGAAATCCAAATCTCATGGTTTTTGGTGGGATTTGAAAGAATTTCACCATAAATTATATCAACTTCCCTACAATCTATCAAAATTCAAAAAATTTTAAATCCCATAAAATCTTCCAAAATCATGGTTTCAATACACCCCTCTTACTTTCTATTATATCCCCGATTCAATCTCCAACGAACAACAAAACACCGGTAACAATAGTATCGTTGTTCGGATCATCTCTTTTCGGGAAGTTCCTAACTTTAGAAGAAATATTATCTTACTAAGTCTTGAATATTTTTTCCAAAAATGTAAATTATTTTTACCATTTTTCATCTTTCGATGATTTATGCAATCATTTTAAAATATTTATAAAAGAAAATAAATAATTTTATGTGCATTTGATTTTATTTAATATATAATGATGTTGGGCGTTAGATTCTTAGAGTAAGAGTTGAAAGAAACCTAACTATATTATATCATCTAATAATTAAATAAAAATTTTCTTTTGGAAATNAACCTATTACCATACAAAGTTACAAACATATCCTCTTTCAGACTATTGTGAAAACTAAAACATTTAGGAGGGTGTATTCAATTTGATATTTTAAGTGATTTGTGTAAAATTTACAAATTCTATGTTATTCAATTATTGATTTTAAAAAGTCCATTAAAATCCACTGTTATTGAACTGATGATTTATAAATCTACTTTAAAATCCACTGTTATTCAAAACAGTTTATGGATTTGGATTTTAATAAGTTTTAGGAATTCTGGAGGATTTGAGGGGATTTATTTAGTTAAAAATACAGAAATCCAAATCTCATGGTTTTTGGTGGGATTTGAAAGAATTTCACCATAAATTATATCAACTTCCCTACAATCTATCAAAATTCAAAAAATTTTAAATCCCATAAAATCTTCCAAAATCATGGTTTCAATACACCCCTCTTACTTTCTATTATATCCCCGATTCAATCTCCAACGAACAACAAAACACCGGTAACAATAGTATCGTTGTTCGGATCATCTCTTTTCGGGAAGTTCCTAACTTTAGAAGAAATATTATCTTACTAAGTCTTGAATATTTTTTCCAAAAATGTAAATTATTTTTACCATTTTTCATCTTTCGATGATTTATGCAATCATTTTAAAATATTTATAAAAGAAAATAAATAATTTTATGTGCATTTGATTTTATTTAATATATAATGATGTTGGGCGTTAGATTCTTAGAGTAAGAGTTGAAAGAAACCTAACTATATTATATCATCTAATAATTAAATAAAAATTTTCTTTTGGAAATCTCCAAAAGATTGTCATTTAATGCTCTCTTCTTTCACAAGTGTCATTTTGTTTCTTTAAATTTTTAGTGTAACAAATTGATTTAATTGAATTTACATAATAAAATTTTTGCTTAACAAATAATTTGATGATTAAATAGTTTAAGGATATAAAATTATAATATATATATATATATATATATATATATATATATTTGGGTTGTATAGGATAATGTCGAGTAATAACTGGCTGTTTTATTTCNATCTTACTAAGTCTTGAATATTTTTTCCAAAAATGTAAATTATTTTTACCATTTTTCATCTTTCGATGATTTATGCAATCATTTTAAAATATTTATAAAAGAAAATAAATAATTTTATGTGCATTTGATTTTATTTAATATATAATGATGTTGGGCGTTAGATTCTTAGAGTAAGAGTTGAAAGAAACCTAACTATATTATATCATCTAATAATTAAATAAAAATTTTCTTTTGGAAATCTCCAAAAGATTGTCATTTAATGCTCTCTTCTTTCACAAGTGTCATTTTGTTTCTTTAAATTTTTAGTGTAACAAATTGATTTAATTGAATTTACATAATAAAATTTTTGCTTAACAAATAATTTGATGATTAAATAGTTTAAGGATATAAAATTATAATATATATATATATATATATATATATATATATATTTGGGTTGTATAGGATAATGTCGAGTAATAACTGGCTGTTTTATTTCCACGCTTTAATATAAATAATTCACATGATCTTGATATTACATTATTTTATTTTATTTTCAATCCACTTAATAAACTAAAGTATATTTTAATATATAATATCTAAATAACAAAATAAGAATAGAATATATTTTTTTGATAAAGAGATAACTGTATATATTTCTGTTTAAAGAGAGAAGTGAATATGTATTAAAATTCATGATTTGATTAGCTAAGATGCCTGTTCATAGATCTATATTTATAACATATAACTCTTGAATATATATTTAAAACAATAGATAATTTTAGTTATTAATTCACAATAATGTATTTTTATAAACCTGACACATTTTTTATTAACTTCTCTATTCTATCTCATCAATCCCATATGTTGTACTAATTAACTCTCATTTTTGTAACTTTCATAATATTTATAGTAATGCAATGAATGATTAATAATAGTATTTAGAAATATTACATATTTATATGAAAATATATTAATATGAAATGATTGCATATCTATAACTCTCACAAAGTTTATGTGACTCCTATAACAATGAAATACTCCCTCTGTTTTAATTTAGTTCTCGTTTTAGGTTTTCAATGAAAATGTTTGGTGAATATTCCAGTTTTCTCCCTGCTGTTTTAAAATTTTGACCAATGAAATATTTATAAAATACATTAATAAAATATAAAACAGACGATTTAATAGTTTTTTTAAAAATTTGTGTGAGAAAACCTTAAACGACAGGTAAAAAAGAGAAAGTATAAATTACATTTACCTAATTGATATAAAGATTAGTGCATTTATTATCCAAATAAATAATAAATTTTCCATATGCTCTTAACTATAATTTCTCTTATAAATAGAAAGATACACATTTTACTAACTCTCATATCTCAAATCTTACATAATATTTAAATTTAATTAATATTGTCTTAACTAACATTCTCCAAAATTACAAAAAGAACGACATAACTACATGTATTGGCTTTCTTTTGTCTGGCTTAGAGCGGCCTATCAAGGGCCTAAGAGCAATGCCCTATTTGTTATCACCATGTAAAACTAGAGGCTTTATGCTGGGGTATGGAAAGTGCTCTCTCTCTGGTATATGATATGGTTCATTTTGAGACAGATTGTCAAGAGATTTTAAGTGTCATAGATGAGTTAAAAGACTGCCCAGCGTTTGCTTCAGAATTAGATTCTTTTCAATCTTATCAAAGGAGGTTTTCTATTGGATGTATACCTAGATTGAACAAAGTCCATGTCGACCATCTTGCAAAAGCGGCTCGAGTACGAGGATTTTTCTTTTCCTATATAAGTCCGCAGGTTCTGGAATGGTTAGCTCACGAGACTATCCTATTTGAACCGGCTTAATAAGATATGGTGTTTTTGAGATAAAAAAAAGATGTTGAAGATAAAAAAAAATAACAAACAAATATCCAGAAACAATATAAACTAAATCCGTGCGTAGCATGAAGTGACTACTAGTATATTAATATGTTCATTAACTGAACTATATATTAGTCTTATAAATTCTTATAGAATTAAGGAGAACAACAAGTTTCCCAACATAAATTAAGAGCTACAACTATATATATAGAGAAACTCATATTCACGTAACTTATGTTAGAAATGTAGAGGGTATGATTGGTTACGGCTGTAGCTTTAGATTTTTGACTGTAGAAATGAAGCTGTAAATTTTTGTACATATTATAAAATGTATATGTAATTAATCAAAAAGAATATAGTGAAATGCAAAGAGTGGTGGGAGATGTTTGTAGTGCATCCTTTTCAAATGATTAAATGAAGAGAGAGATAATATCTTTGAATGATTCAAAGCCTACCACACATTTGTACAACCACATTTTTCCACACATTTCAATCATTTATTCAATATATACTCGAAACGTGTCACAAGACAAATATAAATAGTATATATCTTGAAAATGGTAAAGTTCTCTCTCTTTTTGTCCTTTTTTTTCGTGTGCATGTGCAGCAAGTTGTGCGTTGTAATATCATTTGAAAAAATCAGTTACGATGATACGCTTACACACTCCTATATCACATGAGAATTGAGACATGATATTAAAATCCCAAAGTCGAGCTGTTATGATTCTTGACAGAAGATGAAGAAGAGGGTGTTATGATTCGCTTTGACTTGTTCCTCATCTAGCTATGGTATCGCTTTCCCTTGTAATATGACATATATCGTTTCAACATGTACTAATTAATCAATCACGTGTTGGGGTTTCGTTTGAGATTCATATTCAGTTCAACTTTTTCTCCTCCAATCAAAGTCTAGATGTACAAAAAGCTGCTTCTTAATATGTAATTCCGATCCATTATTTTCATGGTAGGAAGCCACTACTTAAATCTTTGTCTTCATGCTCAGTTAACTACTAGTCCTACACTATTTTTATGTACCCACAAACTATGTATTTGTCCAATGATTCAGAGAACCATATATACAAATTAACTCTATGTGTTAGTTTTGTGGTATATGTTCTTAATCGAGGTTAGAAATCAGTTATTGTTATGTGCGTATACATTTAACAAATATACTCTTTGGATTAATCAATATTGTAAGTCTGGTATAATTATATGTTATATATATGGACTAGTATAGGTTTTGCCGTTTTGGTATGAGACATCCAAATTTAAGTGTTCTTAAAAAGTGACTAGTATAGGTTTTGGTAAGATTATATTAACTGATGTACCGAAAAACTTCGTAATGACTCAATGTGATTAGAAAGCTTGTACAAGAATTTAAATACATCATAAAAACTTTTTAATATTATATATATGGTTCATGTTTCTTAAGGTTTGTTGGTTAAGTAACATTATTAATATGGTACATACGCATCCAAAAAATAATAATATGGTACATACATTGGTACCTCTCGATGTGTGTTTGTGTGAAGGACGGTACTTAAAAGAAATAGTCAATGACTTGGTATGTCGTTCCTTTATTGGTTATCTATTTCATTCCTTTTAATAAGAAACGTGGTCTCAATTTTTTTCCTATATATACACACCATTCTCTGTTACACTTTTTAGGTTTCTACTCTACACCAGCCTCTGTATATATATACACTCTCTTTTCTCACACACATATATAATGGTCTCCCATCATATCTATAGTCTATAGATACTTATATATGCCTAGTCCATGTTGTTGTTTATAAAGTATATATAGTGGATGATATAAAAAAAAAAAAAACAAGAATATCAGACTCCTCGACTAAAACCTATTTTTTCTCTCTCGACTAAAACCTAAAACCAGCCGCCGTCCATCCAGATCTGTTTTCCGCTTGCCCTCTCCGGTGACCGGCGCTCCTCGTCGCAGCCGTGAGAGGGTACCCAGTAGTTCCCTTTTCGTTTAGTTGTTGTTTCTTTCGATTCGTCTTACCTCTGGTGGTTAAGTAGAGAGGAGTTGTCAGGTTGACGGTGGTTCATCTCGGCGAGCTTTAGAGGCATGGCAGGTGGTCAGCTTCTCCAGAGAGAGTTGTCGTTCTGGGCTTCCGAGATCTGTAGATCTAATGGTTGCTCTGTCTTAGAAAAGGATTTGCGAATCGGTGACCTTTTGTCTCGCTCCAGCTCCTTGGTCCGGTAAACCAACTATCCAACCCTTCCTCTTTGCTGTTTTGCTAGGGTTAGATGGAATCGCTTTAGTTGTTTCATTTAGTAGGCTGGTTCAGGCTGTTTTCAGTTTTAGAGATGGTGTCGTTTACCTCTTCTTCTTCTCCCACGGTATGGGATGGGGATAAGGCAATATCTTCCCGGAATTAGTTGATTAGGTTTCGTTTTGTCTCTGACTGTTTTGGATAGAAGTTGAGGCTCCCAGTTTATGCTTGTTTGTTGAACAAACGATTCCTCGTCGTGGTGTTTGTCAGGCCTACAAGTTCTTATGTGTCCTTTAGAGTTCTCTTTGGGTTCACTCTGGTTCGATCTTCCGCTGTCCTTGTTTGTGATTGGTGGTGTCCAGTTTGGATTGTTCGCTCCTAGTCTCTGCTTTTCAGATCTGTTCGAGGTCTGGTCCTATGGGTTTTGCTTCTACCTAGGTGCAAAAAAGTCGCCTTGTATACGACATCGCCGTATCCGGAAGAAGTGTGAAGAACTAAGTGGTTCTGTCTTTGCGGATTATGAAGATTACCATAGGAGTTCTGTTACTTTTAGGCAGTTTCTTAGAGGAGGAATGGATTTTCGAAGGTTGGCCGAGGGCATCTTCGTTTTATACAAGCAAAGGATCTCTTGAAGTTAGCATTCCTTGTGGGTTTTGGTATAATCCTTCTTTGTGAGGTTTTTGTTTTGGTATGTTTTTGTTATGGGTGTTTCCTTCAATCTTTGTAATAGCCTTGTTTTTCAGTTCTTAGTTTCCCTTGCATAGGGCTTTAGATTCCGGGGATATCTTGTTCTTCCGCCGGCTTTAGACTCCGGGGATATCATGTTTTTCCGCCGGCTTAGCTTGTAATCCTAAGTTGTAATGGTTTGAATAATAAAATTCTAGATGATAAAAAAAAAAAAAAAATGTGTAGTGGAGGGTGATAGTGTGGTTGTTGACAGAAGATAGAGAGCACTAAGAATGCTATGCAAACAGCCGTCAATGTTGATGGTGAGTCACAATAAAAAGAGCCAAGAGAGCTAGACCATCTGCATCTCCACTCCTATGTGCTCTCTATGCTTCTGTCATCACCTTGGTTTATTACTCTCTCCACTATCTGTATCTCTATACATTACATATATGTGATTATGCATCTTAATTACCTATACACCCTGATGTCTATGTGGTTATATTGCATTCTCATCTTTGTACACGCTTATGCTAATTAACTAAATTCTAAATCTTTGAAATATATTTCTTTCTTTTGTCGGAGAAAAGTGTTTACTTTCTTTTTGATGTGTCTGATATCTTTCTTCCAAGAATCAAGTTTCTGATCTGTTTGTTGGGGGTTGCATAGGTTCACTCACAACTATATATTAATAATTCATGTTAAATGTTGATACCAGCATGCATATGACTTATAACACAGTTATATCCATCCATAGACATTTGAAGTACTCTTTAAGACATGTATGTAATGGGGGCAGTGTCAAGTGCCTTATGAAGAAATGCTTTAGGTCCCCTTTTTTTTTTGGGTCAAACGGCCCCCTTATATATTGTTGGTAAATGTTTTGGCTTTTCGTGTTATTTTTCTTGAGTTAAAAATTCTATTTCTTATATTAAATACAATAATATTAATTATGGATCATATTTTCTGTAACAGTATTTTAAAATAAATTTAGTATTTTTCATAGCTTAAATTATTTTGTAAAATGAAAAACACGCACAAACACACTGACACAAATTTGACGAGTATTTGAATAATTCAATTTTGTTGCTTTTCTTAGAAAAAGGATTCTACAACATTTGTAGCACAATCAGGCATCAGAATCAGCCACAGGAAAAAAAAAAATTGGAAACGTAAAATAAAATATATCCATCGTGTAGCTCATTTGTTTCATGATGATCTTGAATTCTTGATCCTTGATAGCTCTATTAACCGGGAAATATGAAAAAAAAAAAAAAGAAAAAAAAAAAAACATCTCAACCGGAAAATACCGATAATTTCAATTATCCGGTTCGAAAAATTTGGGCCGTTAATAATGGGCCACGAATTCGCAGCACCATATCGCATATCCGGAACGTGCCATTCTCGCGCCAGTGGCAGTTTTGTATTTTCCTCAGTTCACTCACTTCAACGGAAACCCAAAATCAGAAATCCCCAAATCGGAGAGAAGAAGGTAACAAACACTTTGATCATCTTATCTTCAACTTCAAGAAGAAGATAGAATCTTCGTTTGTATCTATCGTAATTGGATGTGCGAAGACCTTGATTCTCACTTCAAATTTCTCGTTTCTTGAAGCGATCGGCGAGTGATGGCGGTGGACGGTGACGGAACTGATGGAGGTGGAGATACTCAACCACCGGTGAACTTTGCGGCGGAGGAGGAGACGGAGATGCCTAGGCTGTGGCTGAGTGAGTTTCCTAACAACGAGCACGTTTCTGATAACTACGAAGATCTGGATTTGGAATATAGCTCAATCGTATTAAGATCGTTAGAGAAGTACTTACCGATTGAAATGCTCAAGGCGGAGAGAATAGTGAAGTACTTATTCATGTCAGATATTTTGGAGAAGTACATTACCTGGGGAGATCTTACCATGGTAATGGCTCCTTTTTCAGCTTCTGATTTCTTTCTTCGCCTATCTGTGAAATTGAGATTGCTTCTGAAGTTCTTAAGATGGTGATTCTTGTTAGGTTCTAGAAATTACCAAGTTCTTGTATTAGAGAACGCTCTTTAGATTTTGGTTGTATCATTGATGAAAGCACGTTAGTGTTACTCCTAGAGTTTCTCAGAATAGTTTCATGTGTATCTAATGCTACAGGCTAAAAATCGCAAGGAATATAGGCAGAACATAAAATCCAATTATCAGGTGAGAGAAGTCTTTTGCTCTTGTTTGATTTACATTTTGTTTTCTTCTTCATGCCAAAAGTTTAAAAATGTTTCCTTTTTCTGCAGCCACGTTTCAGGGAGTTGTATGATTTTGATCCCAAGGTGTTTTTGCTTTACTCTTTCCGGAATGCGATCAGTGAAAACACAGAGGAAAGCTTCAGACGCATCATTTCTGAGCCGTTTCCTGGTGTTTTCGTCTTTCAAATGTTTCAGCCTGACTTCATTCAGAGATTGCTAAAAGAGGTCATAACACGTCATCTTGCCACTTATTCTCTGCTGCTGTGCTCTTACCTTTTTTTTTTTTCTTTCATTTGCTGCTTTTTGATTAATTAGGTAGATAACTTCAGAATATGGACATTTAGGACAAATTTAAAGATCAGGAAACCAACCTACAAGACTATACACGGTGTTGTGCTTGACGACTTTGGGCTGAGTATCATGCTTAACAAACTCATGCAGGATTTTATATTTCCTCTTTGCAAAGGCAAGTCAATATTTGAGTTATAATGCATTCAAACGACTACTATTGGTTACGCAGATCTAATAAAATACAGTAACACTAAACTTCACTCGGCTGTTCTGCAGTATTCTTCCCTGACGTGTGTGGAGAAATGTTTGACTCTCACCACGGATTTGTTGTTGAATATGGTGAAAATAGGAATGTTGCTGAGTTAGGTGAGTCCCCTTGATTTTCTGCTATTACTTTGCAACAATGGTTCTTAAAAAACTTCTCGCAGGACCATACCATATTTCCTGAAATATAAATATATCCTGTGATGATACTTAAGCTGCTTTGAGAAAACCTTACTGAAGTCTTTAATAGCATATAGCAAACATGAATTTGGTTTGCTGTTAAATTTAAGTAATGATCTACTAAATCTGCAGGCTGTCAGATAGATGATTCAGAGATAACATTGAATGTTTGTTTGAGTAAACAATTTGAGGGAGGGGAATTATGTTTCCGAGGCAAACGATGCAAGAAACATGCGAGAGCAGATGCACATCCAGAGGTATGTGAGTCCTTTTGAGGACATTTTTCTTTGTCCTATTACATTCTAATATTCTGTAAATGGCAAATCTATGAGTTTTAAAGTAAACAACTGTTTCTCACTGAAGCAGGAAATCTTTGATTACCGTCAAATACCTGGTCAAGCTATACTTTACCGTGGCTGCCACCGCACTGGTGCCAGAGCCACAACATCTGGTTCTCGGGTCAATATGAGTCTTTGGTGCAAAAGGTAAGCAATATTGAAGCTTGTCTCAGGACTTCAGATCACAATTGAATCACATATTCTTCTGTTTTTTTTTTTTTTTACCTTTGCAGCTCATTTTTTAGAGAGATGGAAACGTATCAGAAGGACTTCTCAGACAGGTGCGGTCAATGTGCCCATGAAACAAAAGAAAAGGAAAGCCAGATTCTTGCTTCCAAAACAAAGGTTAAAACAAAAAGACATGATTGTGCAAAAGTGTATAAGATGTTTTTGATCTGTGCATGGTTATGAACGTTTGGTCCTTACTGCAGGAGATGATTAGAATAGAGAGTGGAGCCAAAAGCTCGACTGATAAGCCGTGGCGTGTCTACGTTAGGCGTTCAAAGAAATGAAGTAGCCGAGTGTGAAGATAAAAGAAGTGAGAAGCTGTATAAAGAAGAGTGGAAGGTGAGTAAAAGAGTAGAACAGAGATAGCTGAGTTGGCAAAAAGAGGAGATAGATAGATACAGTACAAGTGAATGTATAGATGATTGGTGATACTGTATAGAGTTGAGTCGAGTCAGTTAGAGAACTCACAGAGTCACAGGTAGAGAAGTGTAAAGAGTCTGGCTCTCGTCAAACCAGTGCAGTACGAAGTTGTATTTTCGTGAATCCGGCGACACTTTGGACGGAAAAGCATACAATTGGTAATTGGTATATTACACAGCATATAAAATTGGTAATCAATCGGTTAAGCCCTGAAGTGTATTTGGTTTTCCGTTTGACTCCTTACTTACAAAACCGAGTATATGTAGATTCATTTAGAGGTAAAATAGGTCTTTGTATTCATACAAAAAAAAAAAATAGGTCTTTGTATCTTGAATCTTGTTGACTCTGATTGCTTTTTTTTTTTTTTTTTTCTGTGTGTGTTGTTGTTGTTGTGTTGCTCTACAAAAGTCTCCATAACATTTGAACATGTTACTAACAGGAAATATTTTTATGTTATATGTAAAGATAGTTGAATACTCTATCTCTAGGCATTGAATGGGGTTCGTTGTAATTTTATTTATTCATAAATACAGAGAAAACTTTTAACATCGGTGGATGTTTTTGAGTAGTTATCGATTACCTTGTTCTGATGGCCATAGACTCACACTTAACGCCAACACAGAGTATAATTTTGTTAAGCATGATACTCAGCCCAAAGTCGTCAAGCACAACACCGTGTATAGTCTTGTAGGTTGGTTTCCTGATCTTTAAATGTGTCCTAAATGTCCATATTCTGAAGTTATCTACCTAATTAACGCCAACACAGAGTATAACAATATCACGCGTGCGTGGGACATTTTTATAAGAAGAAGAAATTATTGGGGGGGGAATAAGAAAACACTGAAACTGCAACGGAAACTCAAAAATCAGAATCCCCAAATTAAAGAGGAAGCTTCGATTGGAGATTCGTAAGCGAAAGCGACGATGGTGGGCGGTGGTGACGGAACTGGTGGAGGTAGACACTCCGAACCATCGGTGCACAATTCGGAGGATACGGAAGAGATGCCTATCCCGAGGCTGAGTCTTGTTCCTAACAACGAGGAAGTTTCTTCTGATAGCTACGACGATCCGAAACTGGTATATAGCTCAATCGTACTAAGATCGCTAGAGAAGTACTTGCCGCCAGAGATACTCGAGTTGAACAGAAACGAGAAGATCAAATACATGTCAGACGTTTTGCGCAAGTACATCTCACCCGAAGATTGTAACAAAGTAACTAAATGCTCTCTCTTTCAACTTCTGATTTCTTTATTTTCTTAGATCCCAATCTTTGAAATTGGATTCTTGATTTGATCTTTAGATTTTTCATTAGAATCTGGTTAGTGATGGTGATGAAGAAGCACGTTTCGATTATGAACAAATCATATCTGTGAAAATTGGAATTGCTTCTTAAGTTAGTTGGCGATTAGGTTCTTGAAATTAAGAAGTTCACCAAACTGATAGGAATCAGAGAATGATCTTTAGCTTGTTTCTTTCTTGTGAAACACATTAATTCTGGTTACATGAATATATAATGTCCCAGGCTCAATTGTACAAGAACTATAGGGAGATGATATCCAGTTATGAGGTAATGCTAAGAAGCCTTTGCTCGTCTTTTCTTTTGTTTTTTTGTTTTTCTTGAATTTCTCTTAATGCAAATGTTTCCTTTTCTGCAGCCATGTTACAGGGGGTGGTACAATTTTGATCCCAAATTGTTTTTGCTTCCCTCTTTCCTTGAGGCGATCAGCGTTAACACAGAGGCAAGCTTCAGACGCATCATTTATGAACCGCACCCCAGTGTTTTTGTCTTTGAAATGTTTCAGCCTGACTTCTTTGATAAATTGATCGTTGAGGTAATAATAACTCCATCATCTTGCCTGCCACTTTGTCCTCTTTGTGTTATTCATTTGCTACTTTTTTGATTTATCAGGCAGAAACTTTCAGAAAGTGGGCTCAAGAGAAAAATTACCAGATCAGGAGACTCAACAACACGGGTAATTACGGTGTTGTGCTTGACGACTTTGGCCTGGATATCTTTCTTAACAAACTCACGCAGGATTTTATCTTTCCTCTTTGCAAAGGCAAGTCAATATTTTACTTATTTGCATTCAAACGTGACTTTTATTGGTTAAGCAAATCTAATATAAACCACAGTAACGCTGAGCTTCACTCTATATTGTTTTGCAGTGTTCTTCCATGAATTGCGTGGAGCAATGTTAGACTCTCACAATGGATTTTTTAATGAATATGGTCATGAGAGGGATCCTGAATTAGGTGAGTCTCTTTGATTTTATGCAATTACTTTGCAACAATGATTCTGCAATGTACAATCTTTCCTGAAGTGCAAACATACTCTTGAGAAAACCAGAGTGAATTCTTTAATACCAAACATGAATCTGGTTTAGTATAAGGATTTTCTTTATGAACCTTTATATCAAATTTCTTGTGATTGACTGGGTCTCTTTTGAAGTGTGTCTATGTTTTTTCAGTTGATTATCTTAGGTACATTTGCAGCGTGTCTATGTCACTCTTAGTTGGAAAAATATTAATGTGTGCCATTTTTAGGAAGAGAGGAAAACAGAATAGCACGGAAAAGTCAGCTATTGGGGTTGTTACATGATGGATTAAAGTGCTTATATATATATGACTAATCTCTGGGAAAATCGTCTGGGACAGAATACTACTGACTATTTATTTGGGCAATGTATTCTTCCTTTTGTTATTCTGTGTTCAACTGATCAGTAACTAGTTCACTGATTTTCTTTTATAAAATATGCAGGCAAACATATCGATCATTCAGAAATTACATTGAATGTTTGCTTGAAGAAACAACTTGAGGGAGGGGAAATACTCTTCACAGGCACACGATGCAAAAAACATATGTGGACAAAGTATAAGGCAGAGGTATGTGCCCTTTTGATGAGGAGCTTTTTTTTTATTGTTGTCCTATACTACATTCCAGTATTTCGTAAATGGCAAAATATTTTAAGTAATAAAGGAAACAACTATTTCTCACTGAAGCAGGAAATGTTTCGTTACACTCATATACCGGGTAAAGCTATACTTCACCGTGGCCGCCACCGCCATAGTCCTATAGCCACAACAGCACCCCGTTATCGGGCCAATATGATTCTTTACTGCAGAAGGTAAGTTGCAATCCTGAAGTTTGCCTCAGGTTTTTCAGATCACAACTGAATCACAATTTCTTCTGCTTTTCCATTGCAGCTCTTTGTTTAGAGAGATGGAAACTTATCAGAAGGACTACTTCTCAGACTGGTGCGGTCAATGTGCCCAAGAATCAAAATTTAAGGAAAGCCAGTTTCTTGATACCAGAAGAGAGGTTAAAACAAAAAGACGATGATTTTGCTCAAGCTTATTAGAAGATGTTTGGTTTGAGCATGGTTATGAACTGAACCGATTGGCGTCCTTATTGCAGGAGATGATCAGAATAGAGGATGGAGCCAATACTCGCTGAAACATAATACAGCTTACAGTTGGTCAAGCCCTGAGGTATATATGCTTGGGCGTATGACTCTATACTTTCAAAAACTGAATATATGTAGAATGATTTGAGGTAAATAGTTCTGTGTATCTTGAATCTTCTCGACTCTCACATTACTTAGGCACATGTATTTTACCTGTACAATGAATAGAACCATTTAATATAGATCTGATTGGTTTTTTTTTTTCTTTGTGTTGTGCTGCTCTATGAAAGACATATTAGTTGCATGATTTAAGGCCTTTTTTGTGGTCTCTGTTGCGATAATGTTAACATGTTAAAAGCTTTTAAACAAGAACATGTTTTGCTAAAAAAAAAAAATCAAAACTGGTCAAGCTTCAGTTAAATAAATTTAGCTAAATTTCTAAATGTCATACAGTTTATAGAAATCGTATTTTCAGAAAATGTCATGCCAAATTTCGTGAATGATGACATGTTTTCGCTTATTATAGAACATAAATTTTGCCTCAGACGCATAAGCAGATTATGAAAGCCTTTTCAAAGTAAATGATGTTTTGTATTTCCAATATACAAATTTATGTTTAATTCATTTTCCTCGTTTAATACTATTTATAGTGTCAAAATTATTATGCGTACCGAGAAAACATTTTTTATATCTTAAATAGAGAGTTTTTTTTTACTATTATAAGTTTATAACAACTAACATGTTTATATCCAAAAAGAATACTAATTAACATAATTCTTAATGTCCTTGTAACACTATAATTAATCAAAAAAAAATTCTCAAATTGTCTTTAAGAAGGAATGAAGTTGTACCATAGTGCACACAAAACAATCTAGATGAGCTATTTTCTACGGTTGTTTTTTAGATACAAATATATTTCATATTTCATATTTCCCAGTTGAGCTATTTTCCTTGTATTGCTCTCTACATATAGAAACTCTTCACTTGAGGTGAATCAAGAGATCAAAACCAAATATGATAATAACAAGAGCAATACTTTTGGGATCTGAATAAGTGATCTATGACTATGAGCTAAGAAATACTTATTAATCACTTATCAGATAAGAAAGTTTATTTCCGTTCCACATTTAAGTTTATATGCTTCTTCTTCCCTACCTCGATTGGTTGAAACCATCACTATCCTTTACCCATCAGGTTCCAACATTTGACCTTTAATTGATTGAGGAGTTGTTCCCGTAGATGTAGATCCTTAGTTAGAGTTTGTATAATTTGTGGTGATTATGATTCTGTAAACTGTGAAATTGCATGTCATATTGTCTTGGCTCAAGAAAACGACATTTGTAGAATTCAATTTATACTTCTCTTTGGCTGCTTGAGGCCCACCGGAAAAAATGTTATAGACATGACAAGTAATAACTGATAAGATCGAGAAACTAATATACTCCATAGAAGATATTTTATTATACTTGACTGCTTAGCTGGTTTCTGAATTGAATGACACGAGTATCTAAGTCTTGACTTGTGTAATTCATGCACACAAATCAAACAAAACAGTTTTGTCCGGTGGAGATTGTCTACACAATCTTTTTTTCTTATTAGTGCTATATATATAGCTAGTAACCCCCTTACTAGAGATCAATAACAAATACACTAAACTGATCAAATAGAGCTCAAAACAAAATATGAGTTTAAGCGTTGATCTCAAGGATCTGGATGTGTTAATATCGAACGCAAAGAAAATACAAGATGATGTGTTGAAGGAGATACTAACTCTTAACGCCAACACAGAGTATCTCCAACGCTTCCTACATGGAAGCTCTGATAAGGATTTGTTCAAGAAGAACGTACCGGTGGTGAGCTACGATGATGTCAGGCCTTATATCGAACGTGTTGCGAACGGAGAGCCCTCGGATGTGATCTCGGGAGGACCCATAACTAGATTCCTCCGAAGGTACATAACTTTTTTTATCATCATAATTGTTAATTAATGGATCGGCTAGTTCTCAACTCAAGACTATAATGGATGCTTGGTGTGATCTAGCTAATATTTTTATGCTCTCCAAAATGATTATGAACTCGTTGTGCATGTGTAGCTCCGGAACTACAGGAGGGAAACAAAAGATATTTCCAATGAACGATAAGCACATTGAAATGCTGGGATACCTTTTGGCTCTATCTTCTCTCGTTACTTCCAAGTAATTCCTTCTCTATTTAATGCTACACAAAGTATAAGTTATAACTATTGGTTCATATATTAAATTGATTTAGAAATCTAAAGCAAAATCAAGTTATTGGGTTCTATATTTTAAATTTCTATTATTCATTCATTGATTTATAAATTTATTTTCATTTTTTATATAGTTTCAACCAATCCATAAAAAAAAAATGTAGTAGATTACTTTTTTCTTAGATTCCACATTAAAATTGTTCTCGTTCTACTTTATAGGCATTTCAGTGACAACGTCGGTGAGGAAGGAAAGAAAATGGGGTTTCATTACATTAGAACAGAATCCACAACTCCCTCCGGATTACTCGTTTCTACAGCACTTGCAAGCTTTTTCATGAGCGATTACTTCAAAAACCGGCCATCAAAATGTAATTCAGAGTACACAAGCCCCGACCAAGTCATATTGTGCCCCGACATCAACCAAAGTGTGTATTGTCATCTTCTATGCGGGCTTTCCCAGAGAGACAAGGTTGTGGTTGTTAACGCTACGTTTGCTTATGTCGTGGTCCAAGCGATTAATGCTCTACAAATCTACTGGAAAGAATTGTGTAGCAACATCCGATCAGGCCATGTTAGCGAGTGGATCACTGACTTGGAGTGCAGAAACTCAGTCTCGTCCATTCTTAGGGGACCTAATCCTGAATTGGCTGATGTTATTGAACAAGAATGCAGCCACACGTCATGGGAAGGTATCATTACACGACTTTGGCCTAGAGCAAAATATATTCAATGCGCCATTACAGGCCAAATGACTCAATACATTCCAACATTAGAGTTTTATTCCAACAAACTTCCTATAGTATCCTCGACTTATGGGTCTTCTGAATGTTTATTTGGGATAAATATGGATCCTTTATCCAAACCACAAGACGTATCCTACACATTTTTGCCCAACATTTCCTACGTGGAGTTTCTACCTGTTGATCATGAGGGAGATATGAACAGCATTGTTGATCTTGTGGACGTCAAGTTAGGGTGCTACTATGAACCTGTGATCACTAATTATTTTGGTCTACACAGATGTCTTATTGGAGATATTCTACAAGTGACTGGATTTTACAATAACACGCCTCATTTTAGATTTGTAGGCAGAAAGAATGTGGTTTTAAGCGTCAATGTTGAAACAACAACTGAAGAGCACCTTCTAAAGGCGATGGCTCGTGCGACCCTTGTTCTTGACCAGTCTACAAATTTAATGTTGACGGGCTTCACATGCTATGCTGACATCTCCACTTTTCCAGGTCACTACGTTTTTTATTGGGAACTCAAAGCTAAAGATGTTAACTATGTTTTTGAGCTTGACGAAAATGTATTGGCGAAATGTTGCTATGCGTTAGAGGAATCATTTGATGCTCTTTATAGAAAACTTAGAAGCAAAGATGGATTAATTGGAGCTCTAGAGATACGAGTAGTGCAACAAGGAACATTCGATTCTCTCATGGAATATTTCATCTCCCAAGGTGGTTTCATTACTCAATACAAGACACCCCTGTGTATCAAATCTTCTGAAGCCTTGGCAGTTCTTGAAAATAAGGTTCTTGCTCGATTCTACAGCAAAAAAAACCCTGCTCTTGACTTGTAGCTAGCTCTTTGTGTTTTAATTGTTTTTAGTAAAGAACAAAAAAATCGTGGAAAACAAGTAAGTGATTTACCTTTCTGCAAAATAAATGACGTTTGGTAGTAAAATTAATAAACTCTCTATAAATTAATAAAATTATTAGTTTCGACATTATTACTTTTATAAAAGTTTTGTTGCATTTTGTTTTTTTGTTATGCATGCCATACCCATAATAATTTATGACGGCCCCAAACTAAAAGAATAATAATATTGAATGTTCATGAACAAGAAAGCTGTTTCTTCAGATACACCAAAAGTTTGTTCCTAGTTGTTTAGATATCTCTAATAAAGTATTTTGAGGTTTGGTACGGTGTCATCAAGTTTTGTGAAAATCTGTGTCTGCTATCTATAATTTATATACTTTCTCACCAAAAAGAAAAAAATCTATAATGTTTCTACATGGTTTTCCAATCAAGATTAGCGCTGAGATTTACGAAACCATAAGGGCATGTTTACAAGGAGATCAGTTTAAGGTGTTCTTAGAGTATAAATATTGTAAAAATAATGTAAGATCAGTAGTTAAGAACTTTTGTTAAAAAGTTAGTTAGAACATGGTTAAGATCTTAATATTTAATAATATAATATTCTTATAGAAATTTAAGAATGTTTAATAAATACATAGATTAATGTTTAATAAAAAATTTAAGAATGTTTAATACTATTTAATAATATAATGTTTATTAATATTCTTAAACATATTACAATTATAAAAATTTATAAAATAACATTTTAATTGCAAACTTATAAAATTTTTACTAAAATTCAAAATACAATGCCATATTTTTATGAAACAAAAAAAACATTGTAAATAAAATTTTTTAAAAAAACAAACGAACATATTACTTAATTAATTAAACAAGACAAACATTTTATTTAATTAATACATAGATTAATGTCCAAATTTATTTCATATATTCTTAACCAATCTGAGAGAGACACGTCACACAAGATCAGGCCCAAGAACAGTTCTAGAATAAGATCAATGAGTCTGATCTTAAGTCCACTATTCAATTATTTTTATTTTTAGATAGCCTAAGAACACCCCATCTGATCTCCCTATAAATATGGGTAAGTAGTTTGAGGCTCTTATACCGGGTTAGGAACTTTGTAAGTTTTCGGTTTACAATCCAAATTAGCAATCTCCAACTATCAAATTATAAATTTAAGTGATACCTAAAATGATGTTTTTAATTCTGCGCAGTCACTCGGAGATAAACTAATATATTTGACAGCTTGATTGGTTTTCGAATCGATTCGCACGACTTTTTATGTTCTGATTGCGTATTTTTAATAGTTTTGTGCCGTTGAAATTATCACTTGCACGTAATTTTAAGAGTCCGAATGTTAACCGTGGTGCGGGAAAAACAATTTGATAGTAAGATACGGTTCAACAGTAGTTCATGCGGAAAAAATATTTTTATGAGATAAGTGCATTTTTATAAAATAAACGATATAAAATAAAGTTTGATTGGTGAAAAAGCAAAAAACGGTATTATTAAAAAGAATCATTTGTTAATAAAAAAAATTAAGCATATGTTTTTCTTTAAAAATGATATTTATGGTTATATATTTATATATTATATTAAAAATTAAAAATGATATGAAGCATAATAAAATTATACAATTGTTATATAATTAAACGGACATGTATAATTTTAAAAAATTAAGTAAATTGGATTATAAATATTTTTTTTAAAAATAACTAATACATGGAAACTCCATGATCTATGACTTAACAACCACTATGATAGTAGCATTTATAATCATATTATTTATTTTACAGTAATGTTATTTACTAAACAATAAGATTCATATTTTCTTTAATATACAACTTCAAACACATATTCCAAATCTACTGAGTAATATTGAAACTGAATTTATTAAACATTTAAATTAGTCTTTATAAGTATCTATTAAATCATTTAGAAAATGTATTTTTGTATTAAATCATTTGAAAATATATTAAATATAACTATTATGAAAGTGTTTTAAAAAAACATCAGATTAATCAAAAATTTTTTTAACTGAATGTGAGATAGGAAGGAAAAAAAGAGAACACAAAGATAGATATTTTTTTTTCTTTGCTAATTTGCCTTTTTTTTTATAAAAATATATTATATATAAAAGTCCATAAAATAATAGTTATATCTGTGCAGTCTAAAAACTGTTGGTTATAAACAGTTGTTGTTTTCAAAAGGCTGTCCATGTTATTATACACTGGACAATCCACATTTTTTTTTCAAAAAACGCAAAAAAGTAAAGTTTTGTGATTGGTATTTTCTCTGCGGTTTTGGTAAAAAAAAGTTTGAAAACCGCTTTTAACATGTTTCCATTCACTGCCTAAGTGTGGTTTTTAAAAAACTGAATTTTACACAATTCACAAAATAACAATTAGCTAGTATAATTTGCGTTATTTAAGAAAGAGAAAAAAACTGTTTGTATTTTTCAAAAAAGTAATTTAACTAATGGATCGCACTTATGTTATAACTGACCAATTAGCTAGCGTTATTTGAGAAAGAGAAAAAAAACTGTTTGCATTTTTTGTTTTTTTTTTTTAATCTTGACTTAGTAATCAACATATTTTTTTATATGTTGAAAACCGCTTTTAACATGTTTTGTGAAAGACGCAAAAAACTAAGTTTTGTGATTGGTGTCTTCTCTGCGGTTTTGGTAAAAAAAGTTTAAAAACCGCTTTTAACATGTTTCCATTCACTGCCTAAGTGTGGTTTTTAAAAAATTGAATTTTACACCATTCACAAAATAACAATTAGCTAGCGTAATTTGCGTTATTTAAGAAAGAGAAAAAAAACTGTTTGCATTTTTCAAAAAAGCAATTTAACTAATGGATCGCACTTATGTTATAACTCACCAATTAGCTAGCGTTATTTAAGAAAGAGAAAAATATACTGTTTGCATTTTTTTTTTTTTTTTTTTTTTTTTTTTTTTTTTTTTTTTTTTTTTTTTTTTTTTTTTTTTTTTTTTTTTTAACTTGATACCAATTGTTGTTGCTCAATCCATTCTTCTGAATCTACAAATGCTGTAGCAATGAGAATACTGTAGCAATGAGAATGTTTTCCATATACCCCAAATAAGCCACGGTATCACATTCCTAACATGCTCAGGTAATGAGGGCCATTCCATCTGTTCCAACACATGTTTGATATTCTCTGCAACCAAGCTTGAGAATCCAGCTTGGGAAAGTGGAACCGGAACTTCAGACCAGACGTCCCTTGCCAGAACACAACCAAAAAGCAAGAGAGATTATCTCCTCCTCAACGGTGTCTTCTCTGCGGTTTTGTGATTGGTGTCTTCTCTACGGTTTTGGTAAAAAAAGTATGAAAACCGCTTTTAACATGTTTCCATTAACTGCCTAAGTGTGTTTTCTAAAAATCTGAATTTTACACCATTCACAAAATAACAATTAGCTAGTGTAATTTGCGTTATTTAAGAAAGAGAAAAAAAACTGTTTGCAGTTTTCAAAAAAAGCAATTTAACTAATGGATCGCACTTATGTTATAACTCACTAATTAGCTAGCGTTATTTAAAAAAGAGAAAAAAAAACAATTTTTTTTTTTTTTAATCTTGATACCAATTGTTGTTGCTAAATCTATTCTTATTAATCTGCGAATGCTGTAGCAATGAGAATGCTGTAGCAATGAGAATGCTTTCCATATACCCCAAATAAGCCACGGTATCGCATTCCTAACCTGCTCAGGTAATGAGAGCCATTCCATCTGTTCCAACACATGTTTGATATTCTCTGCAACCGAGCTTGAGAATCCAGCTTGGAGAAGTGGAACCGGAACTTCAGACCAGATGTCCCTTGCTAGAACACAACCAAAAAGCACAAGAGAGATTGTCTCCTCCTCAACAGTATCTTTTCTGCGGTTTTGTGATTGGTGTCTTCTCTGCAGTTTTGGTAAAAAAAGTTTGAAAACTGCTTTTAACATGTTTCCATTTACTGCCTAAGTGTGGTTTTAAAAAAACTGAATTTTACACCATTCACAAAATAACAATTAGCTGTGTAATTTGCGATATTTAAGAAAGAGAAAAAAAAACTGTTTGCATTTTTCAAAAAAGCAAAAAGCAATTTTAATGGATTACACTTATGTTATAACTCACCAATTAGCTAGTGTTATTTAAGAAAGATAAAAAAAAACTGTTTGCATTTTTTGTTTATTTTTTTTAATCTTGAGTTAGTTATCAACATATTTTTTTTATTGAATTGTTAATACTTCTTATAGATTATTTAATTTTTAAATGTGTTTTTTATAGATAATAATTACTTCATTAATTTTTCATAAGTTGTAAAATAATGAGTTTTTATGGAAAAAACAAATTAAAAGAAAAGAAAAAAATAATGAGTTTTTATAATTTATAAAATAATGAGTTTTTATAATTTACTGATATTTGTTATATATATTATACTTATCTTTCAAAAAATCACATATACAATAAAATTATAAAAATTTTCTTATACTATTTTCTTATCTTCTAATAGTTTTATTAATCTATATTTTCTTAATTCAAGATTTTATTATAATAATAGGGTATATATTTCATTTGTAAATAGATAAATATGATTAGTATATAACTATATAGTTATTTTATTATAATAAAAATTAAAAGATAATTTTATATAAACATATAATATGTAATATATCACCATTTTTACAAAAAAACAAACAAAATGGCTTTCACCATGTACTTTGATAATTTTATTTATAATTTGTCATTTGTATCGTTTCTTGCAATTTTACCATTCAAACATTCTATTATAAACCGCAAATAGTTTTTTTCACCAATCATATTTTATTGTGTACCGCTTATTTTGTATAAACCGCACTTGTCCTACAAACCGCATGTACTGCAGTTGACTCGTGCCGCATTCTAAAACCGCTTGCCCCATATTCGTATGGTAACAGCGTATTTGGTTATATGGGAAAAGCGGTTTTATTGTGCGGTACAGTTCAACTGCAGTACGTGCAGGAGAAAAATATTTACGAGACAAGTATGGTTTAGGACAAATAAGTGATACAAAATAATGTTTGATTGGTGAAAAAATTACTAGCGTTACTGTTAATAAGAAAATGTTTTGGTTCTTAATAAGAAAATTTTTAAACATGTTATTTTACTTTTAACAATATATTTGATTATACACATATATATGTTTAGATAATATTTAGAAAAAAATGATAAAGATGTGGAACAATAAAATTTGTACAATTGAAGTATAATTCAAGGACATATAAGGATGGTGATTGGCAACCAGGTTTATAAACACTTTGAATCTATTTTCCTGTTTTTCATCTCACTTGTTTAATCCTTTGTGTGTCCTACGACTTCACCAACTGTACAAAAAGTAAGATTTTTACCATTGCTTGTGAACCGATTCAACTTGGGGGTCACAAGTTATTCAACTTTTGACTCTTTTTTTTGTTTTGTTTACAATTACAATTTAGGGTTTGTTTATCTCTATGTGATTTCTATGTGATTGCTATGTGCTTATAGGGTTAATGGCAGATTGTGGCTTCTCATAATTCGTTTGTTTCATATGAGAAGATGCATATGGAGAGGATAACGTGGAACATGTCTTTTTCATATATTCAAAGTGAACTAGTGGCTGTTCATTGGATTGTTTCAAGGGAAAGTGAGCAGAAGAAAGGCTTGGATGGGGTACATGTACATGTAAAGCTTGTCTCTGTTCTTGTTCTTTGTAATGTTAGTTTTATTTTGTTTAAGACTTGGTGGCATTTGATGTTATATAAGACTTATCTTGGTTAATATAATATTAAAGTTATGTATGTTGATTATTTTATGAAATATAAAAATATAAAATCTAATTTAATAAATTTTGAAAAAAAAAATACTACCACATTATATAAAATAGCATTAATCGTAGAAGTTCCTAACATAGCGTGTAAAATGACTTATGACATTAGTTTAAAAAATTAGAAAAGCGCAATAACATAGCATTTCGGTACTGCTATGGTAGAAGACTTTATTATAGCATATGTATCCGGTGCTATCATATGTATAGTACCTACGATAACAGTGGCCTAACATACCATTTGTAAAAGAGTTATGAATAACATATTATAGCGTTTCTGTACTGCTATCAATATAGATATTTGTTGTAGTGCATGTATAATTTTTATAAAGTAAAGTAAATTGGATAACAAATTTTACAAAATAATATTCTAAAAATAATCTTCTATTATTGTAAATACAATTTTAATAAAATAAATTTTATAAAAAAGTGAGAAAAACACATTTCTGATATAAAAAAAAACATTAGCATGCAATACATATATATGCTTACAAAAACTGCATAAAAAATTCCAAAACACATGAATTATGAGCGTTATTTACTGCTGCACGCGTTTTTCAGTTTCTTTTTGAAAAATTGAACCGCACATTAAACTACTACTTTTTGGTTAGCAAAAGAAAAAACGCAGTGCATTTTTAAATGTTATATTGATTAGTGAACTTAAATAAAATGCATAAGAAACCGTCCCATCTTTTACAATTACGCTACTCTCATTCACTATCATAGGTATCAATAAATTAATTTACTAGTGCTACATAAAGAGCCCCAGCCCTTTACCAGAGATATCAATAAAAATATTTAGTCAAACTTAACTAGAGATCAAAACCAAATAGTATGAGTTTAAGCGTTGATCTCAAGGATCTGGACGTGTTAACATCGAACGCAAAGCAAATACAAGATGATGTATTGAAGGAGATACTCACACTTAACGCCAACACAGAGTATCTCCAACGCTTCCTCCATGGAAGTTTTGATAAAGATTTGTTCAAGAAGAACGTACCGGTGGTGAGCTACGATGATGTCAAGCCTTATATCGAACGTGTTGCGAACGGAGAGCCCTCGGATGTGATCTCGGGCGGACCCATAACTAGATTCCTCCGAAGGTACATAACTTTTTATTATCATGATCATCAATTAATGGATCAGCTAGTTATCAACTGAAGAGTATGATTAAGAACTCGTTGTGTTGTAGCTCCGGAACTACAGGAGGGAAAGAAAAGATATTTCCAATCAACGATAAGTACATTGAAACGCTGGGATACCTTACGGCTCTATCGTCTCTCGTTACTTCCAAGTAATTTTCCTTCGCTATCTGTTTTTTTTTTTTTTTCCTAGAATGAGTTTGATTTGGTAAATTGAATGGGAAATGAAATGATTTCGATCTCTACAATTTTTCTTTTGGGTCAAACCGTCAAAGTATCCTCAATTTTTAACTTGTTATTACTTATATAGGAAAAGACAAGTTAAAAAGTATAATTTCTTTATTGCTTAAAAAAATATTTGTTAACTTGGGCAACGCAGATGAAAGAATTGGTCAATCTTAATGCATTGTTAAGTTTATCTAACTTTGATTGAGTCTAATTGGACGAAATCAACGTAAAGTTGAAGACTTATTGGTTAGAACAAGAGTTTAATATTTTGAAATAACAAAAATTATTTTAATTTGTAAAAACAATATAAAAATTACAAAAATTTGAAACTTTTTTAAGAATATAATTCCGTTCCAAATGTCATCAATAGAACGAGCGACTTCTAGGCATTGCTACCAGATGCGCTAAGAAAAAAAAAAAAAACACCTAATATCATTTTTTTGCATGTTTACCTTAGATTTCCAAAAAAAAAAATACATAATCTAATCCACAAAGTGTAAACACAAAAACAAAACCCCTCGAGAGGAGAAACCAAAATCTACTCTCAGAATTTATAACCACTAAACAATGTGATGGTACTATCTATTCCAAGATATACATAAAGATTATATTCAGAAGGATAAAAAAAATCTTCAAATAATATATATGGATAAATTTTACTACTACGTACATTTTTTATAACATACATATATATATACTATGAAATAATATACCTTGTACAGTATATTGAATTTATCTTGGTCTGGTGTATAGGCATTTCAATGACAAGGATGCCAAGAAAGGAAAGAAAATGATGTTTCTTTATAATAAATCGGAATCCACAACACCCTCCGGATTACTTGTTGCTCTAGCGTCTACAAGCATTGTAATGAGCCCTTATTTTACTAACCGGCCATCAAAATGTAATTCTGATTTCACAAGTCCCGACCAAGTCATATTGTGCCCCGACAACAACCAAAGTGTGTATTGTCATCTTCTATGTGGGCTTTCCCGAAGAGATGAGGTTGTGGGAGTTGGTTCTTCCTTTGCTTATGCTTTGGTCCAAGCAATCAATGTTCTTCAAATTTACTGGAAAGAATTGTCTAGTAATATCAGATCAGGTCATGTTAGCAAGTGGATCACTGACCTTAATTGCAGAAACTCAGTCTCAGCCATTCTTGGAGGACCTAATACTGAACTGGCTGATGTGATTGAAAAAGAATGCAGCAACAAGTCTTGGGAAGGTATCATCTCACGACTTTGGCCCAAAGCCAAATATTTTGAATGCATTATTACCGGACAAATGGCCCAATACATTCCAACATTGGAGTTTTATTCCAACAAACTTCCTATAGTTTCCACGATATATGGGTCTTCTGAAAGTTTGTTTGGGGTAAATGTGGATCCTTTATCCAAACCACAAGATGTATCCTATACATTTTTGCCGAACATCTCCTACTTTGAGTTTCTACCTGTTGATCATGGGGGAGATATGGCCAGCATTGTTGATCTTGTGGATGTCAAGTTAGGGTGCTACTATGAACCTGTGATCACTAATTATTTTGGTCTACACAGATATCTTATTGGAGATATTCTAGAGGTGACTGGATTTTACAATAGCACACCTCAGTTCAGATTTGTACGCAGAAAGAATATGGTTTTAAGCGTCGAGATTGAAGAAACAACTGAAGAGGATATTTTAAAGGCGTCCGCTCTTGCCACCCTTGTCCTTGATCAGTCTACAAATCTAATGTTGACGGGATTCACATGCTATGCTGATATATCCACTTTTCCAGGTCATTACGTTTTTTATTGGGAACTCAAAACTAAAGATGTTAACTATGTTGTTGAGCTTGACGTAAATGTATTGGCGGAATGTTGCTATGCGTTAGAGGAATCATTTGATGTTTTTTATAGAAAACTTAGAAGTAAAGATGGATTAATTGGAGCTCTCGAGATAAGAGTGGTGCAGGAGGGAACATTTGATTCTCTCATGGAGTATTTCATCTCCCAAGGTGGTTCGATTGGTCAATACAAGACACCTATGTGTATCAAATCTTCCGAAGCCTTGGCAGTTCTTGAAAATAAGGTTCTTGCTCGATTCTACAGCAAAAAATTTCCTCCTCTGGACTTATAGTTTTTTTTGTGTGTGTTTAAATGCTTTGAAGAAAGGGTACTCAAGTTGTCTGTGCGCCTACTGGTAATGTTTGCAATTTATAATAACGGAAATGTGTGACATGCAATGTAATTTGGAAACTTTAGAGAAACATTTTCACAACTAGCACCACAATGTGTTATTTTTCTTATCAAATCTTGCAATCTTTGTACTTGATGATCAATATGATTTAATCTCTTATCTTTTACGATATATATTATGTCATCTTAAAGCCACGGCCAACTATCCGATCGGATTGGGTGTTATGACTTTTGATATGCTCAAATTTACCCTAGAACTACTCTCTCAAATTAAGAGATCACTGCAGTACTTAGGGGTCGAATTCCACAAGGACTCAAGACTACACAATAAATTATAGAGTTTTTCAATTATGCTAAACAGATTAAATTGAATTAAAAATAGCAATGCAAAATATTAAATAAAGCTTGTTGTAAATTCAGAAGATCAAAAAGCTAGGCCTAGGGAATTTCTCAGGAAATTATGAAATATTAAATCAATCAATAAATTAGGATTCAAACAATTAAGAACAGATCTAGAACTCTAAACACTTTTGTAAATTAAATCAGTTCTCACTGCAAATAATATCTAAATTTAAAACCAGAAAATCCAAATCTCTTTGTAAAATTCTAGGTTAAAAATCAGCAATAAAATCAGGTTTAGATTGTTCACAAAATTATTAAATCAAATCTCTTTGCAAAAAATAATTTTGCTCATCAAAAGGTTTTATCAGGAAAA
>NC_025701.1:27916429-27917335 GCF_000633955.1 Camelina sativa | reverse complement strand
AGGTTTCTGACTTGGAGCATCAGTTTTGGACAAGCTTTGTCGCGGTCGTGGAGGGGTGTCGATCGATACTCTCTTGGTGGCATCGATCGACACTGAGCCTGATGCCCGTGTTGCAGAAACTTTTTCAGCAGAAAAAGTCTGTCCATCAATAGTAGAAGCCCTCCTCAGCTTATCCATCTCAAAATTCATACTCAATCCATCCACATTCAGTGTTATGTGTCCTTTCTGCACATCAATGACTACACCAGCTGTAGCCAAGAAAGATCTTCCTAAGATGAGAGGATCTTTAGGCTCTATATCATACTTCAGCACCACAAAGTCAGTGGGAATCATGAAGTTTCCAACCTTAACTGGAATGTCCTCTAAAACACCTTCAGGAATTCTTCGGGAGCGATCAGCCAAGATAAGAGAAATCTGAGTTGGCTTGAATTCTGTCATCCCAAGTCTCATAGCAACAGAATGTGGCATCAAGTTGATGCTAGAGCCAAGGTCACAAAGTGAGTGTGCAAACCTTCCTGCTGAGATTGAGCAATCAAGACAAAGCTTCCAGGATCTGGTAACTTCTCTGCAGTCCTACATTGAATAATTGCACTCACTTCCTTAGAGACAACCACCTCCTGCTTCTTCTCCTTCTTCCTCTGTGAAGGCTGGTTTAACAGAATTGCACTGCCATCCTTAGTAAGCAGTGCTCCTTCTTCAGGGCTCAAACCATTGGATACCATTCTCTTTACATAGCGTTTTAGTGGTGGTGAAAGCTTCACTGCATCAATCAATGGCATCTCAATCATCACCTTGTCCATCATTGCCTTGCATCTAGCTTCCTCCATCTCCTGCTTAGACTTTCTTGGCTTGGGAAAAGGAATCTTAGGCTTGTAGACCCTTTCAGCAGCTGGAACCTGAGATTTC
>NC_025701.1:27861300-27916237 GCF_000633955.1 Camelina sativa | reverse complement strand
ATGATGGCACCAGCTGTAGCCAAGAAAGATCTTCCTAAGATGAGAGGATCTTTAGGCTCTTGATCATACTTCAGCACCACAAAGTCAGTGGGAATCATTAAGTTGCCAACCTTAACTGGAATATCCTCTAAAACACCTTCAGGAGTTCTTCGGGAGCGATCAGCCAAGATAAGAGAAATCTGAGTTGGCTTGAATTTTGTCATCCCAAGTCTCACAGCAACAGAATGTGGCATCAAGTTGATGCTAGAGCCAAGGTCACAAAGTGAGTGAGAAAACCTTCCTGCTGAGATAGAGCAATCAAGAACAAAGCTTCCAGGATCTGGTAATTTCTTAGCAGTCCTACATTGAATGATTGCACTCACTTCCTTAGAGACAACCACCTCCTGCTTCTTCTCCTTCTTCCTCTGTGAAGGCTGGTTTAACAGAATTGCACTGACATCCTTAGTAAGCAGTGCTCCTTCTTCAGGGCTCAAACCATTGGATACCATTCTCTTTACATAGCGTTTTAGTGGTGGTGAAAGCTTCACTGCATCAATCAATGGCATCTCAATCATCACCTTGTCCATCATTGCCTTGCATCTAGCTTCCTCCATCTCCTGCTTAGACTTTCTTGGCTTGGGAAAAGGAATCTTAGGCTTGTAGACCCTTTCAGCAGCTGGAACCTGAGATTTTGTGTTTTCCGATTCTGTCTGAGAAGGGTGTCGATCGACACCCAGGTGGTGTCGATCGATGCCATCATCTGAAGCCGAAGAATTTTGCGATTTCTCTCCTTTTTCTGCAGAAACAATTTCACCAGCATCTTCATCTCTCACTGATATGGCATTGCAAGCATGTCTGGGGTTTGACTCAGTTCTTGCTGGAAGATAATTCTCTTGCCTTTTTACAGACCCAGCAGTCTGTGCAACTTGAACTTCCAGCTTCTTAACATGAACATTTAATGCTTCTATCTTCCCATTCAGCTCAGTGTAGACATTGTCAATCTTTCCATTGAATGTCACTGTCAGATTCTCTTGTCCCTGAAGAATCTGCTCGAGCATGGCTTCCATTCTACTCTCAGAAGAAGTCTGTGGAGGCGGAGACTGATAGGATGAGTTCCCATAAGTCCTTGTGAAGTTGCTCCCTTGTTGCTGCTTCTGGTAGTCCGGTTTGGGAATGTAGCCTGAAGAGTTCCCACTGTAAGGCCTGTGGCCTTGCTGATTGCCAAATCTCTGACCTTGATTGCCATATACAAAGTTGACATCTGCTTCTTCATTCCCAGTCTCAGGTTGTGGCTCAAATGATTCAACTTCAGCAGCAAAGTGAACTGATTTCTTACCAACCAGGAGATTATGAACTGAATCAAGCTTAGCATTAACAGAAGCTAGCTGGTTTGCATCAAATCCTCCATGCAATCTCTTCCTTTCAGCATCTGCTCTCTTAGTACTATTGCTAGCAGCTAAGTTCTCAATCAACAATTCAGCATCTTCTGGCATTCTTGTCTTGAAATTCCCATGACTTGCAGCATCTAAAGCCAACTGATACTCCCAGTCACACCCTCTGAAGAAGATACTTAGCAATTGAACCCTTGAGAAACCATGGTGTGGACAGTCCCTTTGGTAAGCCTTGAATCTCACCCAAGCTGCTTTGAAAGCTTCATCTGGTCTCTGCTTGAAGGAAGACAGCTTGATTCTCAACTCATCTGACATTGCATCATCATAGAAGTGGTTGAGGAAGGCCACCTTGACATCACGCCAGCTTGTCAATGATCCAGCAGGCAGCTGTTTCAACCACTGAGATGCCTCTCCTGCAAGTGAGTAAGGGAAGAGTTTGCAGAAGATGTAGTCCTCAGTCACCCCATTAGCCTTGATGCTAGTCACCAGATCCTCAAAATGCTCAATATGGTTCAGAGGCTTCTCATTGGGTAAAGCAGAGAAAGGTCTCTGCCCAACTAGTTGAAAGTACGCAGGCTTCAACTCAAAATCATTCCTCTGAAAAGGGGGAGGAACAATAGCAGACCGGTTCTCATACACCAGATCAGCCCTATTGTAGTCAGCAATGGTCCTGATCAAGTCCCGGTTGTTCTCCTGTCGTCGAACTGGGTTCTATACGTGGTTGGCAGCTCCACGCACGTCTGCAGGTGGGTGTCGATCGATTGTGGCATCGATCGACACCGTCGACACCATCAGCTGGTTCGTCGACAACATCAATTTCAGCAATCACATTGCCCTCAACATCAATCTTTTGGCCCTGCTCATTGCGCAAGTGGCCCTCTTGATCCCTCAAAGCACCATCCTCATCTCGCATCAGAATGATTGGGTTAACCATCTTCAGAGATTTGGCTGCTTTTCGGTTCTCACGCTCAAGTTTTCCCAACTCTTGGTTTGAAAGCTTCAGAATTGGACCAGTCTTGTTGCTCCTTGTGTTAGGCTTATTAGGCATACACCTGAAACACACAAGAGAGAAGAAAACAAAAGCGTGTTAGTTTGAAAATAAAAAGAAAAAATCTAGACAAAATCAAAAACTCAAATCTAATGGTAGATCAAAGAGTCCCCGGCAACGGCGCCAAAATTTGATATGCTCAAATTTACCCTAGAGCTACTCTCTCAAATTAAGAGATCAATGCAGTACTTAGGGGTCGAATTCCACAAGGACTCAAGACTACACAATAAATTATAGAGTTTTTCAATTATGCTAAACAGATTAAATTAAATTAAAACAAAAGCAATGCAAAATATTAATATTAAAGACTGTAGTAAATTCAAGAGATCAAAAAGCTAGGCCTAGGGAATTTCTCAGGAAATTATGAAATATTAAATCAATCAATAAATTAGGATTCAAACAATTAAGAACAGATCTAGAACTCTAAACACTTTTGTAAATTAAATCAGTTCTCACTGCAAATAATATCTAAATTTAAAACCAGAAAATCCAAATCTCTTTGTAAAATTCTAGGTAATAAATCAGCAATAAAATCAGGTTTAGATTGTTCACAAAATTATTAAATCAAATCTCTTTGCAAGAAATAATTTTGCTCATCAAAAGGTTTTATCAGGAAAATCAATTATATTCTCATATCAATTTATTTTCCTAAAGTATTAATTCTAGATGGCCAATCAAGGATTAATATGAAGAACAACCTAAGATGAAGATCTAGATAGATAATGAATCCTAAATAATCAGATCTAATAATTCATAAAATCCCTGTGAAAAACCCTAAACCTAACAAGCAAACTACTCAGACATAATCAATGAAGAACAAGACATGATTCTGAATAATAAGCAATAGAGATTAAAAGAGTAAGAAAGGAGTTTAAGAATTCTTCTCTCAAAGCAGTTCAGATCTCTCTCTCCAATAGCTCTCAAAAATCTCTCAGGGTTGCAGAAAAATAAAACTTGCTAGAATAAAACTTAAGGGTTTGGAAAACCTAAAAACTATATATATATGTCCTAAAACACGTCAGGGACTTATGTTGCAAATATGGAAAACTTTGGGGCAGATTTGTAAATTTTCCAAAACTTGGGTCTTGAGTCGGCAGAGATGAGTGTCGATCGATGCCTCCTATCTTGGTGTCGGTCGATGCTCCTGCTTTCATCCGAGACCAAATTGATTCTTCAAGATTTATGCTCCAAAACATCCAAATTGCTCCATTTTGCTCCTTCCATGCTAAAAACCTGTAAAGACTCAAAAACAATCTAGAAACAAATGAAAAGACACTAAAAGATTATTTATATCATGGTTAAAAACCACAAAAACCATGATATATCAACTTTCATAAAGGAACAAGGCTGACCCATGGCGTATGACAGTGTTAACACCTTAGGTCATCCTTAACTTCTCTTGTCTTGATTAAGAGGAACAACCGAAAATTACATACTAAACTGAGGTGTATACTAAGGAAATTACATACTAGTAGACATGAAATTAAGGAAATTGTATACTAAACCAAATTCTAAGGTTGTTCTCCAAAAATTTGCAATCATATGGGGAAGCAAGAGATTCCAACCAACCATCATATAAACACACGAAGAATAAGAATAAGAATAAAGACTAGTCTTGGTATAATCGGGTTGGCCTAAATACTACTTCAGCCCAAAACAAAAAAGCCCAATAAATAAATCTCAGAGTCGTCTTCTTCCCCGTCGTGGCCGTCATTTGAAAGGGTTGTGGCACCTACGCAGCCTCACAAAAACCTCACCTTTTCATCAAAAACTCAAACACCATTGTCTCTGTTTTAAACTTCACCCAAGAACAGAGACGGGTGTTGTTTGGTCGTGAAAAAGACAACTCTTTTAGCAATTTTTCAGATGTTCTGATATCGGAAAAAAATGCCTTACTACTCTGCAATTTTCCGAGGACATATCAAACCTAACGCCGTCGTCGGTGCTGCCTCCATGTTTATTCAACACAACTCCGTCCAGCTTCACCGGACCCCTAAATTGTTGTTAAGACCTTCATCTGTGGTTAGGTCTCTTCACTGTCGGAGGTCAGGTGGGTTGGTTACGCATTCTCAGAGGTCGAGGGTCTTGTCTGTGAAAGCAGGTCGTGGTGATGCTTCTTCTTCGACTCTTGGAGTAGAGTGGAGAGCAGCTAATTTACCGTACTTCCAGAGGCAAAACTCTAGCTATGGACGTATTGCTTACAATGACTATGAATCAAGCGATGAGTCGGACAGAGATGTTGGGTCTTCTCAGTCTCAGCAAATGGTAAGTTGGATAGAGTCTGTTAAAGGTTGTTTTGGTGGTATCTTCAACACTTGTCAAGTTTGGTGAATTTGAAGGCTTTGTTTTGTTTTCTTGTGTTGTTGTTATAGGCGGGTTCGACTCTTGATAACATTGATCAATGGAGATTTAAACTAACTATGCTTCTCCGGAACAAAGAAGACCAAGAAGTTGTGTCAAGGGAGAGAAAAGATCGGCGTGATTTTGACCATATCTCAGCTATGGCAACTAGAATGGGATTACACAGGTAGAGTTTCGTTATGTTACCAAATATGTCCTTGAGGTTGAGGTTTAAGTTATACTCTTTGCAAGTTTATAGAGATATGTTCTGTTTTTTTTTGCAGCCGTCAGTATTCGAAGATTGTTGTCATTAGCAAATCTCCTTTGCCAAATTATAGACCTGACCTTGATGATAAACGTCCACAAAGAGAGGTATGTTAACTGATTCTTGAAACTTGTTGTCGTTCTTTATATGCTTCTGTGTCTACCTTTTGTTTACTGGGATAGGGAGCTTGCTTATTAGAGATATTCAAAGCTGGCTGATTTCTGTTAGGATATTTGTATTGCAGTTTCTTAACTAGTTAAGTTTCTTACATGTTTTATGCTTTGTTCATTTTCATGGCGTCTTGGATATAAAAGGTGGTCTTGCCTTTTGGTCTACAAAGCGAAGTAGATGCCCATCTGCATGCTTTCCTCGATCAGAAAAAAACATTGATTCCAGAGATGCCTAGGCCAAATAGTAATGATAGTTTGTCATCCGATTATGGAAAATATGAGAACCCAGAGACAGTGATGCAAAATAGTCTTGCAAGGGAAAGAATACTCCGTCCGAGAAGCTTACAACTGAGGAGCAAGCAACAGCAATGGGTGGTTGGTTTCTCAGAAGCTGTAGCCTTTTTTCATATATGCTATGAATCAGATGCCTTTTTCATATCTTGTTTAATGTATCTCTGTGTCTTTTGACAGGATTCTCCAGAAGGCCAGAAAATGGTAGACTTTCGCAAAACCCTTCCTGCTTACAAAGAGAAAGATGCACTAATGAAAGCTATTGCAGCAAACCAGGTGAACTGCAAAGCTTTCATTTATTTCATGTAAATATATTAACTAATCTCTCTAACTGTTTGGCATCCTGCGTATCATGTACATCTTGCAGGTCGTAGTGGTTTCTGGAGAAACTGGATGTGGTAAAACAACTCAACTTCCCCAGTACATATTAGAATCTGAGATCGAGGCTGCCCGTGGAGCTTCATGCAGCATCATATGTACCCAGCCTAGAAGAATATCTGCTATCTCTGTTTCTGAACGAGTTGCTGCAGAACGTGGAGAACAAATAGGAGAATCTGTAAGTTATACACTCTTTTCTTGTGCGGTTAATGTACTTATATATGATTTGTTGGAATGAACAATCTGATTTCACACTATAACCTAAGATGAAATATATTGTGATAATACTATTTTTGAGGTTGATTTGCACTCTTTCGTCTTGGAAGGTTGGCTACAAAGTGCGGCTTGAAGGAATGAGAGGGAGAGATACACGTCTTCTTTTTTGTACAACTGGTGTTTTACTTAGAAGGTTACTTGTGGATCGTAGTCTGAAGGGTGTGACTCATGTTGTAGTTGATGAGATTCATGAACGTGGGATGAATGAAGGTAAAATTTGGTATTATACTAATATGTTATTTTACCAAAGGCGATCCGTCTGTATACTGCCAGTACCATATCAACTCCACTCTTTCTCACTTTCTTTTTTTTTTTGGTCAGATTTTCTGCTTATCGTGCTGAAAGATCTCTTACCTCGTCGACCTGACCTAAAGCTAATCTTGATGAGTGCTACTTTGAACGCCGAGCTCTTTTCTTCTTATTTTGGTGGTGCACCAGCCATGCATATCCCAGTAAGTTTATGCACTTGTTTCTTTTGGTAAACATTATTCTTTTATCCATACCTGGTGAAATGTATCTTATGTTATAGAATAGTATTTGAACTAAAGTGAAAATTTCCATACAGGGTTTTACATACCCTGTCCGAGCCCATTTCTTGGAGGATTTCCTTGAGAAGACTGGGTACAGGCTGACAGCATATAATCAAATTGACGATTATGGTGAGGAAAAGACATGGAAGATGCAGAAACAAGCTCAATTCAAAAAAAGAAAATCCCCGATATCTTCTGCTGTTGAGGTACGAATTTTTTTGTTAAATTACACCACAGAGTTTGTAATTTCTCAGGTTATTTGCTGAAAAGTATGATTCTTCCAAATTTGTGAGCAGGATGCTCTTGAAGCTGCAGACTTCAAAGGATACAACTTTCGTACTAGAGATTCTTTGTCATGCTGGAGTCCTGATTCAATAGGCTTTAACCTCATTGAGAATGTGCTTTGTCACATCGTTAAAGGAGAGAGACCTGGTGCTGTTTTGGTATTCATGACCGGTTGGGATGATATAAACTCCTTAAAGAATCAGCTCGAAGCTCATTCTCTTCTAGGAGATACGAACAAAGTTTTGTTGCTTGCCTGTCATGGATCCATGGCCAGCTCTGAGCAGGTAATTCTAGTATCCATTGTTTCCTATCAATGCACACAAGTACAACATGTGATAATTTTATTCTGCTCTTGCTATCATTTCTTTGATGATGTTTTCCTTTTCTTTCCTACAGAGGCTGATTTTTGATAGACCTCCAGAAGGAATTAGGAAAATAGTGCTGGCCACCAATATGGCTGAGACAAGTATCACCATCAATGATGTCGTATATGTCATTGATTGTGGTAAAGCAAAAGAGACGTCTTATGATGCCCTTAACAATACCCCTTGTCTGCTTCCATCTTGGATTTCGAAGGCTGCTGCTCGCCAAGTAAGAGACAGAAGTTGATGATTGTTGCTGCTTAAATGTTTTTGTGATTCACTTTCACATGTAGCGGTAAATAACTGTGACATTTCGTGTCCTCTATTACAGAGAAGAGGTAGAGCTGGTCGTGTTATGCCTGGAGAATGTTATCACCTCTATCCTAGATGTGTCTATGATGCTTTTGCTGACTACCAGCAGCCGGAACTCCTTAGGACACCTTTGCAGTCTTTATGTCTACAAATTAAAAGCTTAAGACTTGGAAGCATTTCAGAGTTCCTGTCCAGGGCGTTGCAACCTCCTGAAGCATTATCTGTATTTTTCTACTAAAGTTTTATTTGTTCTCTCCTCGTTGGGTTTTCCTTTGGGGTTTAACATCTATTGTTGATCGTTATGTTGATTTTCAGGTCCAAAATGCTGTTGAGTATCTAAAGATCATTGGGGCTCTTGATGACGATGAAAATTTAACAGCTTTAGGTGTGTTTCTACGGGACTTTTTTCTGTTACTTACATATCTGGTTTCTCAAATTCTGGCAGGAACTCATTATATTCTCTATGCAGGGAAAAATCTGTCTGTGCTTCCGGTGGAGCCTAAACTCGGAAAAATGCTTATTTTAGGGGCTATCTTCAACTGTCTAGATCCAGTAATGACCGTTGTCGCTGGTCTAAGTGTCAGAGACCCATTCCTTATGCCATTTGACAAAAAAGATGTAAGTTTATATTTAATATTCATGTGATTCATTAAATTGACTGGAGGCCAGCAGAAACCAAGAAGTTNTAAACTCCTTAAAGAATCAGCTCGAAGCTCATTCTCTTCTAGGAGATACGAACAAAGTTTTGTTGCTTGCCTGTCATGGATCCATGGCCAGCTCTGAGCAGGTAATTCTAGTATCCATTGTTTCCTATCAATGCACACAAGTACAACATGTGATAATTTTATTCTGCTCTTGCTATCATTTCTTTGATGATGTTTTCCTTTTCTTTCCTACAGAGGCTGATTTTTGATAGACCTCCAGAAGGAATTAGGAAAATAGTGCTGGCCACCAATATGGCTGAGACAAGTATCACCATCAATGATGTCGTATATGTCATTGATTGTGGTAAAGCAAAAGAGACGTCTTATGATGCCCTTAACAATACCCCTTGTCTGCTTTCATCTTGGATTTCGAAGGCTGCTGCTCGCCAAGTAAGAGACAGAAGTTGATGATTGCTGCTTAAATGTTTTTGTGATTCACTTTCACATGTAGCGGTAAATAACTGTGACATTTCGTGTCCTCTATTACAGAGAAGAGGAAGAGCTGGTCGTGTTATGCCTGGAGAATGTTATCACCTCTATCCTAGATGCGTCTATGATGCTTTTGCTGACTACCAGCAGCCGGAACTCCTTAGGACACCTTTGCAGTCTTTATGTCTACAAATTAAAAGCTTAAGACTTGGAAGCATTTCAGAGTTCCTGTCCAGGGCGTTGCAACCTCCTGAAGCATTATCTGTATTTTTCTACTAAAGTTTTATTTGTTCTCTCCTCGTTGGGTTTTCCTTTGGGGTTTAACATCTATTGTTGATCGTTATGTTGATTTTCAGGTCCAAAATGCTGTTGAGTATCTAAAGATCATTGGGGCTCTTGATGACGATGAAAATTTAACAGCTTTAGGTGTGTTTCTACGGGACTTTTTTCTGTTACTTACATATCTGGTTTCTCAAATTCTGGCAGGAACTCATTATATTCTCTATGCAGGGAAAAATCTGTCTGTGCTTCCGGTGGAGCCTAAACTCGGAAAAATGCTTATTTTAGGGGCTATCTTCAACTGTCTAGATCCAGTAATGACCGTTGTCGCTGGTCTAAGTGTCAGAGACCCATTCCTTATGCCATTTGACAAAAAAGATGTAAGTTTATATTTAATATTCATGTGATTCATTAAATTGACTGGAGGCCAGCAGAAACCAAGAAGTTCCTCTAATTATTGACCTGTTTTCTTTTATCGCAGCTGGCAGAAACAGCAAGGTCCAAGTTCTCTGGCCGTGATTACAGTGATCATTTGACACTAGTTCGAGCATACAATGGTTGGAAAGCTGCTGAAAGAACACAGTCTGGGTACGAGTACTGCTGGAAGAACTTTCTCTCTTCTCAAACTCTTAAGGCCATGGACTCTATGCGGAAACAATTTTTCAATCTCCTCAAGGAGGCTTCTCTGATTGATAACATAGAAGGTTGCAGTAAGCTGAGTCATGATGATCATCTTGTCCGCTCAATCATTTGTGCTGGCCTGTTCCCTGGAATTTGTTCTGTTGTTGTGAGTCATCGTCGCCTTTGCATATAGTTTTCACCTCTTTCTCTTTCCTAAATTTTGTAATTTTACCCTACAATATAACTATTCTCCTCCACAGAATAAGGAAAAGTCAATCACGCTCAAGACAATGGAAGATGGACAAGTGCTTCTATACTCAGTGAGTCCATGTTTTTAGCTTACCAGTCTTCAAATTCCCCTCAGAATCGAGATCTTTAGCTTCTTACCAACATCTCCTTTTTATATTTTTCAGAGTTCTGTGAATGGCAATGTACCAATGATTCCCTTCCCTTGGCTAGTCTTCAACGACAAAGTGAAAGTCAATTCTGTGTTCCTGCGAGACTCTACTGCTGTATCTGACTCTGTGCTTCTTTTGTTTGGAGATAAAATATCTTCCGGTGGATTTGTAAGCTATAATCCTATCCTATTTTGTCAAATTCCTTGTTGTTCTTATTTTCACATCTGATTTACATCATCTCATCTCTGTGTTCCCCAAAAGGATGGTCATCTCAAAATGCTTGGAGGATATCTAGAGTTTTTCATGAAACCTACTTTAGCATATACATACCTATCGTTAAAAAGAGAGCTCGACGAACTTATTCAGAATAAGGTAAAGTTCCAACCCTAGTCTTGAGGATACATCTTTTGTTGTCTTTACCCTCGTTGACAAAGTTTTGTTTCACGTCTTTCTACAGCTTGTGAATCCAAAACTTGATATTCAACCATACGACAAACTTATGACTGCCATTAGATTACTTGTGTCGGAGGACCAATGTGAGGGAAGATTCGTCTATGGCCGGAAAGCTCTAAGCCCTACACCGACAAAGAAGTTAAAAGAAGTAGGGACTCAGCTGCAGAACAGCGGTGGTGAAAACAACAAGAACCAACTTCAGACATTGCTTGCCCGAGCAGGACACGGAACACCTGTGTACAAGACAAGACAGCTTAAGAACAACCAGTTCCGCGCTATGGTTACCTTCAATGGATTGGATTTCATGGGAAAGCCATGTGGTAGTAAGAAAAATGCGGAGAAGGATGCAGCTCATGAAGCTTTGTTGTGGTTACAAGGCGAGTCCAAGTCGAGTCTGAATGATCTTAACCACATGTCAATGCTGTTAAAGAAGAACAAAAGTAAAAAACCCGCAAGGGCATCATCAGCTAAATGGGGTTAAGGGCTCATAGGAGAGAACCAAAGAGAAAAAAATTGAACCTGCGATGGTATGGATTCTTACCAACCTCATGATCTCTCAGGTTTAAATGACAGAAAGGGTCGTGACTAGGAGATTCTGTAGACAAAATACTGAGTTGAGAGGGCTTGGTGGATTTTGGTTAAAGTTTTCAGATATGCAGATGATTTTATTCTGAGGTCTTGGTTTGATTGGAAAATCAAGAACCCAACCAGGAAGTAACTTCACTGCTCTCTAAAAATAGCTCTGTAGGTTCTTGCTGAGTACTGAGTAGTAAGAGCCAAATAAGAGTGGCTCGTGGAACTAGTCTTGTTATGTCTCTCTGTTCTTGTCTTAGTTTAAGTAGGTTATGATTCTTCTTCTTTATCATTGTATACGCATATATACATATAATCTTAAAAGTATGTAAGATACTTGACCAGATATTTCAATATTTGAATGTGTAGCTTCTAAATTGTCTAATTTATTCATCGTGTGTATTCATCAATCGATGGATTAATGTGAGTTAGAGAAAGATTATACACTAATTATGTTTTACCGACCTCACTTGAATTTTGTTCTTTAAGAAAAAAGCACATCAACCGAGCAATCAAGCTCTAGGTCTTTCGGATGCAAAGGTGGTTTGATTTTTCTTGTTTTCGTAGAATGAAAACACCATATACGTCGGTAAGTAGGTTTGAAGATTTGAACTTATCACCTGAATTGATGAAAGGCGTGTACTTTGAGATGAAATTCGAAAAGCTGAACAAGATCAAAGCAATGAATTTTCCCATGATAATGACGCCGCCTTACAAGCATCTGGTTGCTCAAGCGCATAACGGGTCAGGCAAGACGCGCGCCATGTTTCGTGCTTTACATTTGTCCTACTAAAAATTAACAAACCAGGTTAGTTTAGTATTTGATTGTTGACTTGTGAAAACATGTTAAGAGCTTGTGACTTCATCTATGGCAGAATATGGAAGTCCTTCAGAAGATGGGGAAGTTCACTGACACTGCTGAAGTAAACTTTGTTGACGTATTTGGGGTTTTCTTGCAATTTTTATCAGACTACAGAACAGAGATTTTCAGACTTGTGTAGTTTTTTGTTCAGGAAAGCCACATAATTTTGATGTCACTGTAAATCACTTGAGTATGATCCTAACCAACAAAGCATTTCTTTACAACATTGGAGTCATAAGACACAAACAAGACTTGGTTTTCTTCACTTTCAGTATGATTCCAAGTCATAACCAACAAAGCATTTCTTTGCAAAGCTTTCTAGTTTAAAATGATTGAGGTTTTAGCAACAAGATAAATCAGTGCTCGTTGTTGATATCTATTACGCATCTTCTTGTATTTTAATGTGTAAAACGAAACCGCAGAGCATCATTATTGGTAGGTTTGTGATTTTGGGGCTCTTAAATTTTTTAGTATTACAAAGTGTATTTTTATAAAATAAAAACCTTTTGTTTGTTAATTAAAATTGTACTCCTCCAATGGTAAACTCTTATTGATGAGGTTCTTAGTTTTGAAATCAGATATGCATACACACCTTTATTCTTGTAAGATAATATTGTCATCAACTCTCCATAAAGTGATAAAACGTAAAATGGTTATATTAGTTGTATTTTCTTGTACTGAGTCTTGTTTTCTTATGCATAAAGAGAAACTATATAGTTTAGAAGAAGAAGAAGAAGAAAAAAAAGGTCTAGTGATCTGATATTTTTCCCGGCATAAATACCTCAATAACATTTTTACTCATTATCTTTATGATAAGAAAAAATGAGAAATTTATGTATTTGATCAAGGAAAAGTATCTTTCAATCGACATACGAAACATGAATGGAAAATTTGATAAATCTATGTATTTGCTAAAGAAAAATCATTTTTTCTATTGTAGATTGTGTTATTATGGGAAATTTAATCAAGAGAAGAAAGTGTAATCTTTGGATTGAATAATGATTTGCCTTAATCCCCCTATCGATGATAAGATCATCAGAATAACTCCAAGCACTATACATACCTGTTACATACATAACCAAATCTCATTGTTAGAGTTTTTGTTAATTTAATGCATCTTTAAGAATTTATTTATCTTGTTTACGCTAATCCTACTATATTAATTGAGAAGTACAAAAATAAATATAACCTTTAAAATGTAAAAAATTACATTAAAGTGCCATTAGAAATAGTTAATAAAAAGATAGAATCATTAAGAGTAAAAAAAATAATTAGTCACCTAACTAAACAAATTAATGTTACATGGGTAATAAAAAAACGATGAAAAAAAAATCACTTCCATTAAACAAGTTAGATTTTGTAACGATATCCTATATGTACGGAATATATATCCCTTTAACAGAAAAGAAAACAAATTATAATATCAGTTCAGCTAAAGAAAGTAAAAAAATATCACATTGATCCCCTTATCGTATCATACATATTTACAGAATGTTTATCCCATAAACAGAAAAGAATATCTTCTATATTTTTTGAATAATTCTTTCACCAAAAGTAAGATTATACTAATAATCTCTTTTTACATGTTACATCTTTTACGTATTTCAGAACCATAACAAGGATTAAGTGATATTAACAAATATTTAAACAATTTTATATTCATCATTACATGCTAATGGTTTTTTTTTTCAGCACATGCTAATGTTTTATTGACAAAGGTTTTTCATTAAAATATCTCTCTTGACAATCACAATTATCAACTATATACAAATAATATCATTAATATAATGGTAATTTTAAAGCTACCCAAACACAACAACAAATTTTTAATTTAAAACAACATTATTTAAATTCTGTAGAAATTTTTTTTAAAAATAGAAAAGTTATTATATAAGCAAACATAATTTATAATCTCAAACTATTAAAAATAACATAATAACAAAATATATTACAAATTTACATTAAATAAAAAATTCAACCCACGGTCTCTACCGTGGGTCAGTACCTAGTTAAAAGTATAAGGTCAGTTTTGAAAGTTAAGCACTAATTTGAAGTAATTTGTTTCTAAAATAATAACGAATCTATATATAGTCCTGGGCATTCGGATTTTCGGGTTTTTGGATTTAGACATTTAGAATCCGTCCGGCTTTTTTAAACTATCGGCTCGGGTTCAGGTAATTCGGGTATATCCAAACTCAAACAAACTATGAAAAAAAAACTAATTTTTATATTTTATAAATTTTATAACACTGGTATCTATACTAGTATTTTTGCAGCAGTTTTTCCTCAAAAATATTTTTTGGAAAGTTTTTACATTGAATGCTATTTAATGCTTATATTCATATCTAAACAAGTTTAGTTAACTTTCTCTACTATCCTTATAACCAAACACAATAAAAATATTTTAAGTATCCATATATATAATGTTTTATAATTAATATACATATTTAGAAGATTTATTCCATATTAAAAAAAATATTCTCCTATCATCTCTTTTTGATTTTAAAATTTAAATGTAGTGATCATCATATAATACATAAAGTTAATTAAAAAGGTGTATTTTTCCTGATGAATTTCTTAAACAGTCATATATTACTCAATTAATATAAAAAACTAGATAATAACCCGCGCTGGTAGCGTGGGAATTTTTTTTTTATTTTGTTATTTGTTAATATTATGTTTATGTTGTATCATTCATTTACATGTTATATAATATTGTACTATATGGTGAATTTTGATTCATATTAAACAACTAATAGGTAGGCCTGTAAACTACTACTGATACCCATATTGGACCTGTTTTTCGGTTTGTATCCGTCCCGAAAAAAGGTACCCGTAGCTTTAGGGTCAAGTGAAGGGTATAATAATTATATTATCCATGAATAATGATCGAGTATCGGAAATTAATTTAATTTTTGAGCGTCTCGTTACCCGTCTCATTACCCGTTTTATTACTCGACTCATAAATACACGTTAATATTTTGTAGAATAATGTTACCAGCGTGAGGAAATATTTATGTAAATTTGGATTTGTTTGTTACAAAATAATAGTAGAAAAATTTATTAATTCTATACATTTTATAAAATCATATATTTAATTTACTTAAGGTCATACTCTGATTTCGACCCGTAGTTGGTACTACTATTTTGGTTTGGTGCAATATCAAATTCGTTAATTATACATTTGGTAAAGCTAAAAAAATCAAACAAAACATGTATTGACCCGTGATTTGGTATTACAAATTGATGTGATCGTGTTTAGAGATCTTAATATACCAAATTTACAAATTGAAGTTATTGGTATAACATGTTGTATATTAATTTTATAGGTGAAAATTACAATTAGGTTATGTATATTATCAATATTATACACTTAGTATTGTTTATATAGTGAATATTGTGTATAAACAATTAAGTTTTAGCCAATTAAATAGTTTGTTATTATTTCCTAAGATTTATGAAACAATAAATAGAGTTTTATTATTTTGTAAACAAATCTAAACTTTTCTTTTGTTAGTTATTAGAATAATTAAAATATAATAGCATTTTCGTAATATGTCACATCAGAACTGGTTAAATTTTTAACAACATAGCTTAAATAAGTATATAGATATATTTTAAAAATATAAACAATGTTGTATCCTAATTTTAATATATATTTGTTATTATTAAATGATTTAGATATGTAAATATTTAATCTTAGTTTTATAAATAAATTTAAGTTTTATAATTTTCTAAATAGTTTGTTATTGTTTCCTAAGATTTCTGAAACAATAAATAGAATCTATTTAATTATTTTATTACATAATTTCGAAATAATTTTATTATTATTTTATTAAATAATTTCGAAATTATTTTATTAATAATTTCTTGTAATCTAATAAATTAATAATTACTATTTTTTTGGATAATCATTTTCAGGTTACAACAAATTAATATTAAGATTCTGTTATTATATTTTGTATTAAAATACAGTGGCATTTTGTGTAATATTTTACATGGAGTAGGGTTATTTGTTTAAAGGGTTGCTTAAATAAGTATATAGATGTGTGTTCAACATAAATATATAGTAAATTATACAATTTTAAGAAGTTTACAATTTATAACTGATATAACGAGTTATATTACATGATGGGTTATATGACATTACATGATCAAATTAATAATACTAAAAATAAACTATCAGTAATATAATATTTTAATACGGGTTAAATTCTTATTTTAATGTTTTAACAACACCAATATAAATATGTTGAATCAAACTGATTTAATTAAGATTATAGTAAACAAAAATTATTGTGCGGTATATCACGATTTATATATTAAATCACTAAAATTAGCAAAATAGTATTAAAATAGTACATTAACAAAAAAAAATTACAAAAACTTATCCCGTGGTGTACCGCGGGTCATAATCTAGTATATATAAATATTTAACGTTTCACATTATGATAGAGAAACGAAGATGGCAAAATGGTTAAAGATGCACCCTTAAATGCTTAAGGTTTTGACTTCAAATACCCTAAGATGCATATTTTACATTTAATTCGGGGTGGTTCGGGTGAGCATTCGGATTCGGATATTACCCGAACCTGATCGGGTATCCAAACTTTAAAAATACTGAACTCGATCAGGTTTTATATAATACCCGAACCGAACCATCTACTTCGGTTTTGGGATTCGGGTCCGGATAATATGCACATGGATATTTTATTATATAAAGTTGGGTTTTCTCTTTCTCTTTCCTCTACCTCATCACTTTTTATTTTCAGTTTTAACAAATTAATCCACATCATCAAAGGAACATATCTAAAGTTAATACATCAATTAATTCACTCATTTGGGTAATATTTTTATTATTATTAGAAACAATAATTTATAATAATTTAAACTAAATTATAAACCAAAAAAAAATGAAAAACAATATACAACCAAAAAAATGTATCAAATTAAAATATAAATAGAGGTTACATAAATAAAAAGTTAAATATTTCTATCATGGTATCGATTAAAAGTTGGTGTGTATTATTTTAAAAAATCCTCCATTATTATTTCAATTTTAATTTAATACAATTAATAATATATATATATATATATATGTAATAAAACAATTATAATAGTAGTGGTAGATTGTAGAATTTTAATTAAAATTGAAAAAGAATTCTATTTTTGGATAAATATACATATTTAAAAATTAGAGTAATCTTATGAGTTTTTGGATTTAGGAGAATTGAAATAAAAGAAAATTATATAGAAACATAGTAGACTGTACATATTTAAAAGTAAAAAAAGTTATATATGTGAACATAATTTTATTTTGTCAAACAGTTAAGATAAAATGTAATATTTGATACTATGATGTTTATGGATAGAATAAAGTCCAATTATGAGATTCATTACTAGAAGCAAAATTTACGTGTAGTATAACACTTCAATGAAACTTCGCTATAAAAGGTGGGTATATTCTGTAAATTTTTTTACGTCTACATTAGTAAGTATTGATCACTCAAACAATAGTACAAAAGAGTATTGGAAGATGATAAAAGATGAAAAATACTTATGATATGTTTTTATAATCAATATATTTTAATAGAGATAAGAAAATGTGAAAAGAGAGTAGATACAAGAGATGACGAGTGTATACCAAAAAGTAAAAAAAAGTATTAGTTGTAAAAAATATTAAAATAAATAGATAAGTTATGTATGGCTTAATAAAAGAAAATTGAAATCTATATAGATTTGTCTTTTTAATATTGAATCATGTATTTATATTCAACTATTCATATTAATAATAAAAAATTATAGTCTCGCGCAACACGCGGGTTATAATCTAATGTACACATAAATGTTGGATTAAATTGTTTACTTTAAATAGAAATATATTACTTTGACCACAAAGTAGAAATATATTACTTAACATGTAAATGCAATATAAAAGTGAAACATAATAAATAATGAGCCTCATTGACCAAAAATTGTCGACCAGAATTACATGTTAATTAATATAATATGGAAGGTTTATTATATGTGTGTTTATATATATATATATATATATATATATATAAACAACACACACAAAACCAACACAATCAGTTCTCAGTAAATAACTTGTTTTACTCAAATATCAACAAAAAAAGAGGTAAATGAGTTATACATATATAAGTGTAGGTTCGTATAAAATGGAAGAACTTGTTTTACTCAAAGTAACAAAATTAACCTTATTTTCTATAGGTTCTATTTGCTTTGCAGGATATATACACAGAGTTGTTTCATCCTCGAGAAAAATAACTAATGGCAACAAATAAGTTTTCATCTGGTTTATTACTTTCGTTGTTAATGTTTGCTCTCATCCTTTTGCCTATGATTTTAGGTAACACATTTATTTGACAAAGGATATAATTTTTTTTTTAATTACCTGAAATTTTATGAAATATGATTTGACTTTTCATTTGAAACAATGGTTTGAATCATAAATACTAAACATACATAAAAAAAAACTCATTTGTAGACATGTTAAAATATTAAATTGATTATTTTGTAATCAGACTGTTATTAATGTGTTTAAGATGAACCACATAGGGCAATATTACCAATGCATTGGCGTATGTAAACTCACACCGGAATGCGATAGGAGATGCATGTCTATGGGATACCCAAGAGGAGGGGAGTGTCGAATATATAGTTTTGGCAGTATTTGTTGTTGTGAACTCAGTGCTAAACCTCCTTACTAATTCATTATTAATGCATTATCTATATATGTACTTACAGTCTCAACTATATATGAATAAAAATATTTTTTAAGTATGGTTCTTGGTATGCAATTGTTGGTGCGGAAATTGACACCCTCAACATACCGATCTAAACCAATAAGTAAACCGGTTATCGGAACCGGAGATTCAGCTCAGAGTTGGATCCAGCCTTCGAACGAAGGCCCAAGAATATCAAGAAGCCCAACTTGGGAGCAAGGAATCGACTATTCAGATCGCCCGTCAGCCGACCTCACAAGAAACAAGTTACTTCCCTAATCTTGATCTAATTCCTTAGGAAAGTAGTTATATTCTGTAATCTAGGGAACCCTATAAATAGGAGATGTCTCCCATCTTGTAAGATCATCCAACAATTAATACAAAAACCCTAATTGTTCATAAGTTCTTGAGCAAAACTCTAACTTGTTTTCCAAGAGATTTCAATTCCCTTTTGCTTGTTAGCTTTGATCCGATTTCTTAGAGATATAGCTTTATTGAATTTGTTTCTCCTTTCAAACAAATTCATTGTGTGAAACTCAGTTTCTACAACAGTCTACATTGAATCATACAGACACTGATAGTAACATAAAAAAATTTCCTCTTTTTTTTTTTTTTTGATAATCCAGGTATCCAAAGCCCAATGGGCCCTGACTAGCCCACTACCCCGAAGGCTTGGCGTGCGTCCCGAAGGCGGCAAGAGTGGTTCCTGGAGGCCGCATAGCCCAATATTAAATTTTTCTGTGGTGGCCACTTAAGGTGTTTGCAGCCGTGAGTATTGAGAATCTCACCCTCAACCCAAAATCCATCCTATCATTGGCCCACCTATGAGTGGTTAAAATTTCCTCTTTTCCTATACATCATATAATTTCTTTAGTTATCCAAGATTATAATTCCTTTAGTTATTCAAACATCAAAATTTTCTCGAAATTCTCACTCAACAAAAAAAAGAAAGCAACTAGCTGAGTTATATACATAATACACATAATATATTTATGTTTGTTTCAGTAATTTTATGTTAAAAGATTAAATTGGTTATTTTTTACTTTATTTATGACCAAAGTAGGAATAAGTCACAAACCGGTTTATAACGTAAAGATATGAACACGTGTAGTGACTAATTTGGCATGAAAAAGAATGGTGTTAGCTTAATTGGAAGATTGGAGATAGAAGAGATGTCTAATTGAGATTTTGAGGAATAATATTCCCAGGTTAGGTATTATCATAATATTATATTTTAGTGATTTGATCAAAAGTATTTGTAGTTTTGAAAGATGAAAAAGTATCTAATTAACATTATTAAAATTTAATCCTCCTATATTAATTGAAAATTACAAATATGAAACTAACTTTATAAAATGTAAAATATTATATTTTTATGTTTTGGTATTATGCCAAATGTTTAATTTTTTAAATAGAGTAAAAATATAATTTTAGTATTAGACTAATGGTGTAACATTCCGACTGCCACCTTTTAGTGGGTTTCATGTCCACTTTCAGTTCATGGGTCCATCTTCTTTAATAGGCCTCACGTTCTTTTATTAGGCTCGTGAGCCCATCCATATCCAGCGGTCGGTTTGCTACGTCCGGGAAGCTTTAAAGACTTGTTACCGTCCCTACAAATCAGCATATGATCTTTTCCTGTGTTTTATCCTCACTCGCACAGTTCCGATAGTCTCTTCCCGGAGGTCACTCATCCTGAGACTACTCCAGCTCAAGCACGCTTAACTCTGGAGTTCTCTCAGAACCCTTGACCGAAAAGATAAGTACTTTGGTAACATAGGTGGCGAAATCAATTCTTTTAAACCTCACCGCAAGTCTCTGAAGCCAAGGTGGCACAATTCACTCCCACTAACAGATAGCAATGTCCTCATTGCGCACCGAGACCATCACCCCCGATGGTGTGAGCCCACTAGACTCCACACTCGTCTGCGTTCAACTCTAATACCACTTGTAATGCCCCGACCGCCACCTCTTAGTGGCTCCATGTCCAATCCCAGTCCATGGGCCCACCTTTTTTAATGGGCCCACCATCCATATCCGACGGCCGGTTTGTTACGTCCAAGAGGCTTTAAAAACTTGTTAAAATATTAAATTGATTATTTTGTAATCAAACTATTATTAATGTGTTTAAGATGAACCACATAGGGCAATATTACCAATGCATTGGCGTATGTACACTCACACCGGAATGCTATAGAAGATGCATGTCTATGGGATACCCAAGAGGAGGGGGGTGTCGAGTATATAGTTTTGGCCGTATTTGTTGTTGTGAACTCAGTGCTAAACCTCCTTACTAATTCATTCTTAATGCATTATCTATATATGTACTGACAGTCTCAATTATATTTTAAGTATGGTTCTTGGTATGCAATCTACATTGAATCATACAACTGATAGCAACATAAAAAAATTATTCTTTTCCTATACACCATATAATTTCTTAAGTTATTTAAGGTTATATATAATTCCTTTAGTTATTCAAACATCAGAATTCAGACAAGTATGAATTTTCTCGAAATTCTCACTCAACAAAAAAAGAAAGCAACTAGCTGAGTTATAACATTATACACATAATAAATTTGTGTTTGTTTCAGTAATTTTATGTAAAATATTAAATTGGTTATTTTTAAAATAAATATTTGCTAATTTTTTTATTTATGAGTTATGACCAAAGTAGGAACAAGTCACAAACCGGTTTATAACGTACATATATGAACACGTGTTGTGACTAATTATAATTTGGCAAGAAAAAGAATGGTGTTAGCTTAATTGGAATATTGGAGAACGAAGTGATGTCTAGTTGAGATTTTGAGGAACAATATTCCCAGGCTAGGTATTATCATGATATTTTATTTTAGTGATTTGACCAAAAGTATCTTTAGTTTTGAAGGATGAAAAAGTATCCGATTAATGTTATATAAATTTTATCCTACTATATTAATTGAGAATACAAATATAAAACTAAACTTATAAAGTGTAAAACATTACATTTTTATGTCATTGGTATCAAGGTAAATGTTTAATTTTTAAATAATGGTAAAAATATAATTTTACTTTTTGACTAATAAAATATTTTTTTTCTAATTAGTTATGGACAAAAATTACTAATTAGTTTTTAAAAAATCGTAAACCAATCAAAATTTTAAAAAGTAAGATTTTGTATCTAAGTATCCAAAATATTATTTTAATAACTATATTTGAAAACTTTTGTTAAGATTTTAAATTATGATTCTACTATTATTTTCTTTTATTTCATTTACAAATTGTTTTGAATTATTATATAATACATATGATAAATATATATACAGAATGTTTCGGCATAAGTTGTGATTTGAATTTAAAAAACCGAAGATATATTACTCAATCTATGAAGAAAAAAATGTTTGTTTTAATGTTCCACATCGGCAGGTTGGTAAAACTAAATTTACGTGGTTGATAAATTAATAAATTTTATTTGCTCACAATTAAAATATAATAATTAATACTTCAATATTTCAAAAAATAATGATGCAAATATAACACATAAAATAAAATAGTAATATATATTAAAAAAATTAAAATATTATAATACTCTAAAATAATTAATATTAAAAAAATATCTAGATTTATCAAACAATTGCAATATTAAAAGTAAATACTGTCTCAAACAAAATAACCTTCTTTTAAACGAATATTATCTTATTATATAAAGGTTGGTTTTCAAAGTTAGTAACTCACTAGATCGTGACACGTGTTAGTTTTAATGATCAGATATCAAAATTAAAAATTCACCATATCTTGACATATGTCAGTTTTACGATTAATTATCCAAATTAATAACTCATCAAGTCGTGATACATGTCAATTTTAACGATCAGAAATCACATATCAAAGTTGGTAACTCATCAGCTCGTGACACACATCAATTTTAACTATCAGAAATCATGGTTTTCAAGCTTGGTAAAACGATGTATAAGAATTGTAATCTTCTTATATTTTTAAAAAAATTGTTAATCATAAAAGGAAAATGATTCTAAATACACTTCTCTATAAGCAAAGAGATGATGAAATATTTTTCACCAAACAAAATAATTTCGACTACCTTTGTTTTTCTTGGTAAAATTTTATTCTTTGTTTTTATTAACTTTTTGTTTGACACATCATTTTTCTTAAAGGCAATTTGTTGTCTAATCGAAGCAAATATATAAAAATATTCATATAAATTACCACGTGTTTTCATCGTCGTTTTTTTGAATTTTGTATTGTTTCACAGTTTCATAATGCATACTACGCAATATTTGACTTTGAAGTGTTAACAAAGTTTATTATGCATAATAACTAAGGTTTTTGGGATTAACAAATTTCTCACTATGTTATTATTATTTATATTAATTTGTAGGATAGGTAGCATAAAAAAAGATGAATACACAAATGCAAGATAACAACAGAGATTATATTAACACTAGATTAACTAAACAGAAAGCGTTCTTAACGTCGAACGATAGTATGTCTTACAAGAAAGTGGGAAGCAAAAAATATTTAAAAAAATAATGAGCTCATTGGAATAAATTTTCTCATAAAATATAAAAGGGAATAAGGAAAATATACAGAACATAATTAATTCTAAAAATGTAAATACTCACTTCTATATAAATATAGACTGTCTCATATTATTCACCTAACAATATAATTTATCTAAAAATATTGATTTCAACTTTGTTCTATTGGTCAAACTTTTTTAATAGGAAAAAAAAATTTTCTTATTTTTTAAAACCAAAATATACTCCTACTTTCTACTTTCTCAGTTTGGAATAGGTAAGATTATTATGTTGACCAAAAAGAAATGGAAGATTAATATATGCATCTTCTTTCTCTAATACTGCATTTTAAAATTTATTGTAGTAGTTGTAGATTGTTTTATTTAATTTATATTTTCATCTTTGAATTATTTGAGATTCATATATTACCGTGCTTGTAATTTTCAATTCTTTCATTAATTATGTCAAATTAATTTTCTTCTAATTTCTCAATCTTGTTTGGTTGGTCATAGACATTTTCTTTTTGTGCAAACATAATTATTACCTTCAATCTCAAAAGAAGATAAAGAGAAGAAGGTTATCAACCTAATGGTTGGATAAAATAAGCTAATCAAACGCAAGCCTACAACAAACATAATAGATTGGAAAAACATAAATCATTGTTGATAGATCCATAGGAGTTTGGAACAGAGGCTACATCATGGTGTGTCAAAGAAGCTTTCATAAATACATTGGGAAATTTAACATTCGTTACTACCAAAAGATTTTGTGACGTTAGAAAATGGTCTTTAATTTCATTGGTTGCTGAAGCAAGCCAATTTTAGATAGCTAAAAGATGTAAACATGTTCTCTCCACACATGAAGAGGATGGAGCCGAGGTTTTCTTTATAGTGGAGGAGGTTGGACACAATGTTATCTCCCCAAAGAAGTAAAATGTGGGAAATTGGATGCAAGGTTATATTTTTATAATAAAGACACATTACCCAATTCATGCTTTATTATTATATTGTATTATATTTTTTAAATAAAATGTTGATCCGTGCTTTATAGCACGGGATATCTTCTATTTAAAAAAAAAAAACAAATAAACAAAAGAGACACATTACCCAATTTGTCCACCAAGACAGGCTAAACCTCTTTGGTTTATAGATTATCAGCCACATTATGCAAGGAAGCTGCAAAACAAAATTGTAAAGCGTACAATATTGATTACATATTAATTTGCTTTTACAGATAAGAAATTAATCTGCATAAAGTTCAAAATTTCATAAGTAATACATATATACACACTTACAAAATACGTTGTCGGAGCAAACGCGAATCCTCCAAAGAAAGCGAGAAGGCCACCAAAGAACGGTATCATTATCGCAATGAACATCGTTAAAGCTGTCCTCACATAGTAGAGAATGTTGTTTAGATTCATATAAGTTGTATCTTATCATCTATTAGGAAAATATTAAGAGATGCGTATAGAGTATATTACACCAAAGTACTTACCAACATAAACATTTCGTACAATAAAACGAAGAATTGTAGATGGTTTGAAATTCAGTTTCTTAACCAGAAATGTCTCCACCATGTCGAAAACCGGCATTGCGAATATCTGCAAGTCAAATTTTCTATTTAGAATTTCAAATTTTCGCAATGTGTCTCATGTAACATTTTCACCAAGACCTAGACAGAGGCTAGAGACTAGACTAACATTTAAAGTTATTGGACTGACCTGGTAACTACCAATGACATGCATGACGACGAACAAGTTAGCGGCTGCGATGGTCCAAACGGGCGTTTCAAGCGACATCAAAACGTTATCCAAAACAGCGTTTCCAAAAACGCCGTATCCAACCAAAGCAACCGGGAAATAACACAAGGCCACGACCACGTAAGCCACCACGACCCCTCTCCACATAGGACCTTTCGAAGGTTTATTTGGAGTAGAAGGTATCGTTGCTTGGATCTCAAGGACCACATTGTGACCTGCATAAGCAAACGCAATGCCCCCAAGCCCCGTAAAGAAACTTAAGACTGTTGATGAGGGCGTGCCTGATTTGTAACCATATTGAACGTCTTCTTGAACGCCCTTGGCGGCTGTTGTTGTCCAAGCAATTGTCGAATAACTAAAAAAAGACGTAAATGATGATTATCGATTAATATACCACTTTTTCAGAAACATGATTCTACCATTTTTATTTACAATTTATCATGTTTCCACATTTTTGAACAAAAACGTCATGTTATTATATACTATGCACATGTTCAAATATAGCTTATACATATAAAATACTATTTATCTATTGTAACGTTTTTCTAGTATATAATGCCTATACAAGATGAGTAAGTATACCTAAGAGACATGACAGCGGCGACAAGAGAGACACCCGAGATGGAATTGAAGTTTGGAAGATGAGATAAAACGAAATGAGAAGAAGCAAATATCATCACGAAGAAAGAAAGTCTGATTGGTGAGCAATCTTGACAGACGAGTTCATGAAACTTCTTCAATGATTGTCCTCCGGTCACCATATAAACTATGCACACTCCAACCTTAAATTTGTTCAAGTAACCAAAATCAAGATTTACATCGTTTAAAACATTAAATGATAAGTATTTAAAATCAATACTTTTGCATACAATCGAATTGGGAATTAATGCTTACTTCGACAACGATTTGCTGAGGAACAATGATATAAAGGCCAAGACGTTCGCCGAACGCAAACTGGCCAAGTTCGTGGTAGCGGTCAAAGCGCTTTCCAGGAACCATCTCGTGCATCTCCACCATTTGCCATAATGTGTAGAGTGTTATTACCCATGATAGTATCAACACTGTTATGCCTGGTCCCCTAACATATACAACAAGATCATGTAAAATCTTTGAATATATGATTTGATTATATATATATCATGAAATACATATACGTTCAATGGGAAAAATAGGTAAACTGATTGTTGTAACTTGTAAGGAAAAATAGATACATATATTCAAAAATACATATTTTGTTATAGTATAAAAATTTGCAAAGGTTTGATGAAACATTAAAATATTTAATTGCTTCTAAAAATGTGGATAACAAGAGATTCAAATGCAAATGCGACGTTGCGTACCATCCGAGCTGGGCCATGGAGTAAGGGAGACCAAGGACGCCGGCTCCAACCATGGCAGTCACATTGTGAAACGTGGAGTACCACCATTTCGCGTTTCTCGATGAAGTTATCGGAAGCCAATCATCAATCTCTTTCTGTCTATCAAGGTCGTCAATCTAGTTATAATCAAGAAGATCAAGATTAACCCTTCATAACTAAAGCAAATTAGATATATAAACAAAAAAAAAAGGATTGAGAATGAAAGGGTGATCTGACCGACCCGGTGGTCTAACGAACTTTGCTCCGGTGGAGGAGGAACTCCGTCAGTCATCTGAATATACATTTTTCCAGACAATTGTAATAACTCTACCACTTTGGTTCTCTAGTAATCTCATAAATGACGGATATATTTATGTATAAACCTTTGTACATGTAGATGTAGATTAGAAAAATCAACCTTAGTTCCGTTGACTTGTGTGCAAGTCCCGGCCGCAATGGAGGGATCGTGGACACTTTAAATGTTACATATATTAAAACTGAAAAATGCAACTTCCTTTACTTATTTTATAATCAAAGTTTCCAAGTGTCCAGTTAAAAAAATGTTTTCTTTCTAATCAAAAACAAAGCAACGAAGTCAACTTTGATTCTACAAGCCTCAACAAAACACAAAAATTCCTGCATTTCTTTTCAAGCTAATAAGACCCTTTGAGGAATGCTAAAGAGAAGAAACAAAAGTTGCTATTGCGGCATATTAGCGTATAAAAGAGTAAAAAAAAGTTTAACTTCAGGCAGATCTTTGATGAGTTGTAAGAACCGGTTCTTGCTTGGTTCAGCTGTAATCACATGCATCGTCTTCTCAATCTGTGGTAAGACCTTTGCTAATGGTTTCCCTGTAACCAAACCGCCTGCTACAGTCTGCGTTTCCATTTCCTCTACCAACGCGTCCGTGAAACACTTGAGCGAAATTTCCACTATATCTGTGAATTCAGTGCTGCAACACAAGAAAGACATCAAGAGATAAGGTTATTCTGCAACCATCCACAAATGTAATAAAGAGGAAATATTGTGTGTTTATCTTACCTAATGAGTACTTCTCGGGTCTCAACCATGAGTTGTTGAAACTTGGACATAGCTTCATCCGAAGAGCCACTTATGTCTTGAGGCATCATTAAATAATCAACCCAGTGATGTGGACTTCCCGTGCTCATAAACACATCCATAACCCGCATCACAGTTTCTTGAAGAACTGCTGTGGTAATTACATCTTTTAACTGCTTTCTGTAATTAAAAACACACACACACACACACAAACATATATATTAAGTTCTCTCAATTATAGTTAACTTATGAAGGATCTACAAACGCATTTCGGAACGTACCCTTTAAGAACTTCCCTGACTGCATCCTGCATATCTGAAATCAAACCTGGCATTGCATTGGTGACAAGAAAATCAGCACTTGACAAATACTTCTGTTCATCGTTTCTATCAATGAGATCTAACTCTTCCTGCACAAAACAAAGAGGAAGATGAAAAAACGTTTAAAAGCTCACACGGCAAACAAATCACAGGACAAGCGGAAGCTGCTTTATAAGGTAACCAGAACTACGTCAAAGACTAAACAGAGTATAACACTTCAATTTTTAGAAGGGAAACAAAGATAGACAGAGCTACTAGTAGAGACGTGATTATACAAGTTGTCAAAAAATGGACCAATGTGTTTTCCCTAGAAATAGTTTCTTGGTGATGAGATAAGTAACATGTCATACTAAAATCACATAAAAGATGAAAAAATACTTGTTCTCCCAAAGGAACTCTAAGGTAAGGGCCTCAACACCATGATCACATAAAGAGGCTCTGAGAGCCAAGCACACTGACTCATGGGAGCAGGAAAGAACATGTGCAGTATCGATTTATGAACAGTAATTTCCTCAGTCTATAGAAGAGGGAAGGAGATTATCTTACAAGTAAATGAGAGCTGCCAAGAGCTCGTGCGGTGTCAACATACAAATGTCTGCCTAAAATGTTGACTTGAACCCTAATGTATAAGCTAAGCAATGTCACAGACCACAGAGACAAAACCATCCTCGTGAAACCTGGCAAAAAAACAAACACATAACATGAATAATACAGGTAAGAAACAGAAAAATTTGAAAAGAGTAAGTAGTAGGTGAGTGCAGTGCATACTCAAAATCTTGAGCTCGTCCCAGAGCTGAAGCTTCTCGGAAGAACTCAACATTCCTTTGCCTTTGTCCAGTCTCTCCATAACATCAGAGACATCGATATCCTCGCTTATACGAATACTCAAATACTGCATTGCGTGAGGCAGTGTGGTCGAATCCACAATCAACTGAATATTCTCGAAATGTGCCTTCATTCTAAATAAAAAAAAAGCATAGAAAGATCAGTAAGAGAATCCATAAGAACAGAATTCGAAAGACCTGAGGTTTTTATATATCAGCTCAAAAGACAAGACTTAACTGGTTTTTGATGAATTCGTCATTTTCACGCTGGTGAGCGAGTTCTCGTTCCAAATCAGCAAGCTTACGAGTATGGGAATTGTATAGTTTGTAGAGCAAATAACCACTTCCTAAACAACCAGCCGTCACCAAAACCTTCCTTCTATGCTTCCTCCAAAAACCCCTAATTTTTTTTTTATCACAAGGTATCGAATCAATTACAAAAACCCTAACTTTATTCACCAAAAACCCTTTCCTGAGGATTTGGAATTAGTGGGCTAGAGAGAGTGAACGCAAGAAACTAAATTTCGAATTTTCACGAAAACAGTAAATTTAAAGAAAGATGAGAACAAGAACCTGACGAAATCCATGGCTGCTGGTGAAGCTTACTTACTGAAGTCAAACAGAGAGATACATAGCTCACAAAACTCGCAGAATGATGAAGATTCACGAATTGGGTCGCCCACTCGGCTTGAAAAGGAGAAAACTTTGCAGGCGAGAGAGATGATTTTGAGTCAGAGATGGTTCAATAGATAAAACATAAAGAGGGTTTCAGTCTAATCAATCACTTCGTCTTATTCCCCCAAACGAGATTCTTCTTCTTCTTCGAAACTCGAACATGTAAAAAAAGTTTGTATCCCCCACGGGACAGGACAGTCGAAGATTGTGTTCTTTTACTACAACAAGCTTGAAATAGCCCAAACTCGGTTTGTTTACTTTAATTGTACCGACCGACTTTGATTCTATTTCATCAGAAGCTTGTCGGTCGAGTTCTCATGTGGGGTTTATCAAAACGACTTGTAACAAGTTTTGTTTTAGGCTCTAGCCATTAGCCAATTACCGTAGAATTATACTATACTAGATAAGGACTTGTCCGATGTGCGGGTTTAAAATTTTGTATATAAAATTAAATTTAACAAAAATATTTGAAAAGTTGTTGTACGTTCTTTCAAAAAATTATTTTTGCTATAATATATTGATTTATATCTATTTACAAATCTTTTTTGTATGTTACCATTAAAAGTATATTTTTTACATCAAAATATATTGTATGTTACATATATATATATATATTTTACCAGCACCTAAACAATATATGTATGAACACATTAAGTAAACTATTATATGTATCTTTATTTTCACTTTTGCATAGTTTTTTTATTTACTAAAATTTTTGGCTCAAAAAAATTTCGAATAAAAAGATATTACATAATATACTAATCAATGCTGTACAATCACAATAGTGTATGACCAAGAGAACCTCGGCTTCGCCCTCTTCCCTTATGGAAAGAACTTTGCATCCGACCTCCTCCACCATGGAGAGAACTTTGGCTCCGTCTTCCTCCCTTGGAGGGATAACCTTGCATCCAACATCCTCCACCTTCCTCCCTTGGAGAGATAACCTTGCGTCCAACCTCCTCTACCGTCGAGAGAATCTCGGCTATTCCTCCTATTGTATGGAGAGAACATGTTCACGTATTTTAGCTATCTAAAAATGGCTTGCTCCGACAACCAATGAAACTAAAGACCTTTGTCTAATGTCACAAAATCTTTTGATAGTAACTAATGTTAAATTTCCTAAAGTATTAGTGGAAGTGTCTTTGACACACTATGATGTAGCCTCTGTCTCTGCCACTTTGCTTAGTGAGCTCCATGTCCACTCCTAGCCCATTTGCCCACCTTACACAGTGGACCCCACGTCTAATCACGGCCCGTGAGACCACTCATATCTGACGACCAGTTTGTTACGTCCATGAGTTTTTAAATACTTGTTTACCGATTCTACACATCACCATATGATCTTTTCCTGTTTTTTGTTCTCGCTCGCACAATTCCGACAATCACTTCCCGGAAGGTCATCCATCTTGAAACTACTCCTGATTAAGCAAACCTAACTCTGGAGTTCTCTTAGGATCATTGACTGAAAAGATAAGTGCACTTTGGTGATATAGGTGGCCAAATCAATTCTTTTAAACCTATCCGCAAACCAGGGTGTCACAGTCTCCGAGCTCCTACGGATCTATAGACAACGATTTATGTTTTTCCAATCTATCTATCTATGTTAGCTGTAAACTTGTGTTTGGTCAGCCTATTTTATCCAACCATTAGGTTGATGAGCTTCTACTCGTTATCTCCCTTTGGGATTGAATGAATGATAACAATTATGTTTGCAAAAAAAGGTCTATGATAAACTAATCAATGTTGAGAAATTAGAACGAAAAATAATTTGATATAATTATAGATATAATAGAAAATTATAAGCACGACATTATATGAATCCCAAATAATTTAAAGATAAAAATATCTATTAAATAGAACAATTCAAAAATGCTACAATAAATTTTAAAATAAAGTATTAGAAAAAGACGCATATATTAATATTTTTTTTAAGTCAACATATTAATCTTACAATTTCCAAACTGAAAAAGAGAAAATAGGAGAAAATTTTGGTTTAAAAAAATAAGAAAATTTATCTTCCCATTAAAATAGTTTTACCAATAAAACAAAGTTGAAAGAAGTGTATATTAATAAATTATTTTTTTAATGAAAAATATGAGATGTTTATATAGAAGTGAGTATTTACAAAATTTAGAATTAATAATTAACTGTATATTTTCCTTAATCTCATTTCTACCCTTGTTGTTTGTAAAATTAATAACTTAAGTTAAAAAATAAGTAAATAATGTTATATAATTTCATAAAATATATATAGTCTCCTTATAATTATTTAAAAATAACTTTTTAATTTTCGAATTTTTTTATAATTATCTTTTTACAGTATTAATATTATTTAAAACAAAATATTTTGTTTTTTTTGTTGTAATCTCAAATTCTTCTTATTAAATATTAAATTTTACACATGTCAAAATCTCATATTGATAATTTGACACATGTCAAAATCCTGTTAATGGCTAACTTTCAAAATCCAACTTTATATAATAAGATATTGGTGCAGGACATAAAAGTTTTGTTTCGGATTTTAATTTCTAATATAATGGTATTCAAAGTAAACATAATTAATTTTTGAGTTTTACAATTCGTAATTATTTGATAGGTGTGGTGTGGGATGATGAATCCTTAATACACTCACTGCCTCGCAGCCAAACAAATAATGTCACTCCATTAGTCCATTGTAACAAAACATATTATAATTTAATTAAGACTGCAATTAGCTCTATAAACCTCTCTTCCTGCTCCATTCTCAGACAAAACAAAACACAGCAACACATTATATAGAATGACAAATCTAAATATGTGGTCTAAAAAAGACCATCATCATCATCATACATTCAACTGAGAAGAAGAAGAAAAAAAAAAACCTACTTTTATTTTATAGCCCGTTTACACTAATTGGGCCTTAAAGGTTGGCCCAAGTAAGAAGTCTCGAAAAATTCCGATCAGAAACCCTAATTATATATTTTTGTGCAGAGGTATAAAATGATCTCGTTTCTTGTTACCTCCATTTTGCCGTCGCCTCTCTCTCTCTCGGAAGAAGAATCAAAGAACCCTAAATTTCACCTTCTCAAACCCTAAACCATGGCTGAAGGACTCGTGTTGAAAGGCACAATGTGTGCCCACACCGATATGGTCACGGCCATCGCCACGCCGATCGACAACTCCGACGTTATCGTCACTTCGTCGCGTGACAAATCAATCATCCTCTGGAAACTCACAAAGGAAGACAAGTCTTACGGTGTTGCTCAGCGTAGGATGACTGGTCACTCTCACTTCGTCCAAGACGTTGTTCTCTCCTCCGATGGACAATTCGCTCTCTCCGGGAGCTGGGACGGTGAGCTTCGTCTATGGGATCTCGCCACCGGAGAGTCAACTCGTCGTTTCGTTGGTCACACGAAAGATGTTCTCTCTGTAGCTTTCTCTACTGATAACCGTCAGATCGTGTCTGCTTCTCGTGATCGTACGATTAAGCTTTGGAACACACTTGGTGAGTGCAAGTATACCATCACTGAAGGTGATGGTCACAGTGATTGGGTTAGTTGTGTGAGGTTTAGCCCTAACACTCTTGTGCCAACCATTGTATCTGCTTCTTGGGATAAGACTGTGAAGGTGTGGAATCTCCAGAATTGTAAGCTTAGGAACACTCTTGCTGGTCACTCTGGTTACCTTAACACCGTTGCTGTGTCACCTGATGGTTCGTTATGTGCCAGTGGTGGGAAAGATGGTGTGATCTTGCTTTGGGATTTGGCTGAAGGGAAGAAGTTGTATTCTCTTGAGGCTGGCTCTGTTATTCACTCACTTTGTTTCAGTCCCAATAGGTACTGGTTGTGTGCAGCAACAGAGAATAGCATTAGGATTTGGGATCTTGAGAGCAAGACTGTTGTTGAGGATTTGAAGGTTGATCTCAAGGTTGAGGCTGAGAAGTCTGATGGTGCTGTTGGTATCGGTAACAAGACTAAGGTATAATAACTCTTCTGTTTTTTGTATAGTGATCATCTTATTGTAAATTGTCTAGCTCTAAGTTTTGTTGTTGCTGAATCAAAAGTAATGTTTAGTTTTTGTCAATTGGTCTCATGTGTAGTTTAGTTTCTCAAGATTGTATTTCTGTTTTGATTGATGAACTATCATTCTGGTGGGTACGAGAGTAGTTTACTCTAAAATCTAAATTAAGAAACATGGTTTAGGTTAGCTCTGGTAACTGATAATTTAGATTGTAATGTCTGAACGCTGAAGTGATTCCATGTGGGTGTGAAGTAACTGTTTTCAGTCTAGGCTCTACTTGTTGGCTACTCTCTGTTCTGAGATAGATTGTGTTTGTACTAACGTAGAGTGCAAAATGCAGGTGATCTACTGCACGAGCTTGAACTGGAGTGCGGATGGAAACACTTTGTTCAGTGGCTACACTGATGGAATTATCAGGGTTTGGGGTATTGGTCGTTTTTAGAGAGATAAGAAGTTTCTTCTTTAATCTCTTCAATTTTTCCATCTGACTCTAAAGTCTTCTCTTCTGGATTAGTGTTTTGAGGATTTATTTTTTGTTCTTTCTATTTTCGGAATTCACAAACGTGATATTTGATCCAAGGTTCTGTTTCATATTTGTTTTTTTTACTCACTTACGCATACACCGCATAGAATCTGCTTTGAAGTAGCTTACTCTCTCAAGCTGACTTAGTCTGATAACAACTGTAAAACGAGTGTTTTTCTTAAGAATCTAAAAACAGTAGCTACATCTCAATTACAAGTTACAACACAAACTCTCATATTCCAAAAACTCTTAACACCGTTGCACCAACCGTTTTATCTATTTTACTTCCTGTGTTTACTAAAATTACAGATGATATTTGGTTTTCTATCTCTTACTCGAACAAAAGTCTTGAGAGAAAACAATGCTTCAAACTCTGTTTAAGATCAAATGCTACCGAGACTAAAGATTGGTCAGAGTAGGCGACACAGCCATAAGTTTATATGTTACGAATTCTCAGTTAAGGTGACTCGGAGTTTAGCCAAGCTTGGTGTCAGACTTCAGGTTGATGCCCATTCAGAATAGTTCTTGACCAGAAGTTGACCTCCATACGGCACAGAGACCCAAACCATATCATATCTGTTGATCATTTTACCGTTGCTGTCCCTGTTCTCTATCACATTACCTACAGTCAAGAATCACATCACTGAGAGTGAAGAGTCGCTCATGCAAGTTAGCTTAAGCACCATGTGATATAAGGAAATCACGGTCCATCTCTCCAAATTTTATTTCACCAAAACGTTTTCTGTCCACGACTGGTTGGGTTGTTTGGTGAACGGATAGTCTGGTCCCGGTATTCATAAACTTGTCTTTGTCCTCTGCCAGGTGAAAACGTTGCTGGTAAAATGTGCTCCCATTATGGCATTATCATAGAACGCATCATCTCGCCTGTTTTACCGTTGTACACCCTCTGTCCCTCTCATTTCCCCATCTTGAAAACCCAGCCCTACCACAAACATTTAGAAATTCAACAACTAGACCGGAGAGGCGAGAACCAAAGGATGGATGCCAAGTTTGCTTTTAAGTTATAAAAAGAGAAAAAAATAATAATGTTAAGTTACAAGGCAATTAATTGACTCATGCATGGTGTAGTCTTTTTTTTTTTTTTTTTGGGACAACGCATGGTGTAGTCTAATTAATGGGTTTTAACATTAATTTTGTGTGTATCCACAGTTTGAAACTTGAGAAGTTCTTCATGCTCAAAAACACCAAAGCCCTACCACAGTTTTACTGATTTTCAGAAGAAACCAAGACCCCTGGCCTATCCTACGACATGCTTCACAAGAACTATTCATTGTGCTGTGAAAGGAAATGTTTATCTTGTACCTCTAGGTAGCCTTACAATGCCATTCTGGGGCCATGCATACTAGAGAGTTTGTCTCCAAGACATGGAGAACATATAATGGAAACATCAGATTTACTGAAACAAAAGTCTCGAAGGAAAACGACTCCGGGAGAGGAGAGGCCATTTTGATATCAAAACTAAAGATGACATTTTGATAGGACATGTACAGCCCTAAGTTGTATATTACGAATTCTCAGTTACGTGACACCGAAGTTAGCAGAACTTGGTGTCAAACTTGAGGTTGATGGCCACACAGAATAGTTCGTTTAGAGAAAAAAAAAACAAAAGCGCAGCAAAATTATTTCTTTTGTCATTAGATGATAAGACAACCTTTTTTAGGCTTTGTAAACTGAGAAAAAAAAAATAGACTTCTTTGTTATTCTGTTTAGTAAGTTGTAACATAACAAATCAGGCTGATATCTACCTCCTTACTGCCTTCTCAAATGCGACAAGTCTCGACATGTTTTGCTTAAATCGACGATTTTCTAGATTACTTTGACGTTTTTTTCTGTTGCCTTGTGCAAGTTCCTTGATTTGGACCGAACTTGGAACATAAGAGCACACATGTGACAAACAGTTATTTTCAACATGTTCTCCAAGATCCAATTCTCTAAAGTATCCAGCCTCTCCGATGATGTTAATTGTTCTAAGATTTTTATTAGACCCCATTGTGATTTTCTTCTCCTCGTCAATAACGAAACTCTCGTGTCTAATTGCCCATGTGTTTATTCTCAAAAACATGCTCCACGACACCATTTCGTCTTCAAGCTTAGTTGTAATCCATATCTCAAATTCATGTACATGTGTCTCGTGGCGCTGAATTAAAGCTGCAAGCTTCTCTTCTTTAACACAAGATAAGATCATATATGCATGATCTCTAACGCTAAACGGCAAAGGCAGAAGCGGTCCAAATCTCTCTCTTGTAAAATCAAAACAGATCAAGTACTTGCTGTAGTCGTTTTCCCTTTTCTCAGCAGCCCAGTATGTGTTTCCCTTGAGGGAAATGCCACTATTCTTGTAAGGTATAAACCAGTGTGGAGTGACATCAAGAGTTGTCCATAAATCAGAGTCAAAATCGTAGATTTCATACCAAAAAAATTGGTGTACGTATTGATACCTATGATAATCTATAAATCTCAAGAATTTGTGGCTGCGACATGATTTCTTACTCACGTATCCGAGAGAGTAATGAAACCTATCCTTACCAAACATGTCCTTTCGATGAGAATATCGGGGTTTGATCCACCTTGTTTGCCCCAAATACGGATTCCAAACCACAAACCTAGTAACTGTAGTTTCGTTCAAGATGCACAACAATAAACCCTCACAGTAAAAGACTTGAGATATCTTGACTTGACGCTCAGACATAAGTTTACCTCTAGGCTCTGTATATGGGTCAACGTCGTTTCTGACCACGACGCTCGTTAAATAAAGTTGGTTATTAATCAACGTGATCATTGTAGACTCCCCTTCTCTTGTTGTTGCTTTACTAATGTGCAATTTCGTAAAGCTCTCACTTCTTAAAATAGTTCCCCACTTTTTGCAAGTTAATCGCAGTGTTCTCATAGATTTCAAGGGAACCCTAGACAGAATCTCTTCTATCAAATCCCTTGGAAGATTAGAGATCATCGTCGTCATTGTTTCAAAATGTCACTAGGGTTTTTTGTTGTAATTTAAGGGATAGATAGAAGTAAATATATCGAAGACACAAACCACTTAACAAAGGTAAGGCCAATGGTGGGCTTGAGCTGAATTTCTCGTGGATACAAGTGTCAACCGCCGACAAAAAAGTGTTCAATTAAAATTTATCAATATTTTTAGATTTTTTGTAATGTTTAGATACTTATAAAAATTATTTTTCTATAGATATTTATCAAGAAAATTTGGAAGGACTTATTTATTTCTCAGATTCTTTTATATAATATTTAAATTTAAAAATATATGTTCATGTTTGATCTTTTTTTCTATCTCTACACATTAATTTTTCATTTTTTTTTTGAGATTTAGATTTGATATTTAATAAGGTTAAAATTTTATTATTTTTGAAGTACATTTGAAGTATATTTAATAAGGTTAATATTAATATTTTTGAAGTACATTTGGCAATCTAACCTTTTTAGTTATATTTAATTACATGAATTTTTTTTGGAAAAAAAAGTTTCCAAATTTTATCTAATTTCCAGAAATCTTTGTACCTAATTCAAACATAAATATATGATTTTCCTTTCACTTTTATTTGATCTTATATTTATTATTTTGAATTATTATATAATATATTTACTTAATAAATTTTGTAATTTTTTCTGCATAAGATGTGATTTACTTTTTTTTTAAACAGATATATATTACTCAGTCGATGAATAAAGAAAATATTTACTCAATGTCCCACATCAAATGAAAAATAAAACAATGGTTTATAGTCATACTATAAAAGAAACACAAATGATTCCAAAAACGAATGAGTAAGAAGCTTAATTTATCAAACATTCAAATTTATAAATTTTACTTGATTTACTCCGGTTTTTTATTTTAAAGAATTTAAATTTTTTATAATTAAATTATTATTAACTCGCCGCTACGCGGGTAAAATATCATTTTATTATTTTGTTAACACTATCCGAAAAAGAGCAAGGTATAGTATCATTTTACTTCTGTTTTTTGTATAGTGATCATCTTATTGTAAATTGTCTAGCTCTAAGTTTTGGTGAATCAAAAGTAAATGTTTAGTTTTTGTCAATTGGTCCCATGTGTAGTTTAGATTCTCAAGATTGTATTTCTGATTTGATTGATGAACTATCATCCGGTGGGCAAGAGAGTATAGTTTACTATAGATTATCTAACCTGGTTTAGATTAGCTCTGCTCACTGATTCCTTTAGATTGTGATGTCTGAAGTGAATCCATATGGGTTTGAAGTGAATCATATGGGTTTTGTTGATGTATTAAATCGACTATAAATAATACTAGAACTTAGTGGGAATAAATTGGAACTGGTCTTTTTATTTAACGTAGAATTTCAGACGGGTTTACAGAAAATGACAATTAAGGAGCTAAGCGCAGTTAATACGAAAATAATTGCTCTTCTCTCTCTAATTGCCCAAAAAAATGGATCCTCTGACGTTACAATGACATCAGGTATTTATAGTGGGACCTTGACCTAGGGTTTCTTCTGTCTCTTTGTAAAATGACGATTTTACCCCTGCGGCCTGATGGGCCTGATCCAAGACTTTTGGCCCAAAACCTCTTGAGAATCTTCTGGGCTTCAGGAATGTTGGAAGCAAAGCAAATATCCAACAATGGTCCCCCCCTAGTCTGATGTGCGATGGCTTGCTTGAGCTCGTCAGATCCAACTATGCGTCTACAGGTCCATCTTGCAGGAAGAACAGAAGATTTTAGAAGTTTTGTCACCTTCCGGAGGGTTCCGGGATGAATAGCGTGTTGCACACGTTTTTCGAGGTTTCCGGAAGATTCCGGAATGAATAGTGCGTCGTGCACATTTTTCGAGGTTTCCGGGAGATTCCGGGATGAATAGTGCGTCGTGCATGTTTTTCGAGGTCCGTTGGGCTTGAAACGGGAATCTTGTGCGTTCTGCACGTTTCCCGAGGCACGGTAAATAGAGACAGCATAAAAACTAGGGTTTTCTTTTTTACCTCGGTCAACGCGTTGGTCCTCTCCATATAAATATGTCTCCTTGACCTAATTTTTACTTCTAACTTTCTACTCTCCTCTCCAATAGGTAAGCTTATTTTCTCTCTCCCTTATCTCTTAATTTTTTTCGATTTTGGTTCTTTGTGGCTCTTGTTCTTCGCCGGCCATGGTGTCTCGTCGCCGTCCGGATTCCTAACTCGCCTACCGCCGGTCACTGCACCATCATGCCCAACTCCTCCGTTGATACACGCCGCCTACCGTGCCGTCACGCTCCGCCACCAAGACTGGGACCGTGAGGCTTCCCGGTCTCGCACCATCCTGCCTCGCCGCCGACCGAGATTGCACCGCCCCTGCGTTCTCCTTGCCACCGCCAGATCTGGCCGAGACCGTGAGGCGTCTCGGCCTTGCCGCCGCTCCTCCAATTTAGGACGAGCTCTGCGCCGAGCTGCCATGGGAGGTCCAAACTTGCACCGCCGTGGAGGGCTTTGCTCTGGAAGTTTTGCTTCCATACTGGTCCCTTGCTTGTTTGATGCCGCCGCGTTTTCTGCCGCCGTGAAGTCCGGCATCCTGGTCGCGACATCTCCATGCTCGCCTTGCCACTTCCATAACCGGCTAAGAGCGTGAGGCGTCTTAGCCATTCCTCCCGTGCCGTGCTGCACCATCAACTCGAACGGTGCCGATAGAGTCTTGGCGAGATGCTAAGGGCGTTGCCGCGAAGTGAAGCGTTGGAGCGGGTCGTGTTTGAAACTTGATGAGTTCGAGGCTCTGAGCGACGAGGTGGCATGGCGAACGTCATGTGGGTTCTTGGTCGAGTGCTGTTTGGTGGCGGAAATCAAATCTGGGAGGTCGGAGATTCGTGAATGCTGGCGAGGTCGGGATAGCGCTGTGAGATGGCGTGGTGGATGGTTGGCGCGATTGACCTTCGTGGAAACAAAATGCTGAGGTCGAGATTCGTGAATCGAAGTCGGGACATTGGCGTGGCGTGATTGGTTCCGTACGAGACTGGTGAGATCGACGAGATCGACGAGATCGACGAGCTTGAGTTCTGCGAGCTCGAAGCTCGCGAGTTGGCTACAAGGTCGTGGTCACGGCTTGGGCGAGCTCGGATTGGTGAGATTGTACTGCGCGGATGGCGAGTTCGTATGGTGGTGTGACGAGTTCGCATCGCGCAGGTGACGTGACGCTACCAAGAGATTTGCACGGAGTGACGTTGAGGTGGTTCGTACCCAAAGCATTGCGAGCTCGAGGTTTGAGGCCGAGAAGATGTTTGTTGCTGCGATACACTAGCTTCCTTAGTGTTTGTGCATACCGGGTCATTGGCGAGGTCGCGTGTGATGAAGTGGCGAGATGAAGGTATGACGAGATGGTCGAGCTCCAAATGTCGAGTTCAGGGAACCTCGTACGAGTTCAAGTTGGCGAGATGACCGGTTAGCGAGTCGTGTCTGAGGTCGAGTTGGCGAGATTGAGTTCAGGTATTTATAGTGGTACTAGAGTAGTACTAGGATGGGTGACCTCCTGGGAAGTCCTCGTGTTGCATCCCGCCCCTAGGTCAAGGTCCCACTATAAATACCTGATGTCATTGTAACGTCAGAGGATCCATTTTTTTTGGGCAATTAGAGAGAGAAGAGCAATTATTTTCGTATTAACTGCGCTTAGCTCCTTAATTTTCATTTTCTGTAAACCCGTCTGAAATTCTACATTAAATAAAAGGACCAGTTCCGATTTATTCCCATTAAGTGCTAGTATTATTTATATCGCCGATTTCCATCAACAATTTGGCGCCCACCATGGGGCTGAACGGAATCCTTTCATTTTGACGAAAAGAGTTTCAAGACAAGGCGTTTTCGAAAAACCAGAAGCATGTCTCATACCGATCTCTCCAGCAATGAAGGCGTCAACTCTTCCACGCCACAATCTCCCTCAGCTCGCGTCGAGTCCCCTAGGCCAACCATATGGGGGCGCACCCGTGCAAGGACAAGCCAACTCCAAGGCGTCAACAGGACCAAAGCAGTTACGGGCGAGGATGCAACAGACACTGACCGCGCAGCCGTAGGCGCTACGCGCATCGCTCAAACCAATGGCGTAGCCGTAGGCGCTACGTCCCCTGCTCGTGAAACCACTGGTGTCAATCCAACTGACCGCGAAGCCGTAGGCGCTACGCGCGTCACTCCGACAAATGGCTTAACCAATGGTGCAATCCTTCCTGATCGTGTAGCTGCTGGCGACTCTCCGCAAACCGCAAAGCTAAGGACACTACGCTTGACATTCACCCCCGTCAAGCATCCAGACACATGAAAATCAGTCAAGCCGCGCTCGACAAAGCTGTACGAAGAACCTTGGATCAGATGAGCGGTCAAGCGGCGCAGATAGAATCACAAGGGCGAAGTGACCAAGCTAGGCATCTTAGGTGACAAAATGAAGACGCATTGGCGCTGCACACTCCACGAGCTGACCACCATGCTCCGCGAACCGACCATAACGCTCCGCGAGTTGACTACCACGCTCCGCGAGTTGACTACCACACCCCAAGAGCTGACTACCACGCTCCACGAGCTAACCACAACGCTCCGCGAGCTCACCACCACGCTCCGCAAGCTGACCACAATGCTCCGCGAGCTGACCATAACGCCACAAGCATACCGCGAGTTGAGCACAATGCTAATGGAAGGCCTCGTCTCTCATCGATCATCGTTGGACCCAATAGCGAGCAGCCAAGGGTACATTTTCAGACCAACCAGATACTCGCGGACCAACATGCTGGGCCAAGTCATTCCGAGAATGCTGAAAATCGCGCAATACGTAAAGAACTTCAGCAGATGCAAGCTCAGCTAAAGACGATCACAACTCAGATGCACCGAGCTAGAAACCGTGCTGGCGGAAGCAAGACGCTCACCATTTACTGCAAGGGTCTCAGGAGTTAGGGTCAAGCACAATCCGGACAACAGCAAGACCAGACCAATTCCATACGATGGAGAAGGAGACCCCACCATCTTCCTGAAGTCAATGACAATCCACATCAATCGGTCGTATTTCTCACCTGAGGAAGCAGACGCGGGAAGCTGTCAGTTGTTCGTCGAAAGTCTTTCCGGCGAGGCACTCAATTGGTTCTCCAAGCTTGAGGCCAATTCGATTGATGGGTACGAAGCATTAACAAGCGCATTCCTTCAGCATCACCAGTACTTCATGCGCACACCTGCTTCAAATGCCGACCTGTGGAGAATGTATCAGAAGCGTGACGAGTCATTACGGGCTTTCATGGAAAGGTTTAAGGATGTCGTGTCCCGACTCGCTATAAGTGACGAATCCGCAATCGGTGCGTTAAAAAACGCGCTCGCCCAGGGTACCAGATTCAAGGACGACCTAACAATCCTGCCTGTCACAAGCTTAGGCGAAGTACTTGCACGAGCCAATCAATACATCCTAGTCAAGGAATACAGAGATAAAAAGAACCCCGATCAACCAAGTACGATAGAAAAAGCATCTGAAAAGGTTCCAAGCTTAAAAGGCAAAGCCGTAGATGAGTACCACGAACCATGCCAACACTACAACAGGGACTATGCCCCTGGCGAGAAAGGAAAGAAAGCGACGATGTTCGCTATCGATGGAAAAGAACAGCAGAATAAGTCTTGGAACAAGTGGCACTGCGAATCCGATAACCCTGGCTTCAAAGGCAAACGCTCTTATTGCGAGTTCCACAGATTCAACGAACATTCAACCGAAGAAAGCAAAACGCTTCAAATGCTGCTTCTGAATAAGTACAAGAAAGATGACGTCGATGTAGAACAAGAGCGGAGAAAAGTTGTCACACACAAAGACAACCAATATTGCCTGGAAGACGAGCAGCAACATGAAAGACAGTGCGAAGAGGAAGCTGCGTCACAAAATGACGAGCATGGGCACAAAATGACCGAGCACGGGAAATCACTCGCTTACCCTCTCCCCCCAAACGGAATCACGACGCGGAGGAGCACGATGAACCACCAGCTCCTCGCCGAAGGATCAACATGATCATGGGCGGCTTGTCAACATGCCGCGATTCTATTCGGTCTATCCAAGCCTACTGCCGCGAAGCAGAAACAAAGCGCAACACGCCTTCCCACAGCAACATGTTCAAGACATCCTCCGCTCCAATTACGTTTACTGAAGAAGACACGCGCAACGCAAGTCCAAACAACGACCCACTTGTCGTAGAAATGGTGATCGGAGAAAGTTCGGTGACGAGAATTCTTATTGACACCGTGAGCTCGGTCAACGTGATATTCAAGGATGTACTGATCCAGATGAAGATTGATCTGTGCAACACGGTACATGAAACGTAGCCTTTGACGGGTTTCGACGGAGACACCATCATGACTGTCGGAACTATAACGCTTCCAATCTACGTTGGCGGTACAATGCAGTGCTTCAACTTCGCAATTATGGACAAACCCATCGTCTACAATGTCATTCTGGGAACACCATGGCTCCACAAGATGCACGCTGTTGTTTCTACATACCATCAATGTGTCAAGTTCCCAAACGCATATGGAATCTATACGCTGCGCGGAGACCCTTTGATGGCACAGACTTGTTTTATCATCGAAAAAATGCGGAATGCAAGGGCTTTCATAATTGCTGAATCAACTCCACCGCGAGACCCCCACACACCTCCTCCAAAGGAGTCTGTAATCCAAGTCAGCATCGATCTGTCCGATCCCAAATGCTGCGTCGGAATAGGCGCCGAGTTACCGATGGCTCTAAGAGACGAGCTCGTCCAGTTTTTGTGCAAAAACGCAACCACATTCGCATGGACGATAGATCATATGACCGGGATCGATCCAAGCATTACAAGCCACGAGCTCAATGTCGATCCAACTTACAAACCTGTTAAGCAAAAGCGTCGAAAGCTCGGTGCGGAGCAAAGAACAGCGGTCAATGATGAGGTACGGAAGCTGCTTAATGCGGGATCAATTACTGAAGTGCGTTATCCAGATTGGCTAAGTAAACCCGTCGTGGTTAAGAGGAAGAAAGGTACGTGGAGAGTATGCGTCGACTTCACTGACCTCAACAAAGCTTCCCCGAAAGACAGTTTTCCTCTCCCGCGCATTGATCAGCTCGTTGAAGCCACAGCAGGAAACGAGTTGTTGTCTTTCATGGATGCATTCTCGGGCTACAACCAGATAATGATGCACAAGGACGACCGTGAGAAGACTGCATTCATTACCGAACAAGGCACTTTCTGTTACAGAGTCATACCGTTTGGATTGAAAAACGCTGGAGCAACATATCAGAGACTGGTGAACTGGATGTTCACAAGTCAACTTGGAAGAACAATGGAAGTATACATTGATGATATGCTCGTCAAATCAGCTCAGGCCGCAGATCATATCGCACACCTGAAGCAATGTTTCGAAATACTCAACAAGTACAGCATGAAGCTGAATCCGGCGAAATGCACATTTGGGGTTACTTCCAGAGAATTTTTGGGTTACCTCGTTACGAAGCGCGGCATAGAAGCGAATCCGAAACAAATCTCGGCAATCATCAATCTCCCGTCTCCAAGGAACACATGCGAAGTACATCGACTTACTGGGCGAATTGCCGCACTGAACCGTCTCATCTCTCGTTCAACAGACAAGTGTTTGCCGTTCTATCAACTCCTCCGCGGAAATAAACGCTTTGAGTGGGATGAGAAATGCGAGCTAGCATTCACGCAGTTGAAGGATTACTTATCATCTCCGCCATTCCTGGCCAAACCCGAGCAAGGAGAAACTTTGTATCTCTACATCGCCATCTCCTGTTTAGTTGTAAGTAGTGTGCTCGTCAGAGAAGATCGTGGAGAGCAACATCCAATCTTCTAGGTGAGCAAAACTCTCGATGGCGCAGAACTTTGGTACCCGACTCTTGAGAAGCTCACATACGCGGTCGTTATTTCAGCTCACAAGCTTCGCCCCTACTTTCAATCCCACACTGTAGAAGTCCTGATGAACTAGCCTCTCCGAAAAATCCTTCACAGTCCAAGCCACTGAGGACGCCTCGCGAAATGGGCAGTTGAGTTAATCGAATACGACATTGAGCACAAGAACCGCACCTGCGCAAAGTCACAAGTTCTCGCAGATTTTCTCGTTGAACTCTCTCCTGAACTCGAAGCTGACACCCCTACACCCGAGATATGGTCACTTCACGTAGACGGCGCTTCATCAAAAATGGGCTCGGGAGCAGGCGTACGCCTAACCTCGCCAACAGGTGAAATCTTGGAGCAGTCATTCCGCCTTGCTTTCTCTACCACAAACAACGATGCTGAGTATGAAGCGCTAATCGCTGGATTACGTCTCGCACACGGAATCAGAGTCAAAAAGATCCAAGCTTACTGCGATTCTCAACTGGTCACGCACCAGTTCAGTGGAGATTATGCAACAAGACACGCGCGCATGGATGCCTATCTCAAAGTTGTTCGCGACCTTTCCCAACAGTTCGAGTTCTTTAAGCTCGTCATAATTCCACGCAGCGATAATGCTCCGGCAGACGCACTTGCAACGCTTACTTCTACGTCCGATCCCGATCTCTGAAGAGTAATTCCTGTGGAGAGCATTGATCAACCAAGTATCGACATCACACTCTCTGAAGTTGCCCCCTCAACAGAAACGTCAGCAAATCCGAGCAGCGTCTTAGCGATCGCCTTAGCAGTCACAAGCTCAACCCCAACCGCTAACACCATCTCGCCAAAAGAAGTACCTCCTAATCATGACGGACTATTTCACTAAGTGGGTTGAAGCAGAGTCATACGCCTCTCTCGAAGCCAACGAAGTTCAGAATTTTGTCTGGAAAAACATCATATGCAGGCATGGACTCCCATACAAAATTGTATGCGACAACGGGCCCCAATTCATCTCACTCCAGTTTGAAAGATTCTGCGCTGACTGGCGGATACGCCTTAGCAAGTCGACTCCACGATATCCGAAGGGCAACGGACAAGCAGAGGCAACCAACATGACAATTCTCGCTGGAATCAAAAAACGCCTCGACGAAAAGAAGGGACTCTGGGCAGATGAGCTCGACGGTGTTCTATGGTCTCACCTAACCTCACCGCGGACATCCACAGGACGAACACCATTCTCGCTTGCATACGGCATGGAGGCTCTCGCACCAGCCGAAGTCGGGATCCGGACGCTTTGACAGTCTATGCTAGTCCACGATCGAGAGTTGAACAACAAGATGTTGTGCGACAGACTACTTTTCGTCGAAGAAGAACGCGACCAGGCACTATTGCGCATTCAGAACTACCAGCAAGCAGCGGCAAAATTTTACAACAAAAAAGTCAAGTCTCGCTACTTTGCCGAGGGAGATCTCGTCCTCCGTAAAGTCTACGAAAATTCTGCCGAGAAGAACGCTGGAAAGGTCCCTACTTAGTCTCGAAGATTGTCAAGCCAGGAGTTCATCAGCTACTCGAAATGAACGGCACGCCAGTCCCGCGATCCTGGAACTCTGCCAACCTTAAGCGCTACTACCATTAGTCCAACAAGAATGAGCACGTCTAAAAAANAAAAAAAAAAAAAAAAAAAACCAGCTCGTCACCGAGCATTCTTATGTAATTCGAACTACGAATGGTTTGATCTCTCTCGAGGATACATAGGCAGCCTTTCACGAGGTGCAACTGTAACTTCAATAAAAAAATAAAATTTTCGAGCAAATCATTCGTTTTCACGCTGACGCCCTGGCCAGGTGCACAGTTCTACGTTCCGCATGAATGTAATGGTGAAATAATCTATACTTTACTAAGGTAAAGAATAAAAGCCGAGTCCATACTCGCAAGCGCTCCGCATGGGTGCCGTGGTGAGATAATCCACGTCCTTACTTTGGTAAGGATATTTATGTCGAGCCTAGACTCGCAAAGCTAGCAAGGCGCAGAGTGAATAAGCCAAAGACCCCGACTCGCACACTCTCGCGACCCTTGCAGCACCTACAGGATAAGCCGATCGCGACTAAACGCACCTAACTAGTACGACAATTCAGTCTTGTCTACTCTCGCTGTTATGGGGAATAACATATCCAGGATTAGTCAGGAGACGTCCTGCACCGCAAAATATGCCCCGCAACGATAAAAGATAAATCCAAGGCAACTTCATCTTAATGGAGTAAACAAAAGGTAGGCAATAATCAACATTTGCGAAATAAGAAGCAAGTAGCCAAATTTATAAATCAAAGCAACCAAGGTTGCAAATATCCGGAAGCAAAGTACAGAAGCGATTAGCAATCGAGTTCACAATAACAAATGGAAAAATCAGAAGCAAGAACAACAAGCAATAATACGAGGACATATCACTCGTTTGTGGCATCATCAGCTCCCCCACCAGTAGCTTCCGTTTACGGCTCGAGATCATCGTCATGAAGCGGAGGCACCACAACCCTGTTCACCTTTGCCTGGAACTCCTTTTCGCCAGCAGCAAGACGCACCATCCTATCTGCGGGAATAGCGACACCCTTCTTGATCAGCCTCTTAAGACATTCTTTAGTCCCCGTCACCTGGCTAAGACTGAGCAAATGAGGTTGTTTCTCGCGTGATGCAATCACGTGCGTCCTCAAACGATCGATGCGCTCTTCGCACGCCCTAATCACAACAACGGCCTTGGCGCGCTCCTGCTCTCCGCGCTCATCCCTCGCTTTCCTAAGTCGCTCTGATTCGGAAGTGAGCTTTCGCTGGGATTGTTTGAGTGAAGCTGTGAGCTCCTTGACCATCGCTGCATTTTCCTTGCTTGACCGATAAGCCTGAACAAACGCATCCTGAGCAAGCGCAGCCTCCCTCCTAGCGGTATGCACCTTGTCCTCGTAGTCGCCAGTGAGACGGTTCATCCAGCTCATCGCCTAAGAAGTCAAACAAAATAATCTGAGTACAACTAAGTAAAATTCGAATCGGGGTAAGCCGAAGGATCAGACTCTAACCTGAAACTGACGATGAACGGTTTCCTCATACATAGTTAGGCAAGCCAAATCACGAGGGGCAGGAAGCGGAACGAAGTCACCATGAATCTTGCTGGCGAGCTCTGCGCAAGCTCGTGGATCCCCGGTGATCGCTTGGTCTTTTACATCGTAGCAAAAGGAAAAAAAGTGGTCAACACTCGCGCGACCATCCTCCGCGTAATGGTCAACCCTCCCGCAATCATCCTCAGCGTGATAAGGACGCCTAGAGCTCCCTCCAGCATCACTCCGAGGACTCGAGCGAGATGATCTCTTCCGGGAATGATCACCACCAGCTGCTGAAGCACTCCGACGAGACCCCGAGGAAGGTTTCTTCACAGCACGAGCTGCAGCAACATCGGCAGAACGAGACCTACGGTTGGGCTCACCCTCGAGAACAAGCAACTCGCCATCCTCCGGCTCCACAGCAACGATCTCCATGCCAGTCTTGGCATTTGGTGCAGCAACCTCGGTCGCAACAGCTGGCACCTCCTCAGCATCGAACAAGTCAGCATAACATGGCATCGGGCAGTCTCCCATTTGCAATCCAGTCCGCGAACCTACAAAATAAATAGGGGCCTCAGACACAAGGGCACATAAATCTCGAAGACGAAGATAAGTCAGCAAAACTTACAAGTCTTGAGATGAGAAAGAACTTTCGGCCACCGCAAAGTCTTGCACCAAAGAAAAGCATCACCTTTGTCAACAGTCCCCAAGTCGCACACAGCTGTAGATGGCGGTTTTCTTGCAAAGATAAAACATACGATCAGAAAAAAGAGTTAAGAACACCAAAATGATAGGAACCCAACCCATCAACGGCTACCGGGGGTGAAGTTCCAAGCAGAAGGATAGGCCATGCCGTTATCTTCGACTGAAGTGTCGTTTATCTCCATGAAGAAAAACCACCTCCGCCAATCATGGATATGACTCCTCTGGCCATTCATGATTGTGAGACCGGCCGCACAACAAGCACAACATAGCCCCGAACTGTCACGTGTAAATCGAGTAAGCAACTCAAAGAGGTCTGCGCTCATCTTGATTCTCATATGGTTGCCAATTATCGCAAGCCCCACTGCATTACGGACGGTGGAAATCGATAGCTGCGAGAACGCAATCTTCCGACGCGCACAATAGCTTGTCAAAAATTCCGGGATAGGAAACCACAGGTCGCAGTTGGTAAAATAATCTATGTAAACGCAGAGGTGACCTGCTGGGCAGTCCCACGGGCGCGCGTCAACACTTGGTAACACAAACTTCAGATTGTTTAGCATTCGGAAGAGATTAAGGACGCGGGCTATGGAGCTCTCATCGCATAAGGTACTTCCTGTGTCGCGGGAAATATGTTCCCTATTTCCCGTTTGATCTCTGCGACGTCTCGGAACTCCGTCACCAACTGCCAGGCCGGTGACCAGAGACCTAGGAGCATGCTCCGAGCCAGTGAACTCTTCGTATTGGAGAACCTTCCCGCGGCGCGGACCTAGAGGAGGGGGAATTAGACTAAGGTCCTGGCTATCCCTAGGAAACATTACTTCGAGGTCTCAAACATCTTCTTCCGTCAGATCCGCGTGATCTGTCACGACACCTCCTCCTTCTGACGGCTCCCACAAGGAAGGACAGCTCGGTCCAGCTTCGTCAAAGCCTCTCTATAGCGCTCGATACTGATCATCTCCAAGCTCTTTCGGAACATCATCGAAGACGTCATCCCCATAAGCCATTGTGCGAGACCTTGCAAAACCAACCAAGCAACCGGTCAGTGTCGGAACCACATCAAGAACGCCATAATATTCAATACGGAACGACTACATCCGAGTTACAACGTCCAGCAAACTGCATAGCACGCACCATCTTGCGCACTTTCCAGCCTAAATCTCAGCCTTGTCACTATCTCAAGGTCGCCAACACTCTCGAACATCGACCCGCACGTAACCCCCTTGATAGAGACTCGCAAGCACGCCAATTCTGGAAGCACGACCTCGATAACGCTGTAGGCTCCTACGCAAGGCCTTGATCTCGTCATCAATCTCGTACGCAAAATCTTGACCTCGCCGGAGATCATTGTCCGCTACCACACCATTTCGCAGACATGAATGCGCCATTGAGCTGGACCAAGCAACGTACCATCACAACACATCCATCTCGCCAGGTCACGCATACGATCTCCATGATGTCAAAACACTCAATCACGATCCAAGCTTGCTCGCGAACAGGTACGCAGAGGGAGTCTTGAGCGCGCCCACACGTCGTCGTCTTGCAACCTCGCAATACCAAACACGCACACCCATGTCCATCTCGCCATTATGCCGTCATGCAACTTCGGTGGGGAAGAACCACTTCACATCGTCACTAAAACTTCAATCATCGAACCAAGCCAAGTCTCCCGAACACAATCCACTTCGCCAATACAATCTCGTTTGCGCACGATCAAACTCAATATCGCCAACTCGACCTCAGACACAACTCGTGAACCGGTCATCTCGCCAACTTGAACTCATACGAGGTTCCCTGAACTCGACATTCAGAGCTCGACCATCTCGCCATACCTTCATCTCGCCACTTCATCACACGCGACCTCGCCAATGACCCCGTACACAGAAGCAAGGAGCTTTAAAAAATCTCTTACAGCCCAACCTTGCCAAGCCGCGAGCTCACCCATCTCGTGTCCGCACTCCTGTGGACCTCGCCAAAAGTCTCGCAACCCCGCGCCGTGACACAAACACTAAGGAAGCTAGCNGATCCGCGTGATCTGTCACGACACCTCCTCCTTCTGACGGCTCCCACAAGGAAGGACAGCTCGGTCCAGCTTCGTCAAAGCCTCTCTATAGCGCTCGATACTGATCATCTCCAAGCTCTTTCGGAACATCATCGAAGACGTCATCCCCATAAGCCATTGTGCGAGACCTTGCAAAACCAACCAAGCAACCGGTCAGTGTCGGAACCACATCAAGAACGCCATAATATTCAATACGGAACGACTACATCCGAGTTACAACGTCCAGCAAACTGCATAGCACGCACCATCTTGCGCACTTTCCAGCCTAAATCTCAGCCTTGTCACTATCTCAAGGTCGCCAACACTCTCGAACATCGACCCGCACGTAACCCCCTTGATAGAGACTCGCAAGCACGCCAATTCTGGAAGCACGACCTCGATAACGCTGTAGGCTCCTACGCAAGGCCTTGATCTCGTCATCAATCTCGTACGCAAAATCTTGACCTCGCCGGAGATCATTGTCCGCTACCACACCATTTCGCAGACATGAATGCGCCATTGAGCTGGACCAAGCAACGTACCATCACAACACATCCATCTCGCCAGGTCACGCATACGATCTCCATGATGTCAAAACACTCAATCACGATCCAAGCTTGCTCGCGAACAGGTACGCAGAGGGAGTCTTGAGCGCGCCCACACGTCGTCGTCTTGCAACCTCGCAATACCAAACACGCACACCCATGTCCATCTCGCCATTATGCCGTCATGCAACTTCGGTGGGGAAGAACCACTTCACATCGTCACTAAAACTTCAATCATCGAACCAAGCCAAGTCTCCCGAACACAATCCACTTCGCCAATACAATCTCGTTTGCGCACGATCAAACTCAATATCGCCAACTCGACCTCAGACACAACTCGTGAACCGGTCATCTCGCCAACTTGAACTCATACGAGGTTCCCTGAACTCGACATTCAGAGCTCGACCATCTCGCCATACCTTCATCTCGCCACTTCATCACACGCGACCTCGCCAATGACCCCGTACACAGAAGCAAGGAGCTTTAAAAAATCTCTTACAGCCCAACCTTGCCAAGCCGCGAGCTCACCCATCTCGTGTCCGCACTCCTGTGGACCTCGCCAAAAGTCTCGCAACCCCGCGCCGTGACACAAACACTAAGGAAGCTAGTGTATCGCAGCAACAAACATCTTCTCGGCCTCAAACCTCGAGCTCGCAATGCTTTGGGTACGAACCACCTCAACGTCACTCCGTGCAAATCTCTTGGTAGCGTCACGTCACCTGCGCGATGCGAACTCATTACACCACCATACAAACTCGCCATCCGGGCAATACAATCTCACCAATCCGAGCCCGCCCAAGCCGTGACCACGACCTTGCAGCCAACTCGCGAGCTTCGAGCTCGCAGAACTTAAGCTCGTCAATCTTGTCGATCTCGCCAGTCTCGTACGGAACCAATCACGCCACGCCAACGTCCCAACTTAGCCGACTTCGATTCCACGAATCTCGACCTCACCATTTCGTTTCCACGAAGGTCAATCGCGCCAACCATCCACCACGCCATATCGCAGCGCTATCCCAACCTCACCAGCATTCACAAAATTCCGACCTCCCAGATTTGATTTCATGCTCACCAACCCATTCACATGACCTCGCTACTGTGGATCTCGCCATTCCGCCACCAAACAGCACTCGACCAAGAACCCACATGACGTTCGCCATGCCACCTCGTCGCTGAGAGCCTCGAACTCATCAAGTTTCAAACACAAGCCGCTCCAACACTTCACTTCGCGAAGAAGCCCTTAGCATCTCGCCAAGGCTCTATCGGCACCGTTTGAGTTGATGGTGCAGCACGGCACGGGAGGAACGGCTAAGACGCCTCACGGTCTTAGCCGGGTATGGAAGTGGCGAGGCGAGCATGGAGATGTCGCGACCAGGATGCCGGACTTCACGGCGGCGGAAAACGCGGTGGCATCAAACAAGCAAGGGACCAGTATGGAAGCGAAACTTCCAAGGAAAGCCCTCCACTGCGGTTCAAGTTTGGACCTCCCATGGCAGCTCGGCGCAGTGCTCGTCCTAAATTGGAGGAGCGGCAGAGCAAGGCCGAGACGCCTCACGGTCTCGGCCAGATCTGGCGTGGCAAGGAGAACGCAGGGGCGGCGCAATCTCGGTCGGCGGCGAGGCAGGACGGTGCGAGACCGGGATGCCTCACGGTCCTAGTCTTGGTGGCGGAGCGTGACGGAGCGCGGCGGCACGGTAGGCGGCGTGTATCAACGGAGGAGTTGGGCGAGATGGTGCAGTGACCGGCGGTAGGCAAGAGGAATCCGGACGGCGACGAGACCCCATGGCCGGCGAAGAACAAGAGCCAGAAAGAACTAAAATCGAAAAAAATTAAGAGATAAGGGAGAGAGAAAAGAAGCTTACCTATTGGAGAGGAGAGTAGAAAGTTAGAAGTAAAAATTACGTCAAGGGGACATATTTATATGGAGAGGACCAACGCGTTGACCGAGGTAAAAAAAAAACCCTAGTTTTTAAGCTGTCTCTATTTTCCACACCTCGGGAAACGTGCAGAACGCACAAGATTCCCGTTTCAAGCCCAACGGACCTCGAGAAACGTGCATGACGCACTATTCATTCCAGAATCTCCAGGAAACCTCAAAAAACGTGCACAACACACTATTCATCCCAGAATTTTCTGGAAACCTCGAAAAACGTGTGCAACACGCTATTCATCTCGGAACTCTCCGGAAGGTGACAAAACTTGTGAAATTTTTTGTTCTTCCCGCAAGACGGACCTTCAGACGCATAGTTGGATCCGACGAGCTCAAGGAAGCCATCGCACATCGGACTAGGGGGGCCATTGTTGGATATGGGCTTTGCTCCCAACATTCTTGAAGCCTAGAAGATTCTCAAGAGGTTTTGGGCCAAAAGTCTTGGATCAGGCCTATCAGGCCGCAGGGGAAAAATCGTCATTTTACGAAGAGACGTAAGAAACCCTAGGTCAAGGTCTCACTATAAATACCTGATGTCATTGTAACGTCAGAGGATCCATTTTTTTTGGGCAATTAGAGAGAGAAGAGCAATTATTTTCGTAGTAACTGCGCTTAGCTCCTTAATTATCATTTTCTGTAAACCCGTCTGAAATTCTACGTTAAATAAAAGGACCAATTCCGATTTATTCTCACTAAGTTCTAGTATTATTTATATCGTCGATTTCATACATCAACAGGTTTGAAGTAACTGTTGGCTACTCTGTTCTGAGATAGATTGTGTATGTTCTACTGTGGAATGGAAAATGCAGGTGATCTACTGCACGAGCTTGAACTGGAGTGCGGATGGAAACACTTAATTTGTTCAGTGGCTAAACTGATGGAATTATTAGGGTTTGGGGTATTGGTCGTTATTAGAGAGATTAGAAGTTTCTTCTTTAATCTCTCCAATTTTTCCATCTGACTCTAAAGTCTTCTCTTCTGGATTAGTGTTTTGAGGATTTATTTTTTGTTCTTTCTATTTTCGGAATTCACAAACCTGATATTTGATTTAAGGTTCTGTTTCAAATTTGTTTTTTTTTTTAAATACTTGCTTACGGGTACACCACATAGAATTTGATTTGAAGTTGTTACTCTCTCGAGCTGACTTAGTTTGATGAAGAACAACTGTAAAACGACGAGTATTTCGTCTTAAGAATCTAAAACAGCAAGTTGGGGTGTCGATCGGGCTGGTCCGGTCCAGCCCGGCCTAAAACCCGTAAAGTCCGCATAAGTTTGAGCCCGGTCCGGCCCGGCCCGAAATATTTCTGAACCTATATTTCAATGCCCGAGCCCGACCCTAACAGGGCTACATGGCTTTTTGGATTTTTTCGGTCTTATCTTACTGATCAAAAAATCAAACTTATAGGCCTAAAAAAACAGTGTTTGAAGGTGCACTATAAAACAAATCAATCAAAAATTTAATAACTCATCTATATTCACTACAACCAACTTAATTTAATAGAAAAGGTTGAAAACTAAATAAAATTTTGATTTTTTTTTTTTTTTTTTAGCAACAAATGAATTGACTCAAACAAGCCAATTGGGAGAAGACATGCCAACATAAGTAACTACATGCGGTTGAGTACGAACTTGTCGTGCTAATCGATCCGCAAGCACATTTGCATTTCTGGAGATTAGCGTCAAAGAGAAAGTTGTGAATTCCTCCATATCCGCTTTGATGTCATCAAGGTAAGGAGAGAAAGTCGGCCAATCGGAGGGTGAAGACACCATCTTCACCAAATCTGAGCAGTCTGTGTAAAAGGCTACCTCCCTGAAATCATGTCCTATCATGCATCGCAACGCCCACACAAAGGCTTCTACCTCCGCATGAAGTGGTGAAAGACTACGCCGATAATTGGAAGCGCCCAAGAGCGGAGATGCGTTGTTGGCCGACCTACAAACCCAGCCAGCACCAGCAAACTCGTCCGTGTTCTTCCAAGAACCGTCAACAAAACAGCGATAGCCAGCATAGACCGAGTGTAGAAAATCTCCTCCCCTTGGTAACCGAGGCCCCGGAACCAGT
>NC_025701.1:27856942-27861205 GCF_000633955.1 Camelina sativa | reverse complement strand
AAAATTTTTATTTTTTTTTTTTTTTTTTAGCAACAAATGAATTGACTCAAACAAGCCAATTGGGAGAAGACATGCCAACATAAGTAACTACATGCGGTTGAGTACGAACTTGTCGTGCTAATCGATCCGCAAGCACATTTGCATTTCTGGAGATTAGCGTCAAAGAGAAAGTTGTGAATTCCTCCATATCCGCTTTGATGTCATCAAGGTAAGGAGAGAAAGTCGGCCAATCGGAGGGTGAAGACACCATCTTCACCAAATCTGAGCAGTCTGTGTAAAAGGCTACCTCCCTGAAATCATGTCCTATCATGCATCGCAACGCCCACACAAAGGCTTCTACCTCCGCATGAAGTGGTGAAAGACTACGCCGATAATTGGAAGCGCCCAAGAGCGGAGATGCGTTGTTGGCCGACCTACAAACCCAGCCAGCACCAGCAAACTCGTCCGTGTTCTTCCAAGAACCGTCAACAAAACAGCGATAGCCAGCATAGACCGAGTGTAGAAAATCTCCTCCCCTTGGTAACCGAGGCCCCGGAACCAGTGGTTCGGAAAGACCCTCCTCCTCCTCAACCTGAGCTGCATACCACGCCATCGATTCACTAGCTGCCAACTGTGCTACCTCGGCTGGCTTTTCCACCTCATTTTCGAAAACCTTCGCATTCCTAGCTTTCCAAATATACCATATTATCCAAGGAAAGGCTAAGACCTGAGAACCCGGATTGTTTGCGCCTAGAAAATGATCCACATTTGTATAGACTGAATCTGTGGGAAACCCAACTAATCCTGTCGGCACATTAGAAAGAGCCCAAACCTGTCGCGCAGGCGGGCAGTGGAAGAGAGCATGATTACCGTTTCTACTGGAAAGCCACAATGGGCACACTCCAAATCACAATTGATTCCCCGCCGTCTCAAATTTTCCGTCACCGAAAGGCAGCCAGAAAGAACTTGCCACATAAAATGTTGTATTTTTGGGGGGCACTGAACCTTCCACACACTAGCTTTCAAAGGAACAATGTCAGGGCGATAAACCGCCCCTGGGGTCCGATAGGAATTGCCATTCTAGCTGTATGGTATCCTGATTTAACCGTATACTTCCCGGACTTAGTAAAATGCCAACCAAAGGAATCACTTTTCGGTGTAGCACTTAGAGGGATAGCCTCTATCAAAGCCCTATCCAGAGGATCGAAATGAACGGCTAACCGATCTTTCCTCCTTGTGTTTGTGCTGCGATCAATAAGATCAGCAATAGTAAGTAAAGGATCCTGAACCGTAGCGGTCCTCAATGCTGGTCTCGGGAATTGGGCTGGAACCCAAGGATCTGTCCAAATAGAAACAGTATCCCCAGAGCCAACCCGTCGAATAAGCCCTTTGTTTACCAGAGATCAAGCGGAAACAATACTTCTCCAGCCATAAGATGGAGAGTAAGATTTTATTGGATCAATAGGATTTGTATTCCGATAATACCTACTTTTGAAAACACTAGCAAAAAGTGAATCTGGTACTTCTATTAGACGCCATAACTGCTTAGCCAATAAGGCCGTGTTAAAATCATCAATATTCCGAAAACCCAACCCTCCAAGTTGCTTATTGGAGCATAACTTCTCCCACGCCACCCAATGCATACCCCCCGACTGACCATTATTACCCCACCAAAAGTTAGATATGGCGCTTGTAAGCTTAGACGTTATAGTTTTCGGAATTCGAAAACAGGACATCACAAAAGTCGGGACCGCAGTTGCCACTGACTTTATCATCACCTCTTTCCCTCCTTTTGAAAGAAGCTTGGCCGTCCACTCAGTAGTACGACCTTGTAACCTATCCCGGACATAGGAAAACACCTTCGTCTTGGAACCCCCTAAACTCTCCGGAATGCCCAAATAAGACCCCATGCCTCCCAAGTTAGTGATACCAAGAATCGACTGCATCTCCATCCTTGTCTCCAGAGAAACCTTATGACCAAATTGGAGAGATGATTTGTTAAAATTTATCTGTTGCCCCGATGCCTCCTCATATCTCTTCAGCACACCTAAAATAGTCCCACATTCTTCTTGTGAGGCCTTACAGAAAAATAAACTGTCATCCGCAAAGACAAGGTGTGTGATGGGCGGACATTTATTGGCCACCTTAATTCCCGTTATTAACTTATCCGACTCCGCTTTCCGTATATTGGAAATAAGGACTTCTGTACATAAAATGAATAAATAAGGTGAAAGTGGATCCCCCTGTCGCAACCCACGGCCCGGCTGAATGTGACCATGAGGTTGCCCATTTAGTAAAACTTGATACTCCACCGAGGTAACACAAAAAATAATCCAAGATATCCATTTGTCCGAGAATCCCATTTTCCGAAGCACCTGCTCGACAAAACCCCATTCGACCCGATCATACGCCTTACTTATATCCGTCTTTATAGCCATGAATTTTGTTTTACAAGATGGATTTGTCCGAAGTCCATGGAACATTTCCTGAGCAATCAAAATATTATCTGAGATCAAACAACCCGGGACGAAGGCCGATTGTGTTTCTGAGATAAGCTCCGGGAGGACCCGTTTTAACCGTTGGCATAAGATTTTGGATATAATTTTTTATCCCACATTGCACAAACTAATCGGCCGTAGCTCCGCCATTCGAGTGGGTTTTGCCACTTTTGGAATTAGACAAATATGCGTCGTATTCAAACGCTTGTCAAAAAAACCCTGATCAAAGAAAGAATTCACTAGGAGTACCAAATCCGTCTTCACCACATGCCATGCCTTTTGAAAAAATAAAGCCGTCATCCCATCTGGCCCCGGGGCTTTATCAGGATTCATCATAAACAAAGCCGCCCTGACCTCCTTCTCCGTAGCCGGTTCGGTCAGACGGACATTTACCTCCTCCGTAATCACCGTATTCACCTCCCTAAGTAGGTCACCACAATTTGCCGGGTTAATTGTGGAAAACAATTCCTCAAAATAAGATACCGCCGTATTCCTAATAACATCATCATCCGTAGACCAAACATCATGTTTGTCAAAAAGACCAACAATCCTGTTTCTAGCCCTGCGTTGTTTCGTCTGGGCATGGAAATACTTGGAATTCCAATCCCCTACCCGCATCCATTTGTTCCGACTCTTCTGGTACCAGTAAATTTCTTCCTCGCGATAAGCATCCCGCAAACATGCGGTTAAATCAGTAATGGCCTCCGGAGTAGTGGCATCATCCGTCTGCGCAACCGTGAGCTGCCATTTGAGAACCTTGATAGCATACCGTTCGACCGGAACCTGTGTTTTCCGCCACCTTGAGATAGTCTGCCGACAACTGACAACCTTGTCCACAAAACTCTCTTGCTCCTGCCGTTCCGCAGCATCCCATCCGGAGGAGATAGCACCCATCAACCCGTCCTTACCCAACCACCGCCTATCAAAGACAAACCGACGTTTCCCCCGCGGGTACTTTGCTCCAATAAAAGCCAATATAGGCTTATGATCCGAGGCTACCATAGGTAAATATTCCGTCAATGTGTCTGGGAAAATAGCATGCCACTCCTCATTACCCAAAACTCTATCCAACCTACACCGGATTGGTTTTTTATCTCTCCAACACCGCCATGACAAAAAATCGCCAAGATAAGGAAAGTCCAGAAAACCGCAGTCTTGAATCATGCAATTAAAAGACCGAAAGGAAGACGCAGGGCGGAGTTTTCCCCCCCTCTTTTCATGATTCCTGGTTAACTCATTAAAGTCACCAATTATAAACCATGGGGAACTCCTAGTGATACCCATTCGTGTTAATCTTTCCCAAACCAAATCTCTTTTCTTTGGGACTGGATCCCCATAAATAAATGTTAAATTAAAAACCTTGCCTTTGTATATTGCTTCTACGTCAATCATACAGTCCGATTCATAAACAATAGAGACATGAAAATCATCTTTATTATAAAAAAGTGCCAATCCACCACTAGAACCAATTGGATCAACAATTATTAAATTTAAATAGCCAAAATGGCCTACAAATTGCTCCAAAAATCCGGCCGGTGCTGAAACCACAGATCCCTAAGATGTCCGATTGTCGCCTTGTTCCCTAGGCTTTGGCAATTCCAGCTAAGTATCTTCATTTATCCACCTATAGGTTTTGGTGGTTTGCCCCCACCCAGCGCTCCCTTCCCCTTGTCCTGGTTCCTCGGGTTATGTCCATCGGCCCCCTGATCCGAGTTCTTAGGTGCTGGCCTTTTCCTCGGAGTGTTACGTAGATAAACATTAAGCTTCTTTGACCCCCCCCCCCCCC
>NC_025701.1:27854126-27856414 GCF_000633955.1 Camelina sativa | reverse complement strand
TTCTTTGCCCCCCCCCCCCCGCAGCAGACCAACTTTTGGCTTAGCCACCTTCTCCACCGTGGGATCATTGACATCACCAAGCTCCGGTTGTGCAGCCAAACCCTCGGGACACACACCCTCCTCACCCAAAACGAGACCTGTCTCAGAAGGATGATTCGGATTAAGAGCAGAAGCCAGATCTAAACCTACACCATCTGCATCACCTGCAGCAATAGACCTCTCCTCGCCATTGTCCACCTGCACTTCCGGCTCCACCACACCTCCATCCATCTCCGCAGTAGCCTGAGGATCCGCTGAAGAGTCCTCCTCCACCACCATTGGTACAGGAACAGAAGATGGCGACCCAGACATAGGAGCCGCAACAGAGACACCATCAACAGCCTGACCCAGAACCGGGTGAACAGATTGCTCCGAGAGTTGCTCCGTCTGTCCCACCGAAACCTGACTTCCCTCCTCACCAGCTTGTGCTTCCACTACAGCCTCTTGGAAGAGAGCCTTACGAACTCGCTTCTGAACTTGCACCACAGCTTCCAACGTAAGAGAACCCTCGGTACCCTCATGTGCACCATTCACTGCAGTCACCTCCGGGATAGGAGAGGTAACCATTGCCATCCCTCTCTGTTCGCCCAACCGTACAGACTCATGGCACCGCCCACCACGAGGGGAAGAAACCCCCTGGGGATAGCGAGGACGTGAGCTCAGACCACCCTGAAAACGTCTAGCCTCCCTCCGCTGGGACCCCTGCCTCGAAGCCTCCCCTGTTTCCCGAGAGCTCCCCGCAGCTGGTATCTTACCATCTTGACCCCCTGCCTTCTCCTATCTCCACCAACCGCACCCCTGTAGCTCTGAAACCGGCGAGCACCATTATCCTCACTCAAAGGACGAGCAGGGTGATGCACTCCTTCACCAGTAGCTTCCCCACAAAACTCTGCCGCATGACACAAGCTAAAACACCGCACACAGTAACCAAACAGTCGCTCATACCTCAGGGATACAATTGTCTGATCACCATTACCAAATTCGATCTCAGACTCAAAACATAAAGGCTTGAATCCGTTGATTATCACCTTCACCCGACCCCCATCGATATCTACCTCCTGAACCTCCCCAAGGTCTTCTCCAATACTTCTAAATGTGGGATCAGCCCAAAACTGGAGAGGGACACCAAGCACACAAACCCAGAAGGTCAAGCACGCCGGATAGGAAGGATCCACCGGCGGCTTCCAACGAACTAACGCTACCATCCAATGGTCCAAATGGAAGGGTTCCATCTTGAGCACCTCCGCAATGTCCTCCTCACTATCAAAGTCGAACTGGAACTTTCCTAAGCCCAAGTCCGCACCAACAACCTTCCCCTCCAACTGCCAGATGCGTGGGAACATGAGTAGCAGTGCTTTCATGTCTTGGACCCGTGGGTTAAAGCAACGACTGATGACAGTCTTGGAGTAACCTTCAATCAAAGCCGAGTTATCAAAATGTGGGATTTTGATCTTACGCTTCAAAGGCCCCTCAACAACCTTCTTTCCCGCCGACACCTTGGTAAACAGAGAACCTTGCGACATCTTAACACACACGGCAAAAAACGCACAAAACCAAATAGAGCCCGAAACAGCTAAAACCAGGATACAGAAGAGCAAATGAAAGTGTTGCAGATGAGAGAACAATCCGTACACAACCACCCTTAACTACCACACAAGCATCGCATGCGAATCCGAGGTTTTAAATCCGAATCGCAATCCACACCATTCACAAATACGAGATCCACAAAAATCAAGCTCTTGAACACCAGAATCGACTCGCAAATCCGAATCCCGAAACAGCCTCTTGAGATCACGCTCAGCCACAAACAACGAATGGAAGATCGGACTTACCATAATAAACCCCGGGAGGCTCTGAAACAACCCTTCCCGTTTTTTTTTTTATACCTTAAATTACTAGTGGTCCCATACCCACTAACATCCTAACAACAATCAATAACCGCAGATAACCAAATAAAACAATTCCATTAATCCAATAAAATTCCAACATAAATAATCCAATAACACCATAATCCAAACAAGGAAATAACCAAAAGCTAACATCCTACAATGTTCCAATGACTTAATCTAGCAACCTAACAACAGCTAGACCACAATCAATCAAGCCTCTAGAACATCCCTTCACCATCGCTTGATTCCACGATCACACTTTGCCTTTACCTGCACATCACAAACAACAATTGAGATGCGTAAGTATTATCATAAATACTTAGTGAGGCCGTCCTCCCATCTACTGGGTTATACACACAA
>NC_025701.1:27833814-27852735 GCF_000633955.1 Camelina sativa | reverse complement strand
CTGCCAAGGACCTCCGTGCCACCGTCAGCACGGCCCGCACGTCCCCAGACCGGACTAAACACCATCAGCCAAGGTTTCCCGTGCCACTGTCGCAACAGCCCGCACACCTCCGACTGACCCTCGAGGTCTCCCTCTAGCCAATATACTCGCATCATAAACACTATTTGCTCACAACTCAGTGCTTCCCCCGTCCGTGGTCGCAACCAACGAATCATGCCGGCTCGCTATCATGCCAACCGCCTTAAGCTACGGCATCCAGGAAGTCACTCACACACACTCCCCCAGCTCTCGGGTCACAACCCTCGAGACATACCGGCTCACTGCCGAGCTTCGGCTCACAGCTACGGTATCCAGGAAGCCTCACATATCCTGCCCTTGGGTCGTCACCCTCAAGCGCGCTCTCGGATCGTCATCCGAAGCAACATACCACTCCCACTCTCTGGCCACAAAGTCCATCGAGCTATCGGTATCACGTGAGTTGGGCCCGCACGGCCTTGAGCAAAACAAACACTGATGCCAACGAGTATCTCCCGGCTAGATCTACCTCAACATTTCCACAAAACTTTCCCTTTTTAGAAACTTTCTATTTATGGAAACCTTCCTTTTGTGAAAACTTTCTATTTATGGAAACTTTCCAAAAATAGAAACCCGAGCTATTTCTCTTTTCCCATGACAACAACCGTCAAACATAAAGAAAAATACTCATCTTATTAATCTCAAAAATGTCATAATCGTGACAATCTCAACGAAATTACATCAGAAAAAGCAAAAATACAACAACCAGAGCCATCAACCCGCATGCCGAGCACCACCTCATCTTGATACCTAGTCGCACAACCAACCATCCCTAGCGACCAAATATCAAGAGAGATGGGCTGGAATACTCCGTACCCGCTCCAGCCACGGACTACAACTCGGACCCGGCTAGACAAGCTCAAGTCGCGGTCTGCTTCTCAAACCACTTCTTAAACCTTGCCTTCATCCTCGCCTCGGGCTCCCAAGTCTGCTCCTCTACTCCGTCACAGTCCCACAGGACTCTCATCAAAGGAATCTTCTTCTTCCGAAGTTCCTTGACTCTCCTCTCGAGCACCCTCACTGGTCTCGCCTCTAAAGTCATGTTAGGCTGAAGATCCTCAGGAATCTTAGCCAACAACTGATCACCCTCGTGAAGACACTTCCTCAGCATCGACACATGAAATACCTTGTGGAACGCACGCATAACCTCAGGCAACTCCAACCGGTATGCCACTGGTCCCACCCGCTCAACCACTCTGAACGGACCCATGTACCTCGGACTCAACTTAGTCTCTGTCAATGACCTGTTCGGACCCCGCAACATGGCCATCTTGAGGTACACTCTATCACCAACCTGAAACTCAAGATCCTTTCTCCTCTTATCAGCATAGCTCTTCTGCCGATCCTGAGCCTCCTTCATGTTCAGCCTCAAAACCCGAATCTTCTCCGAGGTCTCCTGAACAAAATCTGCACCAAATATGCTCCTCTCCCCCACCTGAGTCCAACATAAAGGTGTACGACACGGCCTCCCATACAGGGCCTCATAAGGAGCCATCCCAATACTAGCCTGGTAGCTGTTGTTATAAGCAAACTCCACCAAGCTCAAGTGATCTGCCCAATGACCACCCCAATCCAGCACACACATCCTCAATAAATCCTCCAAAATCTGGATCGTCCTCTCTGACTGACCGTCCGTCTGAGGATGGTAGGCTGTACTCATATGCACTTTCGTGCCCATCTCTGCCTGAAACGCCCTCCAGAACACCGAAGTGAACTTGGAATCTCTATCAGACACAATACTAGCAGGCACACCGTGCAATCTGACTATCTCCCTCACGTACTTCTTGGCCAAAACCGCTGCTCCATCAGTTTTCTTGATGGCCAGAAAATGCGCAGACTTAGTCAAACGGTCCACAATGACCCAAATAGCATCAAACGTCCTCGACACAGGTAAACCTACCACGAAGTCCATCGTGATCAAATCCCACTTCCACTCTGGAATGGGTAAACTCTGTAACAAACCACCAGGAACCTGATGCTCCGCCTTCACCAGCTGGCAAGTATCACACTTCGCCACCCAGTCAGCTACGTCCTTCTTCATCCCGACCCAGTGATAATACCGCTTGAGATCACGGTACATCTTGGTCGCCCCTGGATGAATAGAGAACTTGCTCGAATGAGCCTCTCTCAGTATCTCCTGCCTCAAATCCTCACCCTTGGGCACACAGATCCGACCATGCACAAGGATAGTACCATTAGCAGAAACCTGATACTCTGCACCCGCAGCCTTAGAGGCATTCACCAGCCCCTCATCACTCTCCTGAGCTAACCTCACTCTGCTCAACAAATCTGCTCTATCAACTGCCTCCAAACCCAAAGGTTCTTGTGAGATAGCACACAAACTCAATGCACTAATCTCACCTACCAACACCTCCATATCCTGCTCCTGAGCCGAAGCCACCCGCTTCCGACTCAAGGCATCTGCAACCAGATTAGCTTTACCAGGATGGTAAGCTATGTCCAAATCATAATCCGCTACTAACTCCATCCAACGCCTCTGCCTCAAATTCAGCTCAGGCTGAGTAAAAATGTACTTCAGACTCTTGTGATCTGTAAATACCTGTACCTTCCCACCATACAGATAGGATCTCCAAATCTTAAGAGCAAAGATCACTGCTGCCATCTCCAAATCATGAGTAGGATAATTAGCTTCATGCTTCCGCAACTGCCGCGAAGCATAAGCTATAACCTTCCCCTGCTGCATAAGTACACAACCCAACCCCACTCTAGAAGCATCTGTATACACAACATAAGGCTCGTCCTGCTCAGGCAATGCTAACACCGGCGTGGTAGTCAACATCTGCTTGAGACTTGCAAAACTTGCCTCACACTCTGGTGACCACACAAACGGGACATCCTTCCCTGTAAGCTTAGTCATCGGCTGAGCCATACTCGCAAAACCCCGAACAAACCTCCTGTAGTAACCTGCTAACCCCAGGAAACTCCGAATCTCAGTGGCACTCTGCGGCCTCGGCCACTCCCTGATGGACTGAATCTTCTCTGGATCCACTGAAACTCCCTCAGCTGAAACAATATGACCCAAGAACCCCATCTCACGCTGCCAGAAACTGCACTTACTCAGCTTAGCAAACAACTTCTGCTCCCGCAGCTTCTCCAACACTGCTCTCAGATGTACTGCATGCTCCTCAGGACTCTTAGAATATACCAGGATGTCGTCGATGAAAATGATGACTGACACGTCCAGAAACTCCTGGAACACGCTGTTCATCAATCTCATAAACGCAGCTGGCGCGTTTGTCAACCCAAACGGCATCACCACAAACTCATAGTGCCCATATCTCGTCCTGAAGGCTGTCTTCCTCACATCTGCCTCATGAATAGGGATCTGATGATAACCTGAAGCCAAGTCGATCTTGGAGAACCAAGTAGCACCCCTCAACTGATCCAACAACTCATCAATCCTCGGGAGAGGGTACTTGTTCTTCACAGTAACTCGGTTCAAACCCCGGTAGTCAATACACAACCGAAAACTCCCATCCTTCTTCTTAACAAACAACACCGGAGCTCCCCACGGTGAACAACTAGGACGGATAAAACCCTTGCCCAACAAATCCTCCAGCTGCTTCTTCAGCTCTGCCATCTCTGCTGGAGCCATCCTGTAAGGAGCCTTGGATAACGGCATCGTCCCCGGTTCCAGCTCAATGGTAAAAGGATCCGACCGAGATGGTGGTAATCCCTGCAATGACTGGAACACATCCTCAAAGTCCTCCACAACCGGAATACCGCTAACCGTAGACTTCCCCACTGACTCTGGCATAGATATAGTAACCAGATAGGCCTCACGGCCCTTCTCGATCATCTTCCCTGCCTGAACGGCTGAGATCACGAGACTCCCCGAAGTCGGTCTAATACCCTGAAAAACCAACTTCCCTCCTGGACGCTCAAACTCCACTCTACCCCGATAGCAATCCAAATGCACCTTATACCGATGCAACCAATCCATACCAAGAATGACGTCATACAACTCCACTGGACTGATAAGCAAATCCGCTGGCCACGACTCTCCTGCGATCTGAATATCAACTCCTCCAGCTCGTCCAATAACCCTCAGGAACTTGCCTCCAGCAACTCTGACAACTCCTGAACGCTCTCCAGAATCCCCTCTGATCCCCGCACTCCCGGCACACTCCGGAGTAATGAAGCTATGAGAAGCTCCAGAATCAAACATAACATGGGACTTAAACCCGCCCACCAACAAGGTCCCTACACAAACCTCATGTGTTGAGAACCTAACACTTGACCACAAACAAAAACAAATATAATCTAAACTATTGAATTGACTAAGTTCGAATCTTAGAAGTTATACCTGTGATCGCTCCTGCACTAGTGTCACCGGGCTCCTGAGTCGAGTACACCTGAGTCGTCGGCTCAATCCAACCCACCGGCTACACACCCTGCTGCACCCCTGGCTGAGCTCCAGCCTGCAACACTGCTACTGCCCTCTGCTGCAACTTGGGACAACGAGGCTTGACATGCCCGTCTCTCTGCAGTAGTAACACACCCGAGTATCTGTCCGCGGCTCCGTCACCGCCCGCTGCTCTGTCACTGCCCGCTGCTCACCTCTCTGTGGACAGCTAGTCACCTTGTGGTCCCTGCTACCACACCCAAAGCATTTCGCACCCCCGTGCCTCGATCTCTGCATAACATCAAACCTCCTCTTCTGCCCCTGCGCAGGCTTGCCGCCCTTGTTAGGAACAGAAAGCGGCTGAGACTGCTGTGGCTGCACCGAAGAACTGACCACAACCACCTGTGACCTCAAGTCATCCTCTATCCCAGCTGCAACCTCAACCAACTCTTCTCTCGTAGCATAGCTCTTCACTCTGCACCGAGTCCTCAAATCATCCCGCAGAGCCAACAAAAACCTCTGCACCTGAGCCGCCTCTGGCTCCCATGCCCTGCCTGCATACCCCACAAGCCGACTCAACTCTGCATCCAGCTCCCGTACTGTACGGTCCCCCTGAGTCAAACCCAAGAACCGTGCCTCCATACGATCAAGAGCCTCCTGAGGAAAATACTTGGAGTTAAACTCCCCCATAAAATCTCCCCAAGACATACCCCGCTGCACCCTCCGTGCTGTCACCGACCTCCACCACACACGAGCATCTCCTGACAAGTAAAACACTGCCAGATCCACCCTGTACCGGTCGGGACACCTAAGCGAAAGGAAAATATCCTCCATCCGCTCTCTCCACTCATCCGCTACACTCGGATCGGTACTTCCTGAGAAATACCCGGCTCCCACATGCCGCAGCTGCTCCATCATCCGCACATACTGAGCATCCACTACCTCGGCCCCCGGCTGCACACCTGCCTGCAAACCCGCCACAGGCTGCACCACTGGAACCTGTCCACCACCCACTGGCGGCACTACTGGATCCTGCCCACCAACCACTGGCGGCACAACTGCTGGAAGTCGCTGCAAAACCTGAGCTAGCAAGTCCATCAAGACATCCTCCCTGCCTGGAGCACCTCCCGCTGCAACCCCCACACCCGGGGCAACACCGTGACCGACACCGGGCCCATCCGCCCTGCCGTCACCCAAACCAGCCTGGTCTCCAGACACACTAGGATGAACCTGTGACTCCGCCACCTCCTCACTGGCCATGCTCTGGGTCACACTCACACTGGCCTCAGGAACCTGACCTCATCCCCGATCCCGACCACGACCACGCCCACGACCACGACCGCGACCAACAGCATCCTCACCCCTAACCATCTGTATCATCCAAGAACAGAAGGCTAAGCAAACAATAATTCTAATACACAAGAAACACAACTTACCGTGGAATCACAACACAGGCTCGAAGAGGATGTTCTAGGACTTCATGCCACACTCAATTGACCGACTCACACAATCAATCATAGCATGGAATCCTAAACATCAACAGCAAAAGCACAATGAACCCTAGACCTAGAACCGTAAGGGCTCTGATACCAAAATGAAACAACCCTTCCCGTTTTTTTTTTTTTTATACCTTGAATTACTAGTGGCCCCATACCCACTAACATCCTAACAACAATCAATAACCGCGGATAACCAAATAAAACAATTCCATTAATCCAATAAAATTCCAACATAAATAATCCAGTAACCAATAACACCATAATCCAAACAAGGAAATAACCAAAAGCTAACATCCTACAATGTTCCAATGACTTAATCTAGCAACCTAACAACAGCTAGACCACAATCAATCAAGCCTCTAGAACATCCCTTCATCATCGCCTTGATTCCACGATCACACTTTGCCTTTACCTGCACATCACAAACAACAATTGAGATGCGTAAGTATTATCATAAATACTTAGTGAGGCCGTCCTCCCATCTACTGGGTTATACACACAAGCATATGAGACTCCCAAGTCAACAAACAACAATAACACAATCAATACATCAAACCAGGAAAATAAGACTCGGCAGGTACTAGTGTCGACCGATGCTCAATCGGTGTCGACCGATGCTACAGAAACTGGTGTCGACCGATGCCGGAATGGTGCCGATCGATGCTACTCGAGACGGTGCCGATCGATGCTCCACAAAAGTGGTATCGATCGATGCCTCTTCTGCAGTCACGATCTGCGCGAAACTCAGCGACGAACTCCGATTCCAATCAACACAGAATCGACTCCAAACACGTCTAACCATCTCGGAATTCACTAGAAATCACAAATACAATGTACCCAAGCAAGCAAACACCACAAATAACAAGGAATCACACAAAAACAAAGGAGATCTCATGCTTAGATCAACCATGGTCAAGCACTCACCTCAAGAACATGAAGATTGAATTGAGAAACGTGGAAAACAACACCCCCAGAAGCTCCCCCTTCATTTTTAAACACCTTGTAAACGCTTTTAAAAGGTTTTTATAAGGTTTTTAAACACCTTGTAAATGCTTTTAAAAGGTTTTTATAAAGTTTTTAAACACCTTGTAAACACTTTTACAAAGTTTTTAAACACCTTGTAAACGCTTTTAAAAGGTTTTTAAACACCTTGTAAACGCTTTTACAAGGTTTTTAAAAGAGTTTACAATGTTTTTATATGGTATAAATTTCAATTTTCTGGCGGGAAAATTTTTTTTTGGTGGTAATTTTTTTTTTACGGGAAAAATTTTTGATTTTGGCGGGGAAAATTTTTCATTTTTAGCGGGAAATTTTTTTGATTTTGGTGACTGTAGATTCTTGTTGTCATTTAAAGAAAGGGTAATTTGGTCATTTTATTCATAAAGAGGGGTAGTTTTAAAAATGGTCAACATGGAAGAGTATTTTTAAAAAGGGACATGAAAATAGGGTATTTTTTAAAATGCCCCAAACTTTATTTACAATAAATTGTTAATCAAATATTGCAATCAAACAAAAATATTAACAAAAATATAAGAATATATTTGTTAAAGGGCTTTTCGGGCTGGTCCGAGCCCGGTCGGACTATGCCCGAAAAACCCTATAACCTAAATGGGCTAAGCCCGAAAGGTCCGATTTTTTCTGAACATATATAATTTAAGCTCGAGCCTGATGTTTTTAAGGGCCGGGCCGGGCCAGTCCTCGGGCTTTAGCCCTAATTGCCATACCTAACAGCAAGGAGTTTTTTACAAGTGACTACATCTCAATAACAATGCCATTCTGGGCCATGCATACCAGAGAGTTTGTCTCCAAGACATGGAGAAGGAGAACATATAATGGAAACATCAGATTACTGAAAATATTGGGTCATTTAGCTTTGCGTGATTTACAACTTACCTGTCTCAGAGAAAACGCAGCAAAAAATTAGATAAGACAAACTTATGTTACACTAAATTAGGCTTTTTAAATTGAGAAATGAAATATATAGACTCGTTTGTTATTTTGTCTTGCAGTACATTTTTTTGTCAACAAAAGAATATCTCAAACGAGCCAATTGGATTTTAAATTATTTACATACAAAACATGATGCGGAAAAGTACGCGTTTGACGTGCCAAAACATCCGCCTTTACATTTACATTTTTAGAGATAAATGATAAAGAAAAAGACGAAAATTCTTCCTGTAGCACATTTATTAAAATAAAAACCTATTTTAATAAATATAGTTTTGTTTTCCGTGTCCAATGGTCGGAAGCAGGAAAAAAATTTGGAGTATTTTTGTTAATTTAAAATATTTGTTTTATAAATATACCTTTGCTTTTCTTCTCATGTCTTTGGGTCTTAATAAGACGGCTAGCAACAATGTGAATGTTTTGCTAATATATTCCTTTAAATATTAACTCTTATCTAAATATATATTTTATGAATTCATATCATAATAAAACATCCGCTGTAGCACATTGGTTAAATACTAATATATGTTTTATTTACATGACTTTGCATTCCGGGTTCAAAGCTCGACAGCATAATTTTTTTTTAAATTTAATTAAGCATGTCGCTTTATAATTCTAAGAATGCATCTACAATAAAGTGAATGATTTGCTTAAGAATGCATCTTAATATATTCAAATATATCTAAATATATAATTGTAACGCTACGACTGCCACATTTTTTAGTGACCACACTTCTATTCTCAGCATGTGGGATCACTCTATCCGATACCCAGTTTGCTACGTCGAAGAGAATTTAAAGACTTGTTTACCGACCCTACAAATCTCCACGTGATATTTCCCAGTATTTTTTCTTCACCTCAGTCATACAGTTTTGACAATCACTTCTCGAAAGGTCACCCATCTTAAAAAATTTTCAGCTCTAGTACGTTTAACTGTGGAGTTCTCTCGAGATGGTTGACCAAAAATAAAGGTTCACTTTAGTGACATAGGTGACCAAATCTCTGCATGCACCACCATATTTCGTGAAACTAAGCTGTTACAATATTTATGAAGCAGTATGATAAGAAATGATATGTTGTACACATTGGTTCTAATCAAATTCTATGGTTTTGAAATATGGATTTCAAATCTGGTTCAAATCCCGGTAGGAAAAAAAAATTTTGTTTTTATTATTTCTTAATTAAAACGCTATAATGTATCATGTTGTCTTTTGCCTTTTGGTTCTAAAAAACACCTAGCAACAAATTGAATGTTTCGCTAATATATTCCCTAAAATATTCAATGGTATAACATATATAGTGTTTTATCTCATGTCTTCCGTTTTAAATAAGACACTTAACAACAAAGTAATTGCGTAGCTATAATATTAATATTTACATATATCTATATATATACTTTATAAAATCATATAGTAATAACCAACAATCTCCTGCAGTACATTTTTTTTTTGTCAACAAAAGAATATCTCAAACGAAGCAATTGGATTTTAAATTATTTACATACAAAACATGATGCGGAAAAGTACGCGTTTGACGTGTAAAAACATCCGCCTTTACATTTGTATTTCTAGTGATAAATGATAAAGAAAAAGATGAAAATTCTTCCTGTAGCACATTTATTAAAATCACAACCTATGTTTAATAAATATAGTTTTGTTTTCTGTGTTCAATGGTCGGAAGCAGGAAAAAAATTTGGAGTATTTTTGTTAATTTAAAATATTTGTTTTATAAATATACCTTTGCTTTTCTTCTCATGTCTTTGGGTCTTAATAAGACGGCTAGCAACAATGTGAATGTTTTGCTAATATATTCCTTTAAATATTAACTATTATCTAAACATAAATTTTATGAATTCATATCATAATAAAAAATCTGCTGTAGCACATTGGTTAAATCCTAATCTATGGTTCATTTACAAGACTTTGAATTCTGGGTTCAAAGCCCGGCAGCGGAAATTTTTTTACATTTTTTTTACTTTAATTAAGCATGTCACTTTATAATTCTAAGAATGCATCTACAATAAAGTGAATGATTTGCTTAATATATCTCCTAAAATATTCAAATATATCTAAATATATAATTGTAACGCTACGACTGCCACATTTTTTAGTGACCACAATTCTATTCTCAGCCTGTGGGATCACTCTATCCGATACCAAGTTTGCTACGTCGAAGAGGCTTTAAAGACTTGTTTACCGACCATACAAATCTCCACGTGATATTTCATCGTGTTTTGTCTTCACCTCAGTCATACGGTTTTGACAATCACTACTCGAAAGGTCACCCATCTTAAAATTTTCACAGCTCTAGCATGTTTAACTATGGAGTTCTCTCAAGATGGTTGACCAAAAGGTTCACTTTAGTGACATAGGTGACCAAATCTCTGCATGCACCACCATATTTCGCGAAACTAAGCTGTTACAATATTTATGAAGTAGAATGATTAGAAATGATATATTGTAAACATTGGTTCTAATCAAATTCTATGGTTTAGAAATATGGTTTTCAAATCTGGGTTCAAATCTGGTTTTAAATCCTGGTAGGAAAAAAAAAATTTGTTTTTATTTTTTCTTAATTAAAATGCTATAATGTATCATGTTGTCTTTTGCCTTCTGGTTCTAAAAAAACACCTAGCAACAAATTGAATGCTTCGCTAATATATTCGCTAAAATATTCAATGGTATAACATATATAGTGTTTTATCTCATGTCTTCCGTTTTAAATAAGACACTTAAAAACAAAGTAATTGCGTAGCTATAAAATTAATATTTACATATATCTATATATATATATACTTTATAGAATCGTATAATAATAACCAACAATCTCCTGCAGTACATTTTTTTGTCAACAAAAGAATATCTCAAACGAGCCAATGGGATTTTAAATTATTTACATACAAAACATGATGCGGAAAAGTACGTGTTTGACGCGCCAAAACTTCCGCCTTTATATTTGCATTTCTAGAGATAAATGATAAAGAAAAAGATGAAAAATCTCCTGTAGCACATTTATTAAAATCAAAACCTATGTTTAATAAATATAGTTTTGTTTTCCATGTTCAATGGTCGGAAGCAGGAAAAAAATTTGGAGTATTTTTGTTAATTTAAAATATTTGTTTTATAAATATACCTTTAGTTTTCTTCTCATGTCTTTGGGTCTTAATAAGAGGGCTAGCAACAATGTGAATGTTTTGCTAGTATATTCCTTTAAATATTAACTCTTATCTAAATATATATTTTATGAATTCATATCATAATAAAATATCTGCTGTTGCACGTTGGTTAAATCCTAATCTATGTTTCATTTACATGGCTTTGAATTTCGGGTTCAAAGCCCGGCAGCGGAATTAATTTTTAATTTTTTTTATACTTTAATTAAGCATGTCGCTTTATAATTCTAAGAATGCATTTACAATAAAGTGAATGATTTGCTTAATATATCTCTTAAAATATTCAAATATATCTAAACTAGATTAGGACCCGCCCGATGTGCGGGTTTAGATTTTTTAAAATAAAATTAAATTTAAAAGAATATAAAGTAAAATATTTTAGTAATCTATCTTGAAAATAAATAGATACATCGAGGTATCCAATGTGATATTTGGTGTAAAAGGTGCCACTCTACGGTTGAGACTATTAATCACGTTTTCTTTGTGACAGCTTGTCATGTGGGAAGGTTGTTAAAGGGTGGGGACCAGGGTTCGAGGAACGCCTGGCGCACCAATAACCTACTGTGGATTTGGATGAATAGTTCCATTTGCCCAGTGAGGGGTTAGGATCGATGCCCTGCAGGGCCAGCTTCGGGCCTATGGGGGCAAGCTAGCAGTGGGCTAGTGGGGTCAATGGGACGGGTTGTCACAATATATCTTTTAAAATATTCAAATATATCTAAATATATTATTGTAACACTACGACTGCCACATTTTTTAGTGACCACACTTCTATTCTCAGCTTGTGGGCTCACTCTATCTGATACCCAGTTTGCTACGTCGAAGAGGTTTTAAAGACTTGTTTACCGACCCTACAAATCTCCACGTGATATTTCATCGTGTTTTGTCTTCACCTCAGTCATACGGTTTTGACAATCACTTCTCAAAAGGTCACCATCTTAAAATTTTCACAGCTCTAGCACGTTTAACTGTGGAGTTCTCTCGAGATAGTTGACCAAAAATATAGGTTCACTTTAGTGACATAGGTGACCAAATATCTGCATGCACCACCATATTTCGTGAAACTAAGCTGTTACAATATTTATGAAGTAGTATGATTAGAAATGATATGTTGTACACATTGGTTCTAATCAAATTCTATGGTTTAGAAATATTGTTTTCAAATCTGGGTTCAAATCCCGGTAGGAAATGTTTTTTTTATTTTTATTTTTTCTTAATTAAAACGCTATAATGTATCATGTTGTCTTTTGCCTTCTGGTTCTAAAAAAACACCTAGCAACAAATTGAATGCTTCGCTAATATATTCCTTAAATAATTAAATGTTATAACATATATAGCGTTTTATCTCATGTCTTCTGTTTTAAATAAGAAACTTAACAACAGAGTAATTGCATAGCTATAATATAAATATTTACATATATCTATATATATATACTTTATAAAATCATATAGAAATAACCAACGATCTCCTGCAGTACATTCTTTTGTCAACAAAAGAATATCTCAAACGAGCCAATTGGATTTTAAATTATTTACATACAAAACATGATACGGAAAAGTATGCGTTTGACGCGCCAAAACATCCGCATTTACATTTGCATTTCTAGAGATAAATGATAAAGAAAAAGATGAGAATTCTTCCTGTTGCACATTTATTAAAATCAAAACCTATTTTTAATAAATATATTTTTGCTTTCCGTGTTCAATGGTCGGAAGCAGGAAATTTGGAGTATTTTTGTTAATTTAAAATATTTGTTTTATAGATATACCTTTGCTTTTCTTCTCATGTCTTTGGGTCTTAATAAGACGGCTAGCAACAATGTGAATGTTTTGCTAATATATTTCTTTAAATATTAACTCTTATCTAAGCTTATATTATATGAATTCATATTGTAATAAAAAATCCACTGTAGCACATAAGTTAAATCCTTATCTATGTTGCATTTACATGGCTTTGAATTCCAGGTTCAAAGCCCGGCAGCGGAAATCTTTTTTAATTTTTTTTTTTAACTTTAATTAAGCATGTAGCTTTATAATTCTAAGAATGCATCTACAATAAAGTGAATTTTTTGCTTAATATATCTCTTAAAATATTCAAATATATCTAAATATATAATTTTAACACTACGACTGCCACATTTTTTAGTGACCACACTTCTATTCTCAGCCTGTGGGATCACTCTATCCGCTGTAGTACATTTTTTTGTCAACAAAAGAATATCTCAAACGAGCCAATTGGATTTTAAATTATTTACATACAAAACATGATACGGAAAAGTACGCGTTTGACGCGCAAAAACATCCGCCTTTACATTTGCATTTCTAGAGATAAATGATAAAAAAAAAGATGAGAATTCTTCCTGTTGCACATTTATTAAAATCAAAACCTATGTTTAATAAATATTTTTTTGCTTTCTGTGTTCAATGGTCGGAAGCAGGAAATTTGGAGTATTTTTGTTAATTTAAAATATTTGTTTTATAAATATACCTTTGCTTTTCTTCTCATGTCTTTGGGTCTTAATAAGACGGCTAGCAACATTGTGAATGTTTTGCTAATATATTCCTTTAAATATTAACTCTTATCTAAACATATACTTTATGAATTCATATCATAATAAAAAATCCGCTGTAGCACACTGGTCAAATCCTAATCTATGTTGCATTTACATGGCTTTGAATTCCGGGTTCAAAGCCTAGCATTGGAATCTTTTTTAATTTTTTTTTTACTTTAATTAAGCATGTCGCTTTATAATTCTAAGAATGCATCTACAATAAATTGAATGATTTGCTTAATATATCTCTTAAAATATTCAAATATTTCAAAATATATAATTGTAACGCTACGACTGCCACATTTTTTAGTGACCACACTTCTATTCTCAGCTTGTGGGATCACTCTATCCGCTGTAGTACATTTTTTTTGTCAACAAAAGAATATCTCAAACGAGCCAATTGGATTTTAAATTATTTACATACAAAACATGATACGGAAAAGTACGCGTTTGACGCGCAAAAACATCCGCCTTTACATTTGCATTTCTAGAGATAAATGATAAAAAAAAAGATGAGAATTCTTCCTGTTGCACATTTATTAAAATCAAAACCTATGTTTAATAAATATTTTTTTGCTTTCTGTGTTCAATGGTCGGAAGCAGGAAATTTGGAGTATTTTTGTTAATTTAAAATATTTGTTTTATAAATATACCTTTGCTTTTCTTCTCATGTCTTTGGGTCTTAATAAGACGGCTAGCAACATTGTGAATGTTTTGCTAATATATTCCTTTAAATATTAACTCTTATCTAAACATATACTTTATGAATTCATATCATAATAAAAAATCCGCTGTAGCACACTGGTCAAATCCTAATCTATGTTGCATTTACATGGCTTTGAATTCCGGGTTCAAAGCCTAGCATTGGAATCTTTTTTTTTTTTTTTTTTACTTTAATTAAGCATGTCGCTTTATAATTCTAAGAATGCATCTACAATAAAGTGAATGATTTGCTTAATATATCTCTTAAAATATTCAAATATTTCAAAATATATAATTGTAACGCTACGACTGCCACATTTTTTAGTGACCACACTTCTATTCTCAGCTTGTGGGATCACTCTATCCGCTGTAGTACATTTTTTTTGTCAACAAAAGAATATCTCAAACGAGCCAATTGGATTTTAAATTATTTATATACAAAACATGATACGGAAAAGTACGCGTTTGACGCGCAAAAACATCCGCCTTTACATTTGCATTTCTAGAGATAAATGATAAAGAAAAAGATGAGAATTCTTCCTGTTGCACATTTATTAAAATCAAAACCTATGTTTAATGAATATAGTTTTGCTTTCCGTGTTCAATGGTCGCAAGCAGGAAATTTGGAGTATTTTTGTTAATTTAAAATATTTGTTTTACAAATATACCTTTGCTTTTCTTCTCATATCTTTGGGTCTTAATAAGACGGCTAGCAACAATGTTAATGTTTTGCTAATATATTTTTTTAAATATTAACTCTTATCTAAACATATATTATATGAATTCATTTCATAATAAAATATACGCTGTAGCACATAGGATAAATCCTAATCTATGTTGCATTTACATGGCTATGAATTCCAGGTTCAAAGCCCGGCAGCGGAAATTTTTTTTAATTTTTTTTTTTTACTTTAATTAAGCATGTTGCTTTATAATTCTAAGAATGCATCTACAATAAAGTGAATGATTTGCTTAATATATCTCTTAAAATATTCAAATATTTCAAAATATATAATTGTAACGCTACGACTGCCACATTTTTTAGTGACCACACTTCTATTCTCAGCTTGTGGGATCACTCTATCCGCTGTAGTACATTTTTTTTGTCAACAAAAGAATATCTCAAACGAGCCAATTGGATTTTAAATTATTTATATACAAAACATGATATGGAAAAGTACGCGTTTGACGCGCAAAAACATCCGCCTTTACATTTGCATTTCTAGAGATAAATGATAAAGAAAAAGATGAGAATTCTTCCTGTTGCACATTTATTAAAATCAAAACCTATGTTTAATGAATATAGTTTTGCTTTCCGTGTTCAATGGTCGCAAGCAGGAAATTTGGAGTATTTTTGTTAATTTAAAATATTTGTTTTACAAATATACCTTTGCTTTTCTTCTCATATCTTTGGGTCTTAATAAGACGGCTAGCAACAATGTTAATGTTTTGCTAATATATTTTTTTAAATATTAACTCTTATCTAAACATATATTATATGAATTCATTTCATAATAAAATATACGCTGTAGCACATAGGATAAATCCTAATCTATGTTGCATTTACATGGCTATGAATTCCAGGTTCAAAGCCCGGCAGCGGAAATTTTTTTTAATTTTTTTTTTTTACTTTAATTAAGCATGTTGCTTTATAATTCTAAGAATGCATCTACAATAAAGTGAATGATTTGCTTAATATATCTCTTAAAATATTCAAATATATCTAAATATATAATTGTAACGCTACCACTGCCACATTTTTTAGTGACCGCACTTCTATTCTCAGCCTGTGGGATCACTCTATCCGCTGCAGTACATTTTTTTGGTCAACAAAAGAATATCTCAAACGAGCCAATTGGATTCTAAATTATTTACATACAAAACATGACATGGAAAAGTACGCGTTTGACGCGCCAAAACATCCGCCTTTACATTTGCATTTCTAGAGATAAATGATAAAGAAAAAGATGAGAATTCTTCCTGTTGCACATTTATTAAAATCAAAACCTATGTTTAATAAATATAGTTTTGCTTTCCGTGTTCAATGGTCGGAAGCAGGAAATTTGGAGTATTTTTGTTAATTTAAAATATTTGTTTTATAAATATACCTTTGCTTTTCTTCTCATGTCTTTGGGTCTTAATAAGACGGCTAGCAACAATGTGAATGTTTTGCTAATATATTTCTTTAAATATTAACTCTTATCTAAACATATATTATATGAATTCATACCATAATAAAAAATCCGCTGTAGCACATTGGTTAAATCCTTATCTATGTTGCATTTACATGGCTTTGAATTCCGGGTTCAAAGCCCGGCAGCGGAAATCTTTTTTAATTTTTTTTTTGACTTTAATTAAGCATGTCGCTTTATAATTCTAAGAATGCATCTACAATAAAGTGAATGTTTTGCTTAATATATCTCTTAAAATATTCAAATATATCTAAATATATAATTGTAACACTACGACTGCCACATTTTTTAGTGACCACACTTCTATTCTCAGCCTGTGGGATCACTCTATCCGCTGTAGTACATTTTTTTGTCAACAAAAGAATATCTCAAACGAGCCAATTGGATTTTAAATTATTTACATACAAAACATGATACGGAAAAGTACGCGTTTGACGCGCCAAAACATCCGCCTTTACATTTGCATTTCTAGAGATAAATGATAAAGAAAAAGATGAGAATTCTTCCTGTTGCACATTTATTAAAATCAAAACCTATGTTTAATAAATATAGTTTTGCTTTCCGTGTTCAATGGTCGGAAGCAGGAAATTTAGAGTATTTTTGTTAATTTAAAATATTTGTTTTATAGATATACCTTTGCTTTTCTTCTCATGTCTTTGGGTCTTAATAAGACGGCTAGCAACAATGTGAATGTTTTGCTAATATATTTCTTTAAATATTAACTCTTATCTAAACATATATTATATGAATTCATACCATGATAAAAAATCCGCTGTAGCACATTGGTTAAATCCTTATCTATGTTGCATTTACATGGCTTAGAATTCCGGGTTCAAAGCCCGGCAGCGGAAATCTTTTTTAATTTTTTTTTTACTTTAATTAAGCATGTCGCTTTATAATTCTAAGAATGCATCTACAATAAAGTGAATGTTTTGCTTAATATATCTCTTAAAATATTCAAATATATCTAAATATATAATTGTAACACTACGACTGCCACATTTTTTAGTGACCACACTTCTATTCTCAGCCTGTGGGATCACTCTATCCGCTGTAGTACATTTTTTTGTCAACAAAAGAATATCTCAAACGAGCCAATTGGATTTTAAATTATTTACATACAAAACATGATATGGAAAAGTACGCGTTTGACGCGCCCAAACATCCGCCTTTACATTTGCATTTCTAGAGATAAATGATAAAGAAAAAGATGAGAATTCTTCCTGTTGCGCATTTATTAAAATCAAAACCTATGTTTAATAAATATAGTTTTGCTTTCCGTGTTCAATGGTCGGAAGCAGGAAATTTAGAGTATTTTTGTTAATTTAAAATATTTGTTTTATAGATATACCTTTGCTTTTCTTCTCATGTCTTTGGGTCTTAATAAGACGGCTAGCAACAATGTGAATGTTTTGCTAATATATTTCTGTAAATATTAACTCTTATCTAAACACATATTATATGAATTCATACCATAATAAAAAATCCGTTGTAGCACATTGGTTAAATCCTTATCTATGTTGCATTTACATTGCTTTGAATTCCGGGTTCAAAGCCCGGCAGCGGAAATATTTTTTAATTTTTTTTGTGACTTTAATTAAGCATGTCGTTTTATAATTCTAAGAATGCATCTACAATAAAGTGAATGTTTTGCTTAATATATCTGTAACATCCGTGTTCCGGGAATAGAGTTTGGGTTATGTTGAGTAAACCAAAAGAGTGGATTTTAATTAATTTTAGTTTAATTAAATCCTAGTTTAACCTAATTAAAACAAAAAGCTCTAATCTCTTTCTCAACTCACGCCTCCTCTCATGCTTTTGTGTTTTGGTCGACATTTTCATCTGAGAGAGGGAGAGAAAGACAGTTAAGTGTTGGTTATTTGGTGCAAAGGAAAAAGAGAAGGAGAACAAGATTTTTCCTTACTGTTAAGAGAGAAACATAACTGTCAGGGTTTGGGAGAAGGAGGATTCGTACACTCTCCTTTTTACAGAAGTGAATTTGGGTTAATATTTTAGGAAATATTGGCAGTTTCGTGGAGCGTTTCTTCTCATTCGCGGATTGAGACCAGCAGGTGTTACGGGATCGATTGTGGTTTCATCTGAGATCCGATCGTGCTGAAATTTTGTGGGAAGCTTCTGGACGTATATACCTTGCTTTTCACCGGAGGGATTAAAAAGTTAACGGTTAGTTTTGATTTCGTGGTTTCACTTGTGAGGTTGTTCTTTTCTGTTTTTCTGGCAGTTTGTTTTCAATATTTGTTTGTTGTTGTGATTGGTTGTAGGAACAAGTTTGGTTGTTCTTGGATATTGGAAAGCCTCTCATTTGGTTGTATTTAGTTTTGTGAATCACTTGTTAAGGTAAGTGCAGGACCATGGCTTATCTAAGCTGGAGATTTCTCTAATCTGCTTGTTTATG
>NC_025701.1:27828029-27831642 GCF_000633955.1 Camelina sativa | reverse complement strand
GGTAAGGGCATGGTTGCCAGGTACATAAGATTCACGAGAAGCCTTCATGGCAGGATAAACTAATCGTTGCGACGATGGTGGATGAAGTTCATTGGAGATGGACAGGGTTACTAGATTTAAGGTTTTGGTAAGCTTGCTGGGGGGAAAACAAGTCAAGTAGGTTAAATTGGCGGTCTGCAAAGCATTTGATACAGTGAATAAGAATATGCAAACATATGGTACTTGTTTGTTTTATTACGCTCGTATTGATGATTTGCTGTGGAGAATAGCTAAGCGGAAAGCTAATTTTGGATTAATCTATCTTGTGGAAGTTTTCCCTAAGAGACAAGTTACTAGAGGTTCTTGGACGAACAAGAGGGTTGACATTCAGGTGGCTTCGAGTTGATGTCGGCATACTTGAGTGTTTGTTTGGCAGAGCTGAAGAAGCAGCTAGAGGATTTGTTGAGTATGGGGATTCATCCGTCCCAGTGTATCATTGTGGGGAGTTTCCGGTTGTGCATTGATTATTGGGGTTTGAACCGGGTCACTGTGAAGAACAAGTACCCTCTTCCTAGGATCGATGAGTTGTTGGATCAGTTGAGGGGTGCTACTTGGTTCACTAAGGTAGATCTGGCGTCGGGTTATCATCAAATACCGATAGATGAGGCAGATGTGAGAAAGACGGCTTTCAGGATGAGGTATGGGCATTATGAGTTCGTGGAGATGCCTTTTTGGGTTAACTAACGTACCAACAACGTTTATGAGATTGATGAACAGTGTGTTTCAGGAGTTTCTGGACGTGTCTGTCATCATTTTCATCGATGATATCCTGGTATTTTCTAAGAGTCCTAAGGAGTATGCAGTGAATTTGAGGGCAGTTCTGGAGAAGCTGCGGGAGTAGAAGTTGTTTGCTAAGTTGAGCAAGTGTAGTTTTTGGCAGCGTGAGATGGGTTCTCTGGGTCATATTGTTTCTGCAGAGTGAGTTTCTGTAGATCTGGAGAAGATTCAGGCTATCAGGGATTGGCCTAGACTACATAATGTCACTGAGATCAGGAGTTTCCTTGGTTTGACAGGTTACTATAGGACCAGGAGATGAAGTCTCTGGTAGGAGAGATCAGTGCATTGAGCTTGTGTGCGGTTTCTCGAGAACCATTGGGTTAGGAGGCGGCTTATGGAGCGGATCTTCTGAGCAGGGTGTGGTTGGCTCAGGAGAAGGATTTGGGGCTGGTGAATGTCTCTAAGGATATTAATTCAGAGTATCAGGTCTCAGCTAATGGTACTATCTTGGTGCGCGGTCGGATTTGCGTGCCAAAGGATGAGGATTTGAGATAGGAGATCTTGAGGGAAGCTCATGCGAGCATGTTTTCTATTCATCCAGGAGCGACTAAGATATATCGTGATCTCAAGAGGTACTATCATTAGGTCGGGATGAAGAAGGTTGTAGCTAGTTGGGTCGCGAGGTGCGACGTGTTTCAGCTGGTGAAGGCTGAGCATCAGGTTCCAAGCGGATTACTAAAAAGTCTATCCATTCCAGAGTGGAAGTGGGATATGATCACAATGGATTTTGTAGTAGGATTGTCAGTGTCACGGACCTTTGATGCTCTCTGGGTCATTGTGGACCGGTTTACTAAGTCAGCACATTTTCTGGCCATTAAGAAGACTGATAGAGCAGTGGTCTTGGCTAAGAAGTATGTGAGGGAGATAGTCAGATTGCATGGAGTGCCGACAAGCATTGTGTCTGATAGGGATGCTAAGTTCACTTTGGTGTTCTGGAAGGCATTTCAGGCAGAGATGGGCACTTAGGTGCATATGAGTACAGCTTATCATCCCCAGACAGAGGACGATCCAGACGCTGGATGATTTGCTGAGGATGTGTGTGTTGGATTGGGTGGCCATTGGGCGGATCACCTGAACCATGTAGAGTTTGCTTACAACAACAGTTATCAGGCGAGTATTAAGATGGCTCCTTATGAGGCTTTGTATGGGAGACCATGTCGTACACCGTTATGCTGGACTCAGGTGGGGAAGAGGAGCATGTTTGGTGCTAGTTTTGTTCAGGAGACCTCAGAGAAGATTCGGGTTCTCAAGCTGAACATGAAGGAGGCTCAGGATAGGCAGAGGAGTTATGCTGATAGGAGGAGGAGAGATCTTGAGTTTCAGGTAGGAGACAGAGTGTACCTCAAGATGGCCATGTTGCGGGGTCCGAACAGGTCATTGTCAGAGACTAAGTTGAGTCCGAGGTATATGGGTCCATTCAGAGTGATTGAGCGGGTTGGACCAGTGGCATATAGATTGGAGTTACCTGAGGTGATGCGTGCATTCCATAAGGTTTTCCATGTGTCTATGTTGCGGAAGTGTCTCCGTGAGGGTGAGCAGGTGTTGGCTAAGATTCCTGAGGATCTTCAGCCTAACATGACATTGGAGGCGAGACCAGTGAGGGTTCTCGAGAGGAGGATCAAGGAACTTCGGAAGAAGAAGATTCCTTTGATGAGAGTCCTGTGGGACTGTGATGGTGTTGAGGAGCCTGAGGTAAAGATAAAGGCAAGGTTCAAGAAGTGGTATGAGAAGCAAGCCGCGACTTGAGCTTGCTTAGCCTGGTCCCATCTGTAATCCATGGCTGGAGCGGGAATGGAGTATTCCAGCCCATCTCTCTTGCTACTCGGTAGGCCTGGGCATTCGGTTCAATCGGTTTATTCGGTTCAGTTTATTCGGTTTTTTAATTTTTCGGTTATCTAAAATTTCTGCCGAATTGAACCAAATAATCTTTCAGTTCGGTTCGTTCGGTACTCGGTTTATTCGGTTCGGTTTTAGCATTTATTATATCTTCCGAAATTAACCGATTTGTTTCCTAATTCGGTTAATTCGAACCGAATAAGACCAAAAAAAAAATTAATGGGCTCAAATTTATTTACAGACCTAAAAAAAATTTATAACAAGTCCAACTAAAATTACAACCCAAACCCATCTACATTTAGGGTTTTCGACAAAGTGGTGAGGCGACGGCGTACGACGTTCGATCTCTCCATCCGGTGAAGCTTGATATCCGTTAACCATATATATATCTGTCCCGACGAGTTCTGTCACCTTCGATCCATAACATAAAACTGAAACTGAACCTGAAAAAAATAAGAAAAGCAAAATAAATAAAAATGAAAATCCATAACATAAATCACTAAAGAGAAGCTGAGAAAGATTTTTGGAAATTAAGAAAATGAAAAGACTTGACAAACCTGAAGCTTCAGAATCTCTCAACAAGGAACACTTCATGAGCAACGGGTGAAGAAGTGATAGAGATGGTGTCGGCAAAAGGAAGACTACGGTGGTGGGAGACTGGAAAATCGATTATAAACTAGGGTTTTTTTAATATATAGTTGTGGCATATGATACAGTGGGCTCGATTTTTAGCTTATTTTATAAGTTATTGGGCTTGGTTGTGAAACAATAAAAATCGAGTTTAAGCCCATAAACACACAATTAATAAAACGACACCAAGTCTATATTTGTCACAGTAAAACGACAACAACTCTATAATTCACATTCATCGTCTTCTTTATAGCTTTTCATTTGTTATCCATGGTCGATTTGCAGGGTTCGAGTCAGATTCGCGGTGGATGGGAGTGGAATCCGAAGGGTT
>NC_025701.1:27826362-27827439 GCF_000633955.1 Camelina sativa | reverse complement strand
GGTCCTCTTTAGGACATTTTGTTTGGCCTTTGTGGCGGCCCTTGTGGCATGTATATGATCCTTGTGTGGTCATGAGGTATTCCAGTGAGGGGATATGTGGTTGGTAGGACATTGAGATGTTTTACGCGAGCCACGGGAAGGAAACCTGGATAGGGATAGGACTCAGACGTGTTCAGAAACGTTTGCTCGTGACTCTTGGGGGACCTTGGTTCTCCTAGTACTGCCATACTCGGAGACTTTGTGACTTGGGAGTATGGTTGGTATATCGACTTCGGATGACGATCCGGAGGCGCGCTGTAGGGTGACGACCCGAGAGACGAGTTTGGATTTTTCCTTATATATATTATGGCATGCGGGTTTAGGCCCGATGAGGAGCCAACATTTGGCATGCAGACTTAGGTCTGATGAGGAGCCAATAAAAACTCAAGGTTTAGGCCTATGAGTAAAGGAAAGTCCAAAAAGTCGAGAGCAAATGACGCCTGGAGCGTGAGTCTATCGCCTAGAGATGACCTTCTGTAGATCGGTCGCAGGAGTGCGGACCGTAGAGACGGTTGCACGGGAGTCCTTGACTGATAGTTGTTCGAGATTCGAGGACGAATTGATGTTGGTGGGGGAGAATTGTAACATCCGTGTTCCGGGAATAGAGTTTGGGTTAAGTTGAGTAAACAAAAAGAGTGGATTTTAATTAATTTTAGTTTAATTAAATCCTAGTTTAATCTAATTAAACCAAAAAGCCCTAATCTCTTTCTCAACTCACGCCTCCTCTCATGCTTTTGTGTTTTGGTCGACATTTTCATCTGAGAGAGGGAGAGAAAGACAGTTAAGTGTTGGTTATTTGGTGCAAAGGAAAAAGAGAAGGAGAACAAGATTTTTCCTTACTGTTAAGAGAGAAACAGAACTGTCAGGGTTTGGGAGAAGGAGAATTCGACTGGTCAAATCGTTTTGAAAGGTACTGATTTTTGGTATGGTTGTAGCTAAGAGATTTTCGTACACTCACCTTTTTACAGAAGTGAATTTGGGTTAATATTCTAGGAGATATTGGCAGTTTCGTGGGGCGTTTCTTCTCATTCGCGGATT
>NC_025701.1:27822398-27823340 GCF_000633955.1 Camelina sativa | reverse complement strand
GGGACTCGATTGGATGTTGTCTGGCATTGCTAGGTTGCTAGAGTTGAGTCATTAGAAACATTGCTAGGTTGCTGGTTCCTTGTTTCTTGTTGTTTGGTATTTGATTATTGTTGATGTTATGGTTATTGGTTATTATTGGAGTATTATTGGATATTTAATTGGTGTTGTTATTTCCGCTGATGATTGTGATTGTGGTTAGGTGGCTAGTGGATATGGGACCACTAGTTGTAGTTATTTATTATATTATATTTATTATTTATTATTAAAAAAAAAAAGGTCGGTCCTTTCAATATCTCTTAAAATATTCAAATATATCTAAATATATAATTGTAACACTACGACTGCCACATTTTTTAGTGACCACACTTCTATTCTCAGCCTGTGGGATCACTCTATCCGCTGTAGTACATTTTTTTGTCAACAAAAGAATATCTCAAACTAGGTCTGGGCAAAATACCCGGATCCGAATATCCGATCCGAACCCGATCCAAAAAACCTGATCCGAATCCGTATCCGAAATTGTAAAATATCCGAACGGGTTCTAAATCTCTAAATCCGAAAACCCGAATCCGAACCCGATCCGAACCGAAATCCGAATGGATATCCGAATATACCAACATTATTAATATATAGTAGTAATATATTAGTAATATTTATAATTTTAATAATATAAGTGTTCAAAATATTCAGATTTTTAGATATTTTCGACAATTTGAAGTATTTAAACATTTTAATAGTAAATTTGGGTAGAAAATACTCTAAATTTTTAGATATATTGCGTATTATTGAATAATTTCGACTAAATTAGATACTAAAATTTTGAGTTTTGTGAACTTTGGGTAATCCGAATCCGAACCCAAAGTACCCAAACCAAACCCGATCCGAACTCGAAGTATAGAAATACCCGAACGGGTCCTATACCTCTAAACCCGAAAACCCGAA
>NC_025701.1:27822169-27822298 GCF_000633955.1 Camelina sativa | reverse complement strand
GTGTGCAGAGTGTGCGGGGATCAGCGGGGATCCTGGAGAGCGTGCAGAAGTTGTCAGGGTTGCGGGAGGTGAGTTTCTGAGAGTGATTGGACGGGCTAGAGGAATTGATATTCAGATCGCAGGAGAGTC
>NC_025701.1:27809273-27817162 GCF_000633955.1 Camelina sativa | reverse complement strand
TTGATTGTTGTGTGTTGGTTATTGATACTCTATTGCTTGTGTGTATAGCCCAGTAGATGGGAGGATTGCCTTACTGAGTGTTTATAAAATACTCATGCATTGCAATATGTGTTTGTGGTGCAGGTAAAGGCAAAGTGTGATCGTGGAATCCAGGCAATGAAGAGGAGGATGTTCTAGGGACTCGGTTTGATGTTGTCTGGCATTGCTAGGTTGCTAGAGTTGGGTCACTAGAACATTGTTAGGTTGCTGGTTCTTTGATTCTTGATGTTTGAATATTGTTTATGTTGGAGTTATGGTTATATTTTATTATTGGATTATTATTGGTTATTGGTTGGTTATTTCCGCTGTTGAATGTGTTGTGGTTAGGTGGCTAGTGGGTATGGGACCACTAGTTATAGTTTATTTTATTATATTATATTTATTATTTATTTATTTAAAAAAAAAAAAGGTCGGTCGTTTCACATTTGCATTTACATTTGCATTTCTAGAGATAAATGATAAAGAAAAATATGAGAATTCTTCCTGTTGCACATTTATTACAATCAAAACCTATGTTTAATAAATATAATTTTGCTTTCCGTGTTCAATGGTCGGAAGCAACAATGTGAATGTTTTGCTAATATATTTCTTTAAATATTAACTCTTATCTAAACATATATTATATGAATTCATATCATCATAAAAAATCCGCTGTAGCACATAGGTTAAATCCTTATCTATGTTGCATTTACATGGCATTGAATTTCGGGTTCAAAGCCCGGCAGCGGAAATCTTTTTTAATTTTTTTTTTACTTTAATTAAGCATGTCGCTTTATAATTCTAAAAATGCATCTACAATAAAGTGAATGTTTTGCTTAATATATCTCTTAAAATATTCAAATATATCTAAATATATAATTGTAACACTACGACTGCCACATTTTTTAGTGACCACACTTCTATTCTTAGCCTGTGGGATCACTCTATCCGCTGTGTCAACAAAAGAATATCTCAAACGAGCCAATTGGATTTTAAATTATTTACATACAAAACATGATACGGAAAAGTACGCGTTTGACGCGCCAAAACATCCACCTTTACATTTCCATTTCTAGAGATAAATGATAAAGAAAAAGATGAGAATTCTTCCTGTTGCACATTTATTAAAATCAAAACCTATGTTTAATAAATATAGTTTTGCTTTCCGTGTTCAATGGTCGGAAGCAGGAAATTCGGAGTATTTTTGTTAATTTAAATTATGTGTTTTATAAATATACCTTTGCTTTTCTTCTCATGTCTTTGGGTCTTTATAAGATGGCTAGCAACAATGTGAATGTTTTGCTAATATATTCCTTTCAATATTAACTCTTATCTAAACATATATTTTATGAATTCATATCATAATATAAAATCCGCTGTAGCATATTGGTTAAATCCTAATCTATGTTGCATTTACATGGCTTTGAATTCCGGGTTCAAAGCCCGGCAGCGGAAACCTTTTTTATTTTATTTTTTACTTTAATTAAGCATGTTGCATTATAAAACTAAGAAAGCATCTACAATAAAGTGAATGATTTGCTTAATATATATCTTAAAATATTCAAATATATCTAAATATATAATTGTAACACTACGACTGCCACATTTTTTAGTGACCAAACTTCTATTCTCAGCCTGTGGGATCACTCTATCCGCTGTAGTACATTTTTTTGTCAACAAAAGAATATCTCAAACGAGCCAATTGGATTTTAAATTATTTACATACAAAACATGATACGGAAAAGTACGCGTTTGACGCGCCAAAACATCCGCCTTTACATTTGCATTTCTAGAGATAAATGATAAAGAAAAAGATGAGAATTCTTCCTGTTGCACATTTATTAAAATCAAAACCTATGTTTAATAAATATAGTTTTGCTTTCCGTGTTCAATGGTCGGAAGCAGGAAATTTAGAGTATTTTTGTTAATTTAAAATATTTGTTTTATAGATATACCTTTGCTTTTCTTCTCATGTCTTTGGGTCTTAATAAGACGGCTAGCAACAATGTGAATGTTTTGCTAATATATTTCTTTAAATATTAACTCTTATCTAAACATATATTATATGAATTCATACCATAATAAAAAATCCGCTGTAGCACATTGGTTAAATCCTTATCTATGTTGCATTTACATGGCTTTGAATTCCGGGTTCAAAGCCCGGCAGCGGAAATCTTTTTTAATTTTTTTTTGACTTTAATTAAGCATGTCGTTTTATAATTCTAAGAATGCATCTACAATAAAGTGAATGTTTTGCTTAATATATCTCTTAAAATATTCAAATATATCTAAATATATAATTGTAACACTACGACTGCCACATTTTTTAGTGACCACACTTCTATTCTCAGCCTGTGGGATCACTCTATCCGCTGTAGTACATTTTTTTGTCAACAAAAGAATATCTCAAACGAGCCAATTGGATTTTAAATTATTTACATACAAAACATGATACGGAAAAGTACGCGTTTGACGCGCCAAAACATCCGCCTTTACATTTGCATTTCTAGAGATAAATGATAAAGAAAAAGATGAGAATTCTTCCTGTTGCACATTTATTAAAATCAAAACCTATGTTTAATAAATATAGTTTTGCTTTCCGTGTTCAATGGTCGGAAGCAGGAAATTTAGAGTATTTTTGTTAATTTAAAATATTTGTTTTATAGATATACCTTTGCTTTTCTTCTCATGTCTTTGGGTCTTAATAAGACGGCTAGCAACAATGTGAATGTTTTGCTAATATATTTCTTTAAATATTAACTCTTATCTAAACATATATTATATGAATTCATACCATAATAAAAAATCCGCTGTAGCACATTGGTTAAATCCTTATCTATGTTGCATTTACATGGCTTTGAATTCCGGGTTCAAAGCCCGGCAGCGGAAATCTTTTTTAATTTTTTTTTTACTTTAATTAAGCATGTCGTTTTATAATTCTAAGAATGCATCTACAATAAAGTGAATGATTTGCTTAATATATCTCTTAAAATATTCAAATATATCTAAATATATAATTGTAACACTACGACTGCCACATTTTTTAGTGACCACACTTCTATTCTCAGCCTGTGGGATCACTCTATCCGCTGCAGTACATTTTTTTGGTCAACAAAAGAATATGTCAAACGAGCCAATTGGATTTTAAATTATTTACATACAAAACATGATACGGAAAAGTACGCGTTTGACGCGCCAAAACATCCGCCTTTACATTTGCATTTCTAGAGATAAATGATAAAGAAGAAGATGAGAATTCTTCCTGTTGCACATTTATTAAAATCAAGACCTATGTTTAATAAATATAGTTTTGCTTTCCGTGTTCAATGGTCGGAAGCAGGAAATTTGGAGTATTTTTGTTAATTTAAAATATTTGTTTTATAAATATACCTTTGCTTTTCTTCTCTTGTCTTTGGGTCTTAATAAGACGGCTAGCAACAATGTGAATGTTTTGCTAATATATTTCTTTAAATATTAACTCTTATCTAAACATATATTATATGAATTCATATCATAATAAAAAATCTGCTGTAGCACATTGGTTATATCCTAATCTATGTTTCATTTACATGGCTTTGAATTCCAGATTCAAAGCTCGGCAGTGGAAATCTTTTTTAAGTTTTTTTTTACTTTAATTAAGCATGTCTCTTTGTAATTCTAGGAATGCATCTACAATAAAGTGAATGTTTTTCTTAATATATATCTTAAAATATTCAAATATATCTAAATATATAATTGTAACACTACGACTGCCACATTTTCTAGTGACCAAACTTCTATTCTCAGCCTGTGGGATCACTCTATCCGCTGCAGTACATTTTTTTGGTCAACAAAAGAATATCTCAAACGAGCCAATTGGATTTTAAATTATTTACATACAAAACATGATACGGAAAAGTACGCATTTGACGCGCCAAAACATCTGCATTTACATTTGCATTTCTAGAGATAAATGATAAAGAAAAAGATGAGAATTCTTCCTGTTGCACATTTATTAAAATCAAAACCTATGTTTAATAAATATAGTTTTGCTTTCCGTGTTCAATGGTCGGAAGCAGGAAATTTGGAGTATTTTTGTTAATTTAAAATATTTGTTTTATAGATATACCTTTGCTTTTCTTCTCATGTCTTTGGGTCTTAATAAGATGGGTAGCAACAATGTGAATGTTTTGCTAATATATTTCTTTAAATATTAACTCTTATCTAAACATATATTATATGAATTCATACCATAATAAAAAATCCGCTGTAGCACATTGGTTAAATCCTTATCTATGTTGCATTTACATGGCTTTGAATTCCGGGTTCAAAGCCCGGCAGCGGAAATCTTTTTTAATTTTTTTTTTACTTTAATTAAGCATGTCGCTTTATAATTCTAAGAATGCATCTACAATAAAGTGAATGTTTTGCTTAATATATCTCTTAAAATATTCAAATATATCTAAATATATAATTGTAACACTACGACTGCCACATTTTTTAATGACCACACTTCTATTCTCAGCCTGTGGGATCACTCTATCCGCTGTAGTACATTTTTTTGTCAACAAAAGAATATCTCAAACGAGCCAATTGGATTTTAAATTATTTACATACAAAACATGATACGGAAAAGTACGCGTTTGACGCGCCAAAACATCCGCCTTTACATTTGCATTTCTAGAGATAAATGATAAAGAAAAAGATGAGAATTCTTCCTGTTGCACATTTATTAAAATCAAAACCTATGTTTAATAAATATAGTTTTGCTTTCCGTGTTCAATGGTCGGAAGCAGGAAATTTGGAGTATTTTTGTTAATTTAAAATATTTGATTTATAAATATACCTTTGCTTTTCTTCTCATGTCTTTGGGTCTTAATAAGACGGCTAGCAACAATGTGAATGATTTGCTAATATATTTCTTTAAATATTAACTCTTATCTAAACATATATTATATGAATTCATATCATAATAAACAATCCGCTGTAGCACATTGGTTAAATCTTAATCTATGTTTCATTTACATGGCTTTGAATTCCGGGTTCAAAGCCCGGCAGCGGAAATCTTTTTTAATTTTTTTTTTTACTCTAATTAAGCATGTCCCTTTATAATTCTAAGGATGCATCTACAATAAAGTGAATGTTTTGCTTAATATATCTCTTAAAATATTCAAATATATCTAAATATATAATTGTAACACTACGACTGCCACATTTTTTAGTGACCACACTTCTATTCTCAGCCTGTGGGATCACTCTATCCGCTGTAGTACATTTTTTTGTCAACAAAAGAATATCTCAAACGAGCCAATTGGATTTTAAATTATTTACATACAAAACATGATACAGAAAAGTACGCGTTTGACGCGCCAAAACATCCACCTTTACATTTGCGTTTCTAGAGATAAATGATAAAGAAAAAGATGAGAATTCTTCCTGTTGCACATTTATTAAAATCAAAACCTATGTTTAATAAATATAGTTTTGCTTTCCGTGTTCAATGGTCGGAAGCAGGAAATTTGGAGTATTTTTGTTAATTTAAAATATTTGTTTTATAAATATACCTTTGCTTTTCTTCTCATGTCTTTGGGTCTTAATAAGACGGCTAGCAACAATGTGAATGTTTTGCTAATATATTTCTTTAAATATTAACTCTTATCTAAACATATATTATATGAATTCATACCATAATAAAAAATCTGCTGTAGCACATTGGTTATATCCTAATCTATGTTTCATTTACATGGCTTTGAATTCCGGGTTCAAAGCCCGGCAGCAGAAAGCTTTTTTAATTTTTTTTTTCTACTTTAATTAAGCATGTCACTTTATAATTCTAAGAATGCATCTACAATAAAGTGAATGATTTGCTTAATATATCTCTTAAAATATTCAAATATATCTAAATATATAATTGTAACACTACGACTGCCACATTTTTTAGTGACCACACTTCTATTCTCAGCCTGTGGGATCACTCTATCCGCTGTAGTACATTTTTTGGTCAACAAAAGAATATCTCAAACGAGCCAATTGGATTTTAAATTATTTACATACAAAACATGATACGGAAAAGTACGCGTTTGACGCGCCAAAACATCCGCCTTTACATTTGCATTTCTAGAGATAAATGATAAAGAAAAAGATGAGAATTCTTCCTGTTGCACATTTATTAAAATCAAAACCTATGTTTAATAAATATAGTTTTGCTTTCCGTGTTCAATGGTCGGAAGCAGGAAATTTGGAGTATTTTTGTTAATTTAAAATATTTGTTTTATAAATATACCTTTGCTTTTCTTCTCATGTCTTTGGGTCTTAATAAGACCGCTAGCAACAATGTGAATGTTTTGCTAATATATTTCTTTAAATATTAACTCTTATCTAAACATATATTATATGAATTCATATCATAATAAAAAATCCGCTGTAGCACATTGGTTATATCCTAATCTATGTTTCATTTACATGGCTTTGAATTCCGGGTTCAAAGCCCGGCAGCGGAAATCTTTTTTAATTTTTTTTTTACTTTAATTAAGCATGTCACTTTATAATTCTAAGAATGCATCTACAATAAAGTGAATGATTTGCTTAATATATCTCTTAAAATATTCAAATATGTCTAAATATATAATTGTAACACTACGACTGCTACATTTTTTAGTGACCACACTTCTATTCTCAGCCTCTGGGATCACTCTATCCGATATCCAGTTTGCTACGTCGAAGAGGCTTTAAAGACTTGTTTACCGACCCTACAAATCTCCACGTGATATTTCCCCGTGTTTTGTCTTCACCTCAGTCATACAGTTTTGACAATCACTTCTTGAAAGGTCACCCATCTTAAAATTTTCACAGCTCTAGCACGTTTAACTGTGGAGTTCTCTCGAGATGGTTGACCAAAAATATAGGTTCACTTTAGTGACATAGGTGACCAAATCTCTGCATGCACCACCATATTTGTGAAACTAAGCTGTTACAATATTTATGAAGTAATGTGATTAGAAATGATATGTTGTACACATTGGTTCTAATCAAATTCTATGGTTTAGAAATATGGTTTTCAAATCTGGGTTCAAATCCCGGTAGGAAAAAAAAAATTTGTTTTTATTTTTTCTTAATTAAAACGCTATAATGTATCATGTTGTCTTTTGCCTTCTGGTTCTAAAAAAACACCTAGCAACAAATTGAATGCTTTGCTTATATATTCCCTAAAAAAATAAATGTTATATTATATATAGTGTTTTATCTCATGTCTTCCGTTTTAAATAAGACACTTAACAACAAAGTTATTGCGTAGCTATAATATAAATATTTACATATAACTATATATATACTTTCTAAAATCATATAGTAATAACCAACGATCTCCTGCAGTATATTTTTTTTCTAAACAAAAGAATATCTCAAACGAGCCTATTGGATTTTAAATTATTTACATACAAAACGTGAAACGGAAAAGTACGCGTTTGACGCGCCAAAATATCCGCCTTTACATTTGCATTTCTAGAGATAAATGATAAAGAAAAAGATGAGAATTCTTCCTGTTGCACATTTATTAAAATCAAAACCTATGTTTAATAAATATAGTTTTGCTTTCCGTGTTCAATGGTCGGAAGCAGGAAATTTGGAGTATTTTTGTTAATTTAAAATATTTGTTTTATAAATATACCTTTGCTTTTCTTCTCATGTCTTTGGGTCTTAATAAGACGGCTAGCAACAATGTGAATGTTTTGCTAATAAATTCCTTTTAATATTAACTCTTATCTAAACATATATTTTATGAATTCATATCATAATAAAAAATCCGCTGTAGCATATTGGTTAAATCCTAATCTATGTTGCATTTACATGGCTTTGAATTCCGGGTTCAAAGACCGGCAGCGGAAACCTTTTTT
>NC_025701.1:27797424-27808872 GCF_000633955.1 Camelina sativa | reverse complement strand
TTAAGCATGTCACTTTATAATTCTAAGAATGCATCTACAATAAAGTGAATGATTTGCTTAATATATCTCTTAAAATATTCAAATATGTCTAAATATATAATTGTAACACTACGACTGCTACATTTTTTAGTGACCACACTTCTATTCTCAGCCTCTGGGATCACTCTATCCGATATCCAGTTTGCTACGTCGAAGAAGCTTTAAAGACTTGTTTACCGACCCTACAAATCTCCACGTAATATTTCCCCGTGTTTTGTCTTCACCTCAGTCATACAGTTTTGACAATCACTTCTTGAAAGGTCATCCATCTTAAAATTTTCACAGCTCTAGCACATTTAACTGTGGAGTTCTCTCGAGATGGTTGACCAAAAATATAGGTTCACTTTAGTGACATAGGTGACCAAATCTCTGCATGCACCACCATATTTGTGAAACTAAGCTGTTACAATATTTATGAAGTAGTGTGATTAGAAATGATATGTTGTACACATTGTTTCTAATCAAATTCTATGGTTTAGAAATATGGTTTTCAAATCTGGGTTCAAATCCTGGTAGGAAAAAAAAATTTGTTTTTATTTTTTCTTAATTAAAACGCTATAATGTATCATGTTGTCTTTTGCCTTCTGGTTCTAAAAAAACACCTAGCAACAAATTGAATGCTTCGCTTATATATTCCCTAAAAAAATAAATCTTATAACATATATAGTGTTTTATCTCATGTCTTCTGTTTCAAATAAGGCACTTAACAACAAAGTTATTGCGTAGCTATAATATAAATATTTACATATATCTATATATATACTTTATAAAATCATATAGTAATAACCAACGATCTCCTACAGTACATTTTTTTGTAAACAAAAGAATATCTCAAACGTGCCTATTGGATTTTAAATTATTTACATACAAAACGTGATACGGAAAAGTACGCGTTTGACGCGCCAAAATATCCGCCTTTACATTTGCATTTGTAGAGATAAATGATAAAGAAAAAGATGAGAATTCTTCCTGTTGCACATTTATTAAAATCAAAACCTATGTTTAATAAATATAGTTTTGCTTTCCGTGTTCAATGGTCGGAAGCAGGAAATTTGGAGTATTTTTGTTAATTTAAAATATTTGTTTTATAAATATACCTTTGCTTTTCTTCTCATGTCTTTGGGTCTTAATAAGACGGCTAGCAACAATGTGAATGTTTTGCTAATATATTTCTTTAAATATTAACTCTTATCTAAACATATATTATATGAATTCATATCATAATAAAAAATCCGCTGTAGCACATTGGTTATATCCTTATCTATGTTGCATTTACATGGCTTTGAATTCTGGGTTCAAAGCCCGGCAGCGGAAATCTTTTTAAATATTTTTTTTGACTTTAATTAAGCATGTCGCTTTATAATTCTAAGAATGCATCTACAATAAAGTGAATGTTTTGTTGTGAAACACTTAGTGGACTCTATAGACCGGCCCATATATTATCCTTAGAGACTCGGCCTCTCGGCCATACTCAGTCCGCACACCTTTGGCCCATGAGCCGAAGCCTTCTCGGCAAGTCCTTACTTATGTCGGTTTAAGCTTAGGCCTTGTACTCTACTATATATATGCATGTAACCTCGGGATTAATCAATAAGAATACACAAGAGCTTTATCCCAAAACTCTATATTCATAACATGTTATCAGCACGATAGCCTCTTACCCTAAAACCCTAAGGCAGCCGCCGATTTTCTCTTCTTCCCTAAACCCCTAAACCGCCTCTTATTCTTCACCTCCTTCGAGACTTTTCTCTTGGTCTCGAAGTTCTTCTGTTGACACACGAGCATCCTTAGCTCGTGATCGAGTTCTTCTCAAAACCCTATTGAGGTTTGTGGTTACGCAGTTCGGGGGTGAGTTCGCGCGCAAGGAGCTGTTCGCGGGAAAGCAGTTCGTGGTTCGTGGAAGCTGTTCGAGGTTTGAGGTTCGTGAGATATATGAGGTCTTTAGCTCCCAGATCATATCCGGTCAGACCCTTTTGGTGTTAAGGTAATAAGATCTCAAACCTCCTTAAAACCATAAAATCAAACTTGAACCTTAAAGACTATCGAACCCTAGAAACATCCAAGTATACAATCTAACAAAGTTTAAATTTCCTAAATCCTAAGACTTAAAATCGGTTAATTAGGTTGTTAGATTGTTTGAGAAATTGCACCATATTACATCAAGCTTAAAATCCGAATTGGTTGATTAAATTGTCTATGCTTGCTTGATTGTTTATGTTGCATAAGAACCTAGAACTATATTGTTAAGATCATAAGATAAACTTTGATCAAGCTGTTCTAGGATAATCATAAACTTGGATTGTTCTTGCATAATATTGAAATCGAATTCGCATAAGAGTGATTAATCGGCTGCATGAACTAGTTTTGTGATCTAGGATTGAATCCGATCAAGAACAAAATTTTGCTAAATTTCCATAATCATGAAAACATGAAATCAGAATTAAAATATTGATTAGGATAAGTTCCTAAATTAATTTAGCAATTATCCAAAGTCTTAAAAGATTAAATCCTAGACTAAATAGGAAACTTAAGAAAAAGGAAATCCTATATAAAATTGTTGCATGCATTAGACTATTTGCTTTTGTTGCATGCATGAATTTAAACCATAAACCAAATGTGGCAAGGCATGGTTCGGTCTCAAATACCGCATGGCCTAAGGCTTGGTTAGGTCTCAAATACCGCATGTCCTATTGATTGAGTGCATGGTTTGATCTTAAATATCGCATGCTAATATTCGGATGTCTATTTTTGTTGTATGCAGATGGCAAGCGTTAAGAGCTTAGACTATGCTAGCCTAAAAGCTTCGGGTGAAAATTACCTGCCTTGGGCATTGGACACCAAAATCAGCCTGAAAGCAAAAGGCCTTGTGACAACCCGTCCCGTTGACCCCACTAGCCCACTGCTAGCTTGCCCCCATAGGCCCGAAGCTGGCCCTGCAGGGCATCGATCCTAACCCCTCACTGGGCAGATCAATTGGTGACAGCTTGTCCTGTGGGAAGATTGTTAAAGGGTGGGGACCAGGGTTCGAGGAACACTTGGCGCACCAATAACCTACTATGGATTTGGATGAATAGTTTCATTTGCCCAGTGAGGGGTTAGGATTGATGCCCTGCAGGGCCAGCTTCGGGCCTATGGGGGCAAGCTAGCAGTGGGCTAGTGGGGTCAACGGGACGGGTTGTCACAGGCCTTTACGAATGCATTGAGAGTGATAACAAGTGTTCCGAAGAGGACAAGCATAAGGCGTATATGTATATACGCCACCACATGGATGATAGCCTCAAAGGTCAGTACCTCACTGTTGGGGACCCTCTTGAAATTTGGACAGAGTTGAAAGAAAAATATGGACACCAACAGATGGTGCTCCTACCAAAGGCTCAAGAGGATTGGAGAACCCTAAGGATCCAGGATTTTAAATCCTTGTACGAGTATCACTTAGAGCTATTTACAATAGCATCAAAATTGAAGTTATGTGGTCTCAAGGTTACTGAAGAGGACTTGATAGAGAAGACACTCTCAACCTTTCACACCAATGACAAACTGCTCCAGCAGCAAATTCGTGAAAGAAACTTTCAAACATTTGCAAGTCTTTTCTCTTGGTTATATGATCAAGAAATCTTGAAGAAAAACCCAGAAGCTAACCTTGTGCATCTCGATGATGAAGGAGACTTCGATCATGAGAATGATGACTCCCTAGAGACTTCTGATTGCCTCAAAGATATTGAATAAATTTTTGGTTTTATTTTGGTTTAAAACTATACTTTCATGCTTTGATTTATTTCTATGTATTGGATAATTGATTTGGTTTAAATTCAAGGATTTATTTTATAAATTATTTGCCTTATTAAATTAAAAACACAAATGTTGTTTTATATAGAAATGGCTGAGGATATGAGTGAATTAGTGGTGGACAGTGGATCCAGCCTCACTATACTAAGAGATAAAAGATATTTTATAAACCTCACCATGAAAAATGCCAATGTTAGTACAATTGTGGGTATAGCTAACTTAATAGAGGGCTACGGCCAGGCTCACATATTGTTGCCTAATGGCACACACATTGAATTAAGTGATGCCTTATACTCACCCAGCTCTAAGAGAAACTTATTGAGTTTTAAAGATATAAGATTAAATGGTTATCATGTTGAGACCAAGGGTGAAGGAACTAAAGAGTTTCTATACATTACAATAATTGTAAAAGGACAAAAGAAGGTCCTAGAGACTATACCTGCACTAGACACTGGTTTATACCATGCTAAAATTAATATGATATAAGCTAACTTGGCTAAGCACAGAATGTTCAAAGAACAATTCACTCTATGGCATGACCGGCTAGGCCACCCGGGTTCAAACATGATGCGTAAACTGATTAAGAGTTCGAATGGGCACAACCTTAATGAAATAAAAGTTATCCCTAAACATCTCACTTGTGTAGCATGTGCACAAGGGAAACTTATTATAAGGCCATCACCAGTAAAAGTCACAGAAGAGACTTTACATTTTCTGGAAAGGATACAAGGTGATATATGTGGACCAATACACCCATCTTGTGGGACATTTAGATATTTTATGGTGATGATAGATGCATCAACCAGATGGTCACATGTTTGCTTGTTATCTACAAGAAATCTAGCATTTGCTAAGATGTTGGCTCAAATTATAAGGCTAAGAGCACACTTTCCAGATTTTCCACTTAAGACTATACGTCTAGATAATGCTGGTGAATTCACATCCCAAGCATTTAATGATTACCGTATGTCCATGGAGGTGAGTGTGGAACATCCTGTGGCACATGTCCATACACAAAACGGACTAGCTGAGTCCTTCATTAAACGAATACAAATGATAGCTCGACCATTGTTAATGAGATCGAAGCTCCCTGTGTCGGCTTGGGGACATGCAGTATTACATGCAGCAGAACTCATACGCATCAGGCCATCTAGTAAACACAAATATTCACCATGCCAACTATTAACGGGTCAAGAGCCAGATATTTCCCATCTCAAAACATTCGGTTGTGCCGTTTATGTACCTATTGCTCCACCACAGAGAACTAAGATGGGACCTCAGAGGAGGATGGGAATATATGTTGGATATGAGTCTCCCACCATTATAAAGTATCTTGAGCCATTAACAGGAGATTTATTCAAGGCCAGATACGCGGACTGTCAATTCATTGAGTCCGAATTCCCTATGTTAGGTGGTGAGACTAGCAAGCTGGTCAAGGAATTAACATGGAATCAAACATCCTTAAATTGGCAAGATCCTCGAACTCTAGCATGTGATGCAGAGGTTCAAAAGATTATACATTTACAGCAGCTAGCTAATCAATTGCCAGATTCCTTTGCTGACCCAAAGAGAGTAACAAAATCGTACATACCAGCTTGCAATGCACCAGTACGAATTGATGTTCAGAAGGAACACAATATTCAAGTTGCTACAGAGTCTAAAACCCGTTTGAAACGAGGTAGACCATTAGGTTCCAAAGACAAAATCCTCGAAAGTCGAAAGGTGCAAAACAGACCGAGGTTCAGGGAATTACAGAAAGTACAGACATGGCCGCGGCAAATGATAAGGAGCCGGATGGGGTTCAGGACGCTGAACCTCTAGGTCCTGAAAATATTGATAATAATGAGATTTCAATAAACTATATCATGTCTGGAATTAAATGGAACAGAAAAGATGTCGACATTGATGATATATTTGCATACAAGGTAGCACTTGAAATAAATGAGGATCTAGAACCCACATCTATATTAGAGTGCACTCAAAGCAAAGATTGGCTTAAATGGAAAGAAGCTATTGATGTGGAGTTAAAATCTTTGAAGAAGAGAAGTGTGTTTGGTCCGATCTTAAGGACAACACCTGAAATTAAACCAGTTGGACATAAGTGGGTCTTTGTAAGGAAGAGAAATGAGAACAATGAAATCGTGAGATATAAAGCACGGCTTGTAGCACAAGGATTCTCTCAAAGACCAGGAATAGATTATGAGGAGACACACTCCCCTGTGATGGATGCAACGACTTTTAGATATCTAATAAGTCTGGCTGTAAGAGAAAAACTGGATTTGCGGTTAATGGATGTTGTAACTGCTTACTTATATGGTCCACTGGATAATGAAATCTATATGAGATTACCAGAGGGAATATAACTCAAAGATAAGAGTGGTTCTCGAGAACAGTACTGCATAAGGCTAGACAAATCGCTTTATGGACTGAAACAAAGTGGTCGAATGTGGTATAATAGACTTAGCAAATATTTGGCAAAGAAAGGCTATAAGAATGACCCAATCAGTCCATGTATATTTATAAAGAAGTTTGCAAACAAAGGATTTGTGATAATAGCAGTCTACGTGGATGATTTAAACATCCTTGGAACCTCTGGGGAATTCGCCCAAACTGTAGAATACCTCAAGAAAGAATTTGAGATGAAAGACCTAGGCAAGACAAAATTCTGTTTGGGATTGCAGCTTGAGTAGAGAAACAATGGCATCCTTGTGCATCAAAAGGCATATACAGAAAAGGTGCTCAAGAGGTTTAATATGGAGCAAGCTCACCCATTGACTAGCCTCATGGTTGTGAGAAGCACAGATGTTGATAAAGATCCATTCGCTCCTAAGAAGGTCGATGAAGAAGTTCTCGGACCTGAAATGCCTTACCTCAGTGTTATAGGAGCATTAATGTTCTTGGCTAGCCACACTAGACCAGACATATGTTTTGCCGTGAACCTCCTAGCAAGATATAGTTCTTGTCCGACCATAAGGCACTGGAATGGTATTAAACATGTTCTACGATACCTACAGGGTACAACAGACTTTGGTCTATATTACACTAACTATAAAAAAGATGGTTTAGTTAGTTTTGCTGATGCAATTTACCTATCCGATCGACACAATGGCAAGTCGCAAATAGGTTATGTGTTTACACACAGTGGTACAGCAATCTCTTGGCGTTCTATGAAACAAACCCTTGTAGCCACATCATCAAATCACGCAGAGATACTAGCAATACATGAAGCCAGCCGTGAGTGTGTCTGGTTGCGGTCCGTGACTCAGCATATTCGGACAGACAGTGGATTGGAAGACAGCAAAGAGGCAACCATAATTTATGAGGACAATACAGCCTGCATTGCACAGCTCAAAGAAGGTTACATCAAGGGAGATCGGACGAAGCACATACTGCCCAAGTTCTTCTTTACACATGAACTACAAAAGGCTAGAGAAGTTCAAGTAGTGCAAGTTTAGTCATGCGACAACTCAGCCGATCTCTTCACCAAATCGCTACCGACAACAACATTCAAGAAGCTCACGCACCAGATTGGTATGCGGAGACTTAGGGACTTGGAGTGATGTTTGGAACAGGGGGAGCAATGTGTGCTGTACTCTTTTTCCTTCAGCAAGGTTTTGTCCCAATGGGTTTTCCTGGTAAGGTTTTAATGAGGCAGCACCCCCAAGCACATTGCGTCGATCTCATTCCAACATAGGCACGGTCATCTCATCCAAGGGGGAGTGTTGTGAAACACTTAGTGGACTCTATAGACCGGCCCATATATTATCCTTAGAGACTCGGCCTCCCGGCCATACTCAGTCCGCACACCTTCGGCCCATGAGCCGAAGCCTTCTCGGCAACTCCTTACTTATGTCGGTTTAAGCTTAGGCCTTGTACTCTACTATATATATGCATGTAACCTCGGGATTAATCAATAAGAATACATTAGCCTTTATATTTGCATTTCTAGAGATAAATGATAAAGAAAAAGATGAGAATTCTTCCTGTTGCACATTTATTAAAATGAAAACCTATGTTTAATAAATATAGTTTTGCTTTCCGTGTTCAATGGTCGGAAGCAGGAAATTTGGAATATTTTTGTAAATTTAAAATATTTGTTTTATAAATATATACCTTTGCTTTTCTTATCATGTCTTTGGGTCTTAATAAGACGGCTAGCAACAATGTGAATGTTTTGCTAATATATTCCTTTAAATATTAACTCTTATCTAAACATATATTTTATGAATTCATATCATAATAAAAAATCCGCTGTATCACATTGGTTAAATCCTAATCTATGTTTCATTTACATGGCTTTGAATTCCGGGTTCAAAGCCTGGCAGCGGAAATCTTGTTTAATTTTTTTTTACTTTAATTAAGCATGTTCCTTTATAATTCTAAGAATGCATCTACAATAAAGTGAATGATTTGCTTAATATATCTCTTAAAATATTCAAATATTTCTAAATATATAATTATAACGCTACGACTGCCACATTTTTTAGTGACCACACTTCTATTCTCAGCCTGTGGGATCACTCTATCCGCTGCAGTACATTTTTTTGGCAACAAAAGAATATCTCAAACGAGCCAATTGGATTTTAAATTATTTACATACAAAACATGATACAAAAAAACAAACGTTTGACGCGCCAAAACATCCGCCTTTACATTTGCATTTCTAGAGATAAATGATAAAGAAAAAGATGAGAATTCTTCCTGTTGCACATTTATTAAAATCAAAACCTATGTTTAATAAATATAGTTTTGCTTTCCGTGTTCAATGGTCGGAAGCAGGAAATTTGGAGTATTTTTGTTAATTTAAAATATTTGTTTTATAAATATACCTTTGCTTTTCTTCTCATGTCTTTGGGTCTTAATAAGACGGCTAGCAACAATGTGAATGTTTTGCTAATAGATTTCTTTAAATATTAACTCTTATCTAAAGATATATTATATGAATTCATATCATAATATAAAATCCGCTGTAGCACATTGGTTAAATCCTTATCTATGTTGTATTTACATGGCTTTGAATTCCAGGTTCAAAGCCCGGCAGTGGAAATCTTTTTTAATTTTTCTTTTGACTTTAATGAAGCATGTCGCTTTATAATTCTAAGAATGCATCTACAATAAAGTGAATGATTTGCTTAATATATCTCTTAAAATATTCAAATATTTCTAAATATATAATTGTAACGCTACGACTGCCACATTTTTTAGTGACCACACTTCTATTCTCAGCCTGTGGGATCACTCTATCCGCTGCAGTACATTTTTTTTTGTCAATAAAAGAATATCTCAACGAGCCAATTGGATTTTAAATTATTTACATACAAAACATGATACGGAAAAGTACGCGTTTGACGCGCCAAAACATCCGCCTTTACATTTGCATTTCGAGAGATAAATGATAAAGAAAAAGATGAGAATTCTTCCTGTTGCACATTTATTAAAATCAAAACCTATGTTTAATAAATATAGTGTTGCTTTCCGTGTTCAATGGTCGGAAGCAGGAAATTTGGAATATTTTTGTTAATTTAAAATATTTGTTTTATAAATATACCTTTGCTTTTCTTCTCATGTCTTTGGGTCTTAATACGACGGCTAGCAACAATGTGAATGTTTTGCTAATATATTCCTTTAAATATTAACTCTTATCTAAACATATATTTTATGAATTCATAACATAATAAAAAATCCGTTGTATAAAATTGGTTAAATCCTAATCTATGTTTCATTTACATGGCTTTGAATTCCGGGTTCAAAGCCTCGCAGCGGAAATCTTGTTTAATTTTTTTTTAACTTTAATTAAGCATGTCGCTTTATAATTCTAAGAATGCATCTACAATAAAGTGAATGATTTGCTTAATATATCTCTTAAAATATTCAAATATGTCTAAATATATAATTGTAACACTACGACTGCTACATTTTTTAGTGACCACACTTCTATTCTCAGCCTCTGGGATCACTCTATCCGATATCCAATTTGCTACGTCGAAGAGGCTTTAAAGACTTGTTTACCGACCCTACAAATCTCCACGTGATATTTCCCCGTGTTTTGTCTTCACCTCAGTCATACAGTTTTGACAATCACTTCTCGAAAGGTCACCCATCTTAAAATTTTCACAGCTCTAGCACGTTTAACTGTGGAGTTCTCTCGAGATGGTTGACCAAAAATATAGGTTCACTTTAGTGACATAGGTGACCAAATCTCTGCATGCACCACCATATTTGTGAAACTAAGCTGTTACAATATTTATGAAGTAGTATGATTAGAAATGATATGTTGTACACATTGGTTCTAATCAAATTCTATGGTTTAGAAATATGGTTTTCAAATCTGGGTTCAAATCCCGGTAGGAAAAAAAAATTTGTTTTTATTGTTTCTTAATTAAAACGCTATAATGTATCATGTTGTCTTTTGCCTTCTGGTTCTAAAAAAACACCTAGCAACAAATTGAATGCTTCGCTTATATATTCCCTAAAAAATAAATCTTATAACATATATAGTGTTTTATCTCATGTCTTCTGTTTTAAATAAGACACTTAACAACAAAGTTATTGCGTAGCTATAATATAAATATTTACATATATCTATATATATACTTTATAAAATCATATAGTAATAACCAACGATCTCCTATAGTACATTTTTTTGTAAACAAAAGAATATCTCAAACGAGCCAATTGGATTTTAAATTATTTACATACAAAATATGATACGGAAAAGTACGCGTTTGACGCGCCAAAACATCCGCCTTTATATTTGCATTTCTTTTTTTTGTATGAATGTTAAAGTTATATTCACCAAAAAAAGACAGTGGTCCAAAATAGTTTACAGCTTAAAACATTTAAAGTAATTAGCTAAAGCATTTGAAAAAACTTAGAACTTGATTAAATGGGATGGGTTTGAACCAATACTGAAGGCCACCCTCATAGCCGGGAGTGGTTACCAGAGTGAGCAGTCGATTGCGGACGTGCTTGGCAATGAGCTTGATGGGAGTGATAGGAGGAGTGGGAACCTCGCCATGTCGTCGAGCATTACGCTCCTGCCAAAGGTTATGCAGAGCAGCCTGAAAAACATACCGGAGAACAAATAGGTGGAGCCGTGGAGCGGACGAGTCGAGAAGTGTGCAGAATGTGCGGGGATCAGCAAGGATCCTGGAGAGCGTTCAAGAGTTGTCAGAGCTTCGGGAGGCGAGTTCCTGAGAGTGATTGGACGAGCTAGAGGAATTGATATTTAGATCGCAGGAAAGTCGTGGCCAGCGAAATTGCTTATCAGTCCAGTGGAGTTATATGATGTTATTCTCGGGATGGATCGGCTGCATCGGCATAGGGTGCATTTCGATTGTCATCGGGGTAGAGTGGAGTTTGAGCGCCCAGGAGAGAAGTTGGTGTTTCAGGATATTAGACCGACTTCAGGGAGTGTCGTGATCTCAGCCATTCAGGCTGGGAAGATGATCGAGAAGGGCCGTGAGGCTTATCTGGTTACTATATCTATGCCAGAGTCAGTGGGGAAGTCTACGGTTAGCGGTATTCTAGTAGTGGAGGAGTTTGAGGATGTGTTTCAGTCTTTGCAGGGATTACCACAATCTCGGTCGGATCCTTTTACCATTGAACTGGAACCGGGGACGA
>NC_025701.1:27793829-27797416 GCF_000633955.1 Camelina sativa | reverse complement strand
TTTCTTAATTAAAACGCTATAATGTATCATGTTGTCTTTTGCCTTCTGGTTCTAAAAAAACACCTAGCAACAAATTGAATGCTTCGCTTATATATTCCCTAAAAAATAAATCTTATAACATATATAGTGTTTTATCTCATGTCTTCTGTTTTAAATAAGACACTTAACAACAAAGTTATTGCGTAGCTATAATATAAATATTTACATATATCTATATATATACTTTATAAAATCATATAGTAATAACCAACGATCTCCTATAGTACATTTTTTTGTAAACAAAAGAATATCTCAAACGAGCCAATTGGATTTTAAATTATTTACATACAAAATATGATACGGAAAAGTACGCGTTTGACGCGCCAAAACATCCGCCTTTATATTTGCATTTCTTTTTTTTGTATGAATGTTAAAGTTATATTCACCAAAAAAAGACAGTGGTCCAAAATAGTTTACAGCTTAAAACATTTAAAGTAATTAGCTAAAGCATTTGAAAAAACTTAGAACTTGATTAAATGGGATGGATTTGAACCAATACTGAAGGCCACCCTCATAGCCGGGAGTGGTTACCAGAGTGAGCAGTCGATTGCGGACGTGCTTGGCAATGAGCTTGATGGGAGTGATAGGAGGAGTGGGAACCTCGCCATGTCGTCGAGCATTACGCTCCTGCCAAAGGTTATGCAGAGCAGCCTGAAAAACATACCGGAGAACAAATAGGTGGAGCCGTGGAGCGGACGAGTCGAGAAGTGTGCAGAATGTGCGGGGATCAGCAAGGATCCTGGAGAGCGTTCAAGAGTTGTCAGAGCTTCGGGAGGCGAGTTCCTGAGAGTGATTGGACGAGCTAGAGGAATTGATATTTAGATCGCAGGAAAGTCGTGGCCAGCGAAATTGCTTATCAGTCCAGTGGAGTTATATGATGTTATTCTCGGGATGGATCGGCTGCATCGGCATAGGGTGCATTTCGATTGTCATCGGGGTAGAGTGGAGTTTGAGCGCCCAGGAGAGAAGTTGGTGTTTCAGGATATTAGACCGACTTCAGGGAGTGTCGTGATCTCAGCCATTCAGGCTGGGAAGATGATCGAGAAGGGCCGTGAGGCTTATCTGGTTACTATATCTATGCCAGAGTCAGTGGGGAAGTCTACGGTTAGCGGTATTCTAGTAGTGGAGGAGTTTGAGGATGTGTTTCAGTCTTTGCAGGGATTACCACAATCTCGGTCGGATCCTTTTACCATTGAACTGGAACCGGGGACGATGCCGTTATCCAAGGCTCCTTACAGAATGGCTCCAGCAGAGATGGCAGAGCTGAAGAAGCAGCTAGAGGATTTGTTGAGTAAGGGATTCATCCGTCCTAGTGTATCACCGTGGGGAGCGCCGGTGTTGTTTGTGAAGAAGAAGGATGAGAGTTTCAGGTTGTGCATTGATTATCGTGGTTTGAACCGGGTCATTGTGAAGAACAAGTACCCTCTTCCTAGGATCGATGAGTTGTTGGATCAGNAAAGTCGTGGCCAGCGAAATTGCTTATCAGTCCAGTGGAGTTATATGATGTTATTCTCGGGATGGATCGGCTGCATCGGCATAGGGTGCATTTCGATTGTCATCGGGGTAGAGTGGAGTTTGAGCGCCCAGGAGAGAAGTTGGTGTTTCAGGATATTAGACCGACTTCAGGGAGTGTCGTGATCTCAGCCATTCAGGCTGGGAAGATGATCGAGAAGGGCCGTGAGGCTTATCTGGTTACTATATCTATGCCAGAGTCAGTGGGGAAGTCTACGGTTAGCGGTATTCTAGTAGTGGAGGAGTTTGAGGATGTGTTTCAGTCTTTGCAGGGATTACCACAATCTCGGTCGGATCCTTTTACCATTGAACTGGAACCGGGGACGATGCCGTTATCCAAGGCTCCTTACAGAATGGCTCCAGCAGAGATGGCAGAGCTGAAGAAGCAGCTAGAGGACTTGTTGAGTAAGGGATTCATCCGTCCTAGTGTATCACCGTGGGGAGCGCCGGTGTTGTTTGTGAAGAAGAAGGATGAGAGTTTCAGGTTGTGCATTGATTATCGTGGTTTGAACCGGGTCATTGTGAAGAACAAGTACCCTCTTCCTAGGATCGATGAGTTGTTGGATCAGTTGAGGGGTGCTACTTGGTTCTCTAAGGTAGATCTGGCGTCGGGTTATCATCAGATACCGATAGATTATGCAGATGTGAGGAAGACTGCTTTCAGGACGAGGTATGGGCATTATGAGTTTGTGGTGATGCCTTTCGGGTTGACTAACGCGCCAGCAGCGTTTATGAGATTGATGAACAGCGTGTTTCTGGATGTGCCTGTCATCATTTTCATCGACGATATCCTGGTTTATTCTAAGACTCCTGAGGAGCATGCAGTGCATTTGAGGGCAGTTATAGAGAAGCTGCGGGAGCAGAAGTTGTTTGCCAAGTTGAGCAAGTGTAGTTTTTGGCCGCGTGAGATGGGCTTTCTGGGTCACATTGTTTCTGTAGAGGGGGTTTCTGTATATCCAGAGAAGATTCAGACTATCAGAGATTGGCGTAGACCGCAGAATGCCACAGAGATCAGGAGTTTCCTGGGATTGGCAGGATACTACAAGAGATTTGTGCGGGGGTTTGCGAGCAGAGCACGTCCTATGACTAAGTTGACAGGGAAGGATGTTCCTTTTGTTTGGTCAGAAGAGTGTGAAGAAGGCTTTGCAAGCCTGAAAGAGATGTTGACTACTGCGCCAGTGTTAGCTTTGCCTGAGCAGGGAGAACCCTATGTGGTTTATACAGATTCATCTAGAGTTGGTTTGGGGTGTGTTCCGATGCAGCATGGGAAGGTGATTGCCTACGCTTCACGGCAGTAGCGGGTGCATGAAGGCAACTATCCTACTCATGATTTGGAGATGGGTGCTGTAGTTTTTGCCCTGAAGATTTGGAGATCTTATCTTTATGGTGCAAAGGTACAGGTGTTCACAGATCATAAGAGTCTGAAGTATATATTCACTCAGCCTGAGTTGAATTTGAGGCAGAGGCGGTGGATGGAGCTTGTGGCAAATTATGATTTGGAGATAGCCTATCACCCTGGTAAGGCTAACACGGTTGCAGATGCTCTGAGTCGGAAGAGGGTAGCTTCGGCTCAGGAGCAGGAGATGGAGTCTCTGGTAGGGGAGATTAGTGCTTTGAGCTTGTGTGCTGTTTCGCAGGAACCGTTGGGTTTGGAAGTAGTTGATAGAGCAGATCTTCTGAGTAGGGATGCGGTTGGCTTAGGAGAAGGATTTGGGGCTAGTGAATGCCTCTAAGGATGTGGATTCAGAGTATCAGGTCTCAGATAATGGTACTATCTTGGTGCACGTTCGGGTTTGTGTGCCCAAGGATGAGGAGTTGAGGCAGGAGATTCTGAGAGAGGCTCATGCGAGCAAGTTATCTATTCATCCAGGAGCGACTAAGATGTACCGTGACCTCAAGAGGTATTATCATTGGGTCAGGATGAAGAAGGATGTGGCTGGTTGGATTTCGAGGTGCGATGTGTGTCAGCTAGTGAAGGCTGAGCATCAGGTTCCTGGCGGGTTACTGAAGAGTTTACCCATTCCTGAGTGGAAGTG
>NC_025701.1:27761731-27793594 GCF_000633955.1 Camelina sativa | reverse complement strand
GATAGGAGGAGGAGAGATCTTGAGTTTTAGGTAGGAGACAGAGTGTACCTCAAGATGGCCATGTTGCGGGGTCCAAACAGGTCATTGTCAGAGACTAAGTTGAGTCCGAGGTATATGCGTCCATTCAAAGTGATGGAGCGGATTGGACCAGTGGCATATAGACTGGAGTTACCCGAGGTTATGCGTGCATTCCATAAGGTTTTCCATGTGTCTATGTTGCGGAAGTGTCTCCGTGAGGGTGAGCGAGTGTTGGCTAAGATTCCTGAGGATCTTCAGCCTAACATGACTTTGGAGGCGAGACCAGTGAGGGTTCTCGAGAGGAGGATCAAGGAACTTCGGAAGAAGAAGATTCCTTTGATGAGAGTCCTGTGGGACTGTGATGGTGTTGAGGAGCAGACTTGGGAGCCTGAGGCCAAGATGAAAGAAAGGTTCAAGAAGTGGTATGAGAAGCAAGCCGCAACTTGAGCTTGTTTAGCCTGGTTCCATCTGTAATCCGTGGCTGGAGCGGGAATAGAGTATTCCAACCCATCTCTCTTGTTACTAGGTCGCTTGGGGTGGTTAGTTGTGCGACTCAGTAACAAGATGAGGTGGTGCTCGGGGTACAAAGTTTCCGTGAGGCGGGCTTCTGGAGGAAAGTTTCCTGAAATAGAAGTTTCCAAAAATGGAAGTTCCAAAAATAGAGATTGCTAAATATGGAAAGTTTTACGGGAGTTAGAATTTGTCCATTTTAGTGGTGGAGAGCCTTGGAGGGGCTTGTGTGGCCTTAGTGGCAGACTTTTTAGCCAGTGTGCCCGTGTGTGGCAGTATTCTTTTGTTATTGTGTGGCCTTTGTGGCAGTATTCTTTTGTTATTATGTGGCCTTGGTGGCAGGCTGTTTAGCCAGAGTGCCTTTTAGGCGGTCCTTTGGGACAGATGGTCCTTCCGGACTGATGGTCCTTCGGGACAGACGGTCCTTCTGGACTGATGGTCCTTCGGGGCAGACGGTCCTTCGGGACAGATGGTCCTTCGGGACAGACGGTCCTTCGGGACAGATGGTCCTTCGGGACAGATGGCCCTTCGGGACAGATGGCCTTTGTGGCGGGCTGTTTAGCTAGAGTGCCTGTTTAGGCGGTCCTCTTTAGGACATTTTTTTGGCCTTGGTGGTGGTCCTCTTTAGGACATTTGTTTGGCCCTGGTGGCAAGTATATGATCCTTGTGTGGTCATGGAGTATTCCAGTGAAGGGATATGTGGTTGGTAGGACATTGAGATGTTTTACGCGAGCCACGAGAAGGAAACCTGGATAGGGAAAGGACTCAGACAAGTTCAGAATCGTTTGCTCGTGACTCTTGAGGAACTTTGGTTCGCCTAGTGCTGCCATATTCAGAGACTTTGTGACTTGGGAGTATGGTTGGTATATCGACTTCAGACGACGGTCCGGAGGCGCGCTGTAGGGTGACGACCCGAGAGACCAGTTGGATTTTTCCTTATATATTATAGCATGCGGGTTTAGGCCCGATGAGGAGCCAACATTTGGCATGCAGACTTAAGTCTGATGAGGAGCCAATAAAACTCAAGGTTTAGGCCTACGAGTAAAGGAAAGTCCAAAAGTCGAGAGCAAATAACGCCTGGAGCGCGAGTCTATCGCCTAGAGGTGACCTTCTATAGATCAGTCGGAGGAGTGCGTGCCGTGGAGACGGTTGCACGGGAGTCCTTAGCTGATGGTCGTTCGAGATTCGAGGACGAATCTAGATTGGTGGGGGAGAATTGTAACATCCGCGAACCATTTTTTGGTGTTTTGGTGAGGGTGTCGATCGACACCACAGGAGGTATCGATCGACACTCATTGTTTCTGGTTCGACCAGTTCGACATAATTATCGATTTGGACCGGTTTGGTTTAGGAAAAACCATTAGACCGAGATATTTAAGTGTTTGGTCGACCATAAGGGTTTTGGGAAGTCTTTCTTGTCGCTGTTTATCGTTTTTGAGAGAAAAAGGAAGAAAAAGAGAGTTCTTGAGTGTTTGGTGAGATTGGTGAGATTCCTTGCTGTTTCTTGCGAGATCCAAGGCTGGGAAGGAGTTAGAAGCTTGCTAGGAAGGTTGGATTCGTCATTGTTGGTCAGAAACTTCCTGCAAAGAGGTGAGTGCATGACCATGGCTAATCTAAGCCTTTGATTCTCTTGTTCTTGCTTGTTTGTTGCTTGTTTGTGTGTCTTTCTTGCTAGGATTGGTTGATACAAGTTCCTACGGATGTATAAGGCTTGGGTTTCGAGTATTCGACGATTTGGAGGAGATTTGGGAGCGAGATCCGACTCTCGACTTCGTGCGGATCGCAGTTGCAGAGGGAGTGTCGATCGACACCACCAAATTGGGCATCGATCGACACCACCAAATTGGGCATCGATCGACACTGTGGGGTAGTGTCGGTCGACACCTCCCTTTAAGCAAGACGATGTTTGATTTCCTGGTTCGTGTGTTTTGTTTCATGCTTGTTTGGAACTTTGGAATCATTGTTGCTTGTGTGTATAGCCCAGTAGATGGAAGGATTGCCTCACTAATGGTTATCAAATACTCATGCATCTCAATATGTGTTTGTGGTGCAGGTAAAGGCAAAGTGTGATCGTGGAATCAAGGCGATGAAGAGGAGGATGTTATAGTGGTTCGCGTGGTTGTTTGGCTTCTGTTAGGTTGCTAGAGTTGGGTCCAAGAACTTTGTTTAGGATTGCTGGTTATTTCATTTATGTTGTTTGGATCATTAGTTTGTGATTGGAATTAATACTGGTTATTATTTTATTGGTTATTGGTTAATTGGATATTTACTGGTTTGTTATTCAGCTGTTGATTGTGAATATGGTTAGGTGGCTAGTGGATATGGGACCACTAGTTGTAGTTTATTTATGTATATATATTATTTATTATTTATTAACAAAAAAAAGGGTCGGTCGTTTCAAATCTCCACGTGATATTTCCCCGTGTTTTGTCTTCACCTCAGTCATACAGTTTTGACAATCACTTCTCGAAAGGTCACCCATCTTAAAATTTTCACAGCTCTAGCACGTTTAACTGTGGAGTTCTCTCGAGATGGTTGACCAAAAATATAGGTTCACTTTAGTGACATAGGTGACCAAATCTCTGCATGCACCACCATATTTGTGAAACTAAGCTGTTACAATATTTATGAAGTAGTATGATTAGAAATGATATGTTGTACACATTGGTTCTAATCAAATTCTATGGTTTAGAAATATGGTTTTCAAATCTGGGTTCAAATCCCGGTAGGAAAAAAAAATTGTTCTTATTTTTTCTTAATTAAAACACTATAATGTATCATGTTGTCTTTTGCCTTCTGGTTCTAAAAAAACACCTAGCAACAAATTGAATGTTTCGCTAATATATTCCCTAAAATATTCAATGGTATAACATATATAGTGTTTTATCTCATGACTTCTGTTTTAAATAAGACACTTAACAACAAAGTAATTGCGTAGCTATAATATAAATATTTACATATATCTATATATATACTTTATAAAATCATATAGTAATAACCAACGATCTCCTGCAGTACATTTTTTTGTCAACAAAAGAATATCTCAAACGAGCCATTTGGATTTTAAATTATTTACATACAAAACATGATACGGAAAAATACGCGTTTGACGCGCCAAAACATCCGCCTTTACATTTGCATTTCTTTTTTTTGTATGAATGTTAAAATTATATTCACCAAAAAAAAGATAGTGGTCCAAAATAGTTTACAGCTTAAAACATATAAAGTAATTAGCTAAAGCATTTGAAAAAACTTAGAACTTGATTAAATGGGATGGATTTGAACCAATACTGAAGGCCACCCTCATAGCCGGGAGTGGTTACCAGAGTGAGCAGTCGATTGCGGACGTGCTTGGCAATGAGCTTGATGGGAGTGATAGTAGGAGTGGGAACCTTGCCATGTCGTCGAGCATTACGCTCCTGCCAAAGGTTATGCAGAGCAGCCTGAAAAACATACCGGAGAACAAATAGGTGGAGCCGTGGAGCGGACGAGTCGAGAAGTAGCGGGATCAAAGCTACCCAGTTCGTGGTAAACCGAACACCAAGTAACCCTTGAGCCAGCGCATACCAGATTTGAGAGGAGTACGTGCATGAGAAGAACATATGATCCCTTGTTTCCCTGACAAAGCACACAGGACCCGTTTGCAGTAGCGTTCCATTGAACCAATTTGTCACCCGTAGAGAGCCGGTTTTTTAGTGCAAGCCAAGAGATAAAAGAGTACTTAGGAGTTGAATGGGGAAACCAAACACCTGCATACCAGTCGCAAGTAGGGTTTGGCTCCCTTATCAGATTCCAAGTATCTTGTGAGAGAAATTTACTCTTGAAAGAGCCGTTCTTTTGTTTACAAAGAGCTCGATCATAACCCGTTGATTGCACTAAACCATGAAGGGAATCGAGTACATCTTCAAGGTTGTTCAGAATGTCTACACGGTGTCGAAGTCTCCGATGCGAAAGCGCCTATGCCACTGTACTCTGCTGCGGGATTCCGATATCAATACTTCCACGTTGCCCAAGTAGCCCAAATAACTGACCAAGCGAGCTCCAATCATCAAACCAGAATGAGGTACCATGGCCTATTGTCACTTCTTTCTTATGTAAACTTGCAGCAAGTGCTCGATACTTCAGAATCTTCCTCCACATCCAAGAACCCCCGACGCTCTTCTCATTAACTGACCAGAAAGAACCAGTTCTAATCAAGTTCCGCCTAACCCAGTTTACCCAAAGAGAGTTGTCAGCTGACACAAGTCGCCAAATAAGCTTCAAAATGCACACTCTATTAGTGTCACGCAAACGACAAAGTCCCAAACCACCCTCAGACTGCGGAGTACACACATCAAGCCAAGATACCTTAGCCTTTCTCGAACTTAGGTCCGGACCAGACCACAGGAAAGCCGAGAAGAGGCTATCAATCTCCTGAAGACACTTTTTTGGCAGAAGGAAAGCAGAGAGCCAGAAGTTGGTGAGACTTGAAAGCACTGATTTTATTAACTGAAGTCTGCCTGCAAAAGACAAGAAACGGCCCGTCCAAGATGTAATGCGTAAGCGGATACGCTCAAGGAGCGGTAGATATTCTGAGAGTGTCATAGAGCGTGTGAGGAGGGGTAGGCCTAAATACCGCACAGGGAGAGAGCCAACCGTAAACGGAAAGTGTTGGAGTATATCTTGTTGATGTTGCGGAGAAGAACCAGCCATAAAGAGGGTAGATTTTTCCAAGCTAATTTTGAGACCAGAGATGAGTGCAAACTTGTCAAAAACAGCTAAAATTCCTTCAACAGAGCGTGAGCTTCCATCAGAGAAAACGAGAATATCATCGGCAAAACAGAGATGAGTAAGACTCAGAGTTTTGCAACGAGGATGGTAGCCAATGTTTCGATCCGCTGCAGCTTTATCAAGCATGAGAGACAGGACATTCATACAAATGACAAAGAGGTACGGAGACAGCGAACAACCTTGTCTCAGTCCTCTTGTACTTTGGAAATAACTTGCTAGTTCTCCATTTACTTGTACAGAGAAGGAGGCCGTACCTTTGCAAAGCTCTATCCAGTGAATGAATTCAGTAGGGAGATTAATTGCCTTGAGAATGTTTATTAGAAATGGCCATTGTACTAAGTCAAACGCCTTGGATATATCAATCTTCATCATACACCGAGGAGAGATAGCTTCCTTGTGATAATCTTTGTCCAACTCCGATGCTAACAAGAGATTTTCCATCATTAGTCTGTCCTTGATGAAAGCTGACTGATTTGGAGCTATGAAGGACGGTAGAATAACCTTAAGCCGATTAGCAAGAATCTTGGAAATCACTTTGTATAAAACGTTACAGCATGAAATGGGACGGTAGTCCTTCATTTCCTTGGAATCAGTCTTCTTAGGTATAAGTGCCAGAATAGTGGAGTTGACCCTTTTAGGAAGGAAACCTTTGAGGAAAAATGATTGAACGGCAATGACAAAATCTGGTCCCAAGATCGGCCATGTTTGCTTGAAAATTCAACCGTATAACCGTCCGGTCCGGGAGCTTTACTCACCGGCATCTTGAACAGAGTTTGACGAATCTCCTCTGCCGAGACCACCTTCAGTAAGCCCTCATGTTCTATTGGAACAGCAAAATGTCACCAGTTCTGCTAGCTGGTTCACACTCGTACCCTCATAATCTGGTGGCATATACCTGAGGAATTCCTCAAAGAAACGTACAGCCTCTGCTTTAAGTTCTGGCTGTGTTTTGACAATGGAACCATCACCACAGAGGATCTCACGGATTGCATTATGGCATTGGCGAGACTTGACAGCATTGTGAAAAAACTTGTTATTCTTATCACCCACCAACAGCCAATGCAACTTGGATCGTTGCTTTAGAAAACTCTCCTCCAAATCAGAAACAAGGTCCCATCACTGGAACACCTGCTTTTCAGCCTCCTCTGCTGCAGCCGTTGGGTTAGCGAGTGTAGTGAGCTGACACTCACAAAGGGTTTTGTGAGCATCCTCCACCTGCTATGATAATTTACTAAGTTTTTGGCGACCTAAAGACCGTATAAGTGGCTTTAGTGCCTTTAACTTCTTCGAAAATAGGAACATCGCAGATGTAGAATGATATAGGCTGCGTGTGCTGTCCCAAAAAGACTGCATCGTGGGCATAAACTCCAGAAATGACAGGATAGTATTTGAGAACTTAAAGGGTCCTCTCGGCTTACCGAGTTGAGTCCCCACCGAGAATCTACATCTTAGATGGTCAGAGCATCCCCCAGAGTCAAAAATGCCATAGGCATCCACAAAAAGTCGACACCAAGCTTCATTAACCAAGATATGATCTAGTAATTTACAGACAAGACCCTCGTCTCTCTTATTCTCCCATGTGAACAAAGGACCATGAGAATGCATATCCACTAGAGCACAATGACGGACAACATTCTGAAAATCAATCATGCCAGACGTGACAGAAGGATCCTGTTCATAATTTGAGTGCTCCAATCAATCAAGGATTTCATTAAAATCTCTTGCGATCATCTAGGCCTTATTAGCAAACAGAGGAGAGTCAGAGTGAGCTTTGAGATCCTCCTAGAGCTCCTTTCTCGCGTCAGAGAGATTGTATGCGTAAACAAAAGATACAAAAAACTCCATAGTATTCCCAGGTAGTAAGATAGAACAGGTGACAACCTGACCACTCTTGAAAAATGGGGTTACTCGTACATCATCCTTCCACACCACCCAAATCCTCCCTAGAGGATTTGTCATCGATGACCAGCCACGGAACACAGAAGAGATGATCCGAGGGGCCTTATCTTCCTAGAGATAAATGATAAAGAAAAAGATGAGAATTCTTCATGTTGCACATTTATTAAAATCAAAACCTATGTTTAATAAATATAGTTTTGCTTTCCGTGTTCAATGGTCAGAAGCAGGAAATTTGGAGTATTTTGTTAATTTAAAATATTTGTTTTATAATATACCTTTGCTTTTCTTCTCATGTCTTTGGGTCTTAATAAGACGGCTCGCAACAATGTGAATGTTTTGCTAATATATTCCTTTAAATATTAACTCTTATCTAAACATATATTATATGAATTCATATCATAATAAAAAATATGCTGTAGCACATTAGTTAAATCCTAATCTATGTTTCATTTACATGGCTTTGAATTCCGGGTTCAGAGCCCGGCAGTGAATATCTTTTTTAATTTTTTTTTTTACTTTAATTAAGCATGTCGCTTTATAATTCTAAGAATGCATCTACAATAAAGTGAATGATTTTCTTAATATATCTCTTAAAATATTTAAATATGTCTAAATATATAATTGTAACGCTACGACTGCCACATTTTTTAGTGATCACACTTCTATTCTCAGCCTGTGGGATCACTCTATCCGTTGCAGTACATTTTTTTTATCAACAAAAGAATATCTCAAACGAGCCAATTGGATTTTAAATTATTTACATACAAAACATGATACGAAAAAGTACGCGTTTGACGCGCCAAAACATCTGCCTTTATATTTGCATTTGTAGAGATAAATGATAAAGAAAAAGATGAGAATTCTTCCTGTTGCACATTTATTAAAATCAAAACCTATGTTTAATAAATATAGTTTTGCTTTCCATGTTCAATGGTCGGAAGCAGGAAATTTACAATATTTATGTTAATTTAAAATATTTGTTTTATAAATATACATTTGCTTTTCTTCTCATGTCTTTGGGTCTTAATAAGACGGCTAGCAACGATGTGAATGTGTTGCTAATATATTCCTTTAAATATTAACTCTTATCTAACCATATATTATATGAATTCATATCATAATAAAAAATCCGCTGTAGCACATTGGTTAAATCCTAATTTATGTTTCATTTACATGGCTTTGAATTTCGGGTTCAAAGCCCGGCAGCAGAAATCTTTTTTAATTTTTTTTTTACTTTAATTAAGCATGTTGCTTTATAATTCTAAGAATGCATCTACAATAAAGTGAATGATTTGCTTAATATATCTCTTAAAATAGTCAAATATACCTAAATATATAATTGTAACGCTACGACTGCCACATTTTTTAGTGACCACACTTCTATTCTCAGCCTGTGGGATCACTCTATCCGCTGCAGTACATTTTTTGGGTCAACAAAAGAATATCTCAAACTAGCCAATTGGATTTTAAATTATTTACATACAAAACATAATACGGAAAAGTATGCGGTTGACACGCCAAAACATCCGCCTTTATATTTGCATTTCTAGAGATAAATGATAAAGAAAAAGATGAGAATTCTTCCTGTTGCACATTTATTAAAATCAAAACCTATGTTTAATAAAAATAGTTTTGCTTTCCATGTTCAATGGTCGGAAGCAGGAAATTTGGAGTATTTTTGTTAATTTCAAATATTTGTTTTATAAATATTCCTTTGCTTTTCTTCTCATGTCTTTGGGTCTTAATAAGACTGCTAGCAACAATGTGAATGTTTTGCTAATATATTCCTTTAAATATTAACTCTTATCTAAACATATATCTAATGAATTCATATCATAATAAAAAATCTGCTGTAGCACATTGGTTAAATCCTAATCTATGTTTCATTTACATGGCTTTGAATTCTGGGTTCAAAGCCCGGCTGTGGAAATCTTTATAATTTTTTTTTTTTACTTTAATTAAGCATGTCGCTTTATAATTCTAAGAATGCATCTACAATAAAGTGAATGATTTGCTTAATATATCTCTTAAAATATTCAAATACGTCTAAATATATAATTGTAACGCTACAACTGCCACATGTTTTAGTGACCACACTTCTATTCTCAGCCTGTGGGATCACTCTATCCGCTGCAGTACATTTTGTTGTCAACAAAAGAATATCTCAAACGAGCCAATTGGATTTTAAATTATTTACATACAAAACATGATACGGAAAAGTACGTGTTTGACGCGCCAAAACATCTGCCTTTACATTTGCATTTCTAGAGATAAATGATAAAGAAAAAGATGAGAATTCTTCCTGTTGCACATTTATTAAAATCAAAACCTATGTTTAATAAATATAGTTTTGCTTTTCGTGTTCAATGGTCAGAAGTAGGAGATTTGGAGTATTTTTGTTAATTTAAAATATTTGTTTTATAAATATACCTTTGCTTTTCTTCTCATGTCTTTGGGTCTTAATAAGACGGCTAGCAACAATGTGAATGTTTTGCTAATATATTCCTTTAAATATTAACTCTTATCTAAACATATATTTTATGAATTCATATCATANAAAATCCGCTGTAGCACATTGGTTAAATCTTAATTGATATTTCATTTACATGGCTTTTAATTCCGGGTTCAAAGCCCGGCAGGGGAAATCTTTTTTAATTTTTTTTTTTACTTTAGTTAAGCATGTCGCTTTATAATTCTAAAAATGCATCTACAATAAAGTGAATGATTTGCTTAATATATCTCTTAAAATATTCAAATATGTCTAAATATATAATTGTAACGCTACGACTGCCACATTTTTTAGTGACCACACTTCTATTCTCAGCCTGTGGGATCACTCTATCCGCTGCAGTACATTTTTTTGGTCAACAAAAGAATATCTCAAACGAGCCAATTGGATTTTAAATTATTTACATACAAAACAAGATACGGAAAAGTACGTGTTTGACGCGTCAAAACATCCGCCTTTACATTTGCATTTCTAGAGATAAATGATAAAGAAAAAGATGAGAATTCTTCCTGTTGCACATTTATTAAAATCAAAACCTATGTTTAATAAATATAGTTTTGCTTTCCGTGTTCAATGGTCGGAAGCAGGAAATTTGGAGTATTTTTGTTAATTTAAAATATTTGTTTTATAAATATACCTTTGCTTTTCTTCTCATGTCTTTGGGTCTTAATAAGACGGCTAGCAACAATGTGAATGTTTTGCTAATATATTCCTTTAAATATTAACTCTTATCTAAACATATATTTTATGAATTCATATCATAACAAAAAATCCGCTGTAGCACATTGGTTAAATCCTAATCTATGTTGCATTTACATGGCTTTGAATTCCGGGATCAAAGCCCGGCAGCGGAAATCTTTTTTAATTTTTTTTCTGACTTTAATTAAGCATGTCGCATTATAATTCTAAGAATGCATCTACAATAAACTGAATGTTTTGCTTAATATGTCTATTAAAATATCCAAATATATCTAAATATATAATTGTAACACTACGACTGCCACATTTTTTAGTGACCACACTTCTATTCTCAGCCTGTGGGATCACTCTATCTGCTGCAGTACATTTTTTTGTCAACAAAAGAATATCTCAAACGAGCCAATTGGATTTTAAATTATTTACATACAAAACATGATACGGAAAAGTACGCGTTTGACGCGCCAAAACATCCGCCTTTACATTTGCATTTCTAGAGATAAATGATAAAGAAAAAGATGAGAATTCTTCCTGTTGCACATTTATTAAAATCAAAACCTATGTTTAATAAATATAGTTTTGCTTTCCATGTTCAATGGTCGGAAGCAGGAAATTTAGAATATTTTTGTTAATTTAAAATATTTGTTTTATAAATATACCTTTGCTTTTCTTCTCATGTCTTTGGGTCTTAATAAGACGGCTAGCAACAATGTATATGTTTTGCTAATATATTCCTTTAAATATTAACTCTAATCTAAACATATATTATATGAATTCATATCATAACATAAAATCCGTTGTAGCACATTGGTTAAATCCAAATTTATGTTTCATTTACATGGCTTTGAATTCCGGGTTCAAAGCACCGCAGCGGAAATCTTTTTTAATTTTTTTTTTACTTTAATTAAGCATGTCGCTTTATAATTCTAAAATGCATCTACAATAAAGTGAATGATTTGCTTAATATATCTCTTAAAATATTCAAATATATCTAAATATATAATTGTAACGCTACGACTGCCACATTTTTTAGTGACCACACTTCTATTCTCAGCCTGTGGGATCACTCTATCCGCTGCAGTACATTTTTTTGGTCAACAAAAGAATATCTCAAACGAGCCAATTGGATTCTAAATTATTTACATACAAAACATGATACGGAAAAGTACGCGTTTGACGCGCCAAAACATCTTCCTTTACATTTGCATTTCTAGAGATAAATGATAAAGAAAAAGATGAGAATTCTTCCTGTTGCACATTTATTAAAATCAAAACCTATGTTTAATAAATATAGTTTTGCTTTCCGTGTTCAATGGTCGGAAGCAGGAAATTTGGAGTATTTTTGTTAATTTAAAATATTTGTTTTATAAATATACCTTTACTTTTCTTCTCATGTCTTTGGGTCTTAATAAGACGGCTAGCAACAATATGAATGTTTTGCTAATATATTCCTTTAAATATTAACTCTTATCTAAACATATATCTTATGAATTCATATCATAATTAAAAATCTGCTGTAGCACATTGGTTAAATCCTAATCTATGTTTCATTTACATGGCTTTGAATTCCGGGTTCAAAGCCCGGCAGCGGAAATCTTTTTTATTTTTTATTTTTACTTAAATTAAGCATGTCGCTTTCTAATTCTAAGAATGCATCTACAATATAGTGAATAATTTGCTTAATATATCTCTTAAAATATTCAAATATGTCGATATATATAATTGTAACGCTACGACTGCCACATTTTTTAGTGACCACACTTCTATTCTCAGCCTCTGGGATCACTCTATCCGATACCCAGTTTGCTACATCGAAGAGGCTTTAAAGACTTGTTTACCGACCCTACAAATCTCCACGTGATATTTCCCCGTTTTTTGTCTTCACCTTAGTCATACAGTTTTGACAATCACTTCTCGAAAGGTCACCCATCTTAAAATTTTCATAGCTCTAGCACGTTTAACTGTGAAGTTCTCTCGAGATGGTTGACCAAAAATATAGGTTCACTTTAGTGACATAGGTGACCAAATCTCTGCATGCACTACCATATTTGTGAAACTAAGCTGTTACAATATTTATGAAGTAGTATGATTTGAAATGATATGTTGTACACATTGGTTCTAATCAAATTCTATGGTTTAGAAATATGGTTTTCAAATCTGGGTTCAAATCCCGGTAGGAAAAAAAAATTGTTCTTATTTTTTCTTAATTAAAACGCTATAATGTATCATGTTGTCTTTTGCCTTCTGGTTCTAAAAAAACACCTAGCAACAAATTGAATGTTTCGCTATAATATATATATATATAGTGTTTTATCTCATGTCTTCTGTTTTAAATAAGACACTTAACAACAAAGTAATTACGTAGCTATAATATAAATATTTACATATATCTATATATATACTCAACGATCTCCTACCGTACATTTTTTTGTCATTAAAAGAATATCTCAAACTAGCCAATTGGATTTTAAATTATTAACATACAAAATATGATACGGAAAAGTACGCGTTTGACGCGCCAAAACATCCGCCTTTACATTTGCATTTCTAGAGATAAATGATAAAGAAAAAGATGAGAATTCTTCCTGTTGCACATTTATTAAAATCAAAACCTATGTTTAATAAATATAGTTTTGCTTTCCGTGTTCAATGGTCGGAAGCAGGAAATTTAGAATATTTTTGTTAATTTAAAATATTTGTTTTATAAATATACCTTTGCTTTTCTTCTCATGTCTTTGGGTCTTAATAAGACGGCTAGCAACAATGTATATGTTTTGCTAATATATTCCTTTAAATATTAACTCTTATCTAAACATATATTATATGAATTCATATCATAACATAAAATCCGCTGTAGCACATTGGTTCAATCCAAATCTATGTTTCTTTTACCTGGCTTTGAATTACAGGTTCAAAGCCCGGCAGCAGAAATCTTTTTTAATTTTTTTTTTACTTTAATTAAGCATGTCGCTTTATAATTCTAAAATGCATCTACAATAAAGTGAATGATTTGCTTAATATATCTCTTAAAATATTCACATATATATAAATATTTAATTGTAACGCTACGACTGCCACATTTTTTAGTGACCACACTTCTATTCTCAACCTGTGGGATCACTCTATGCGCTGCAGTACATTTTTTTGGTCAACAAAAGAATATCTCAAACGAGCCAATTGGATTTTAAATTATTTACATACAAAACATGATAAGGAAAAGTACGCGTTTAAAACGCCAAAACATCCGCCTTTATATTTGCATTTCTAGAGATAAATGATAAAGAAAAAGATGAGAATTCTTCCTGTTGCACATTTATGAAAATCAAAACCTATGTTTAACAAATATAGTTTTGCTTTCCGTGTTCAATGGTCGGAAGCAGGAAATTTGGAGTATTTTTGTTAATTTAAAATATTTGTTTTATAAATATACCTTTGCTTTTCTTCTCATGTCTTTGGGTCTTAATAAGACGGCTAGCAACAATGTGAATGTTTTGCTAATATATTCCTTTAAATATTAACTCTTATCTGAACATATATCTTATGAATTCATTTCATAATTAAAAATCTGATGTAGCACATTGGTTAAATCCTAATCTATGTTTCATTTACATGGCTTTGAATTCCGGGTTCAAAGCCCGGCAGTGGAGATCTTTTTTATTTTTTATTTTTACTTAAATTAAGCATGTTGCTTTATAATTCTAAGAATGCATCTACAATAAAGTGTATCATTTGCTTAATATATCTCTTAAAATATTCAAATATGTCTAAATATATAATTGTAACGCTACGACTGCCACATTTTTTAGTGACCACACTTCTATTCTCAGCCTCTGGGATCACTCTATCCGATACCTAGTTTGCTACGTCGAAGAGGCTTTAAAGACTTGTTTACCGACCCTACAAATCTCCACGTGATATTTCCCCGTGTTTTGTCTTCACCTCATTCATACAGTTTTGACAATCACTTCTCGAGAGGTCACCCATCTTAAAATTTTCACAGCTCTAGCACGTTTAACTGTGAAGTTCTCTTGAGATGGTTGACCAAAAATATAGATTCACTTTAGTGACATAGGTGACCAAATCTCTGCATGCACCACCATATTTGTAAAACTAAGCTGTTACAATATTTATGAAGAAGTATGATTAGAAATGATATGTTGTCCACATTGGTTCTAATCAAATTCTATGGTTTAGAAATATGGTTTTCAAATCTGGGTTCAAATCCTAGTAGGAAAAAAAAATTTGTTCTTATTTTTTCTTAATTAAAACGCTATAATGTATCATGTTGTCTTTTGCCTTCTGGTTCTAAGAAAACACCTAGCAACAAATTGAATGTTTCGCTATAATATATATAGTGTTTTATCTCATGTCTTCTGTTTTAAATAAGACACTTAACAACAAAGTAATTGCGTAGCTATAATATAAATATTTACATATATCTATATATATACTTTATAAAATCATATAGTAATAACCAACGATCTCCTGCCGTACATTTTTTTGTCATTAAAAGAATATCTCAAACGAGCCAATTGGATTTTAAATTATTAACATACAAAACATGATACGGAAAAGTACGCGTTTGACGCGCCAAAACATCCGCCTTTACATTTGCATTTCTAGAGATAAATGATAAAGAAAAAAATGAGAATTCTTCCTGTTGCACATTTATTAAAATCAAAACCTATGTTTAATAAATATAGTTTTGCTTTCCGTGTTCAATGGTCAGAACCAGAAAATTTAGAGTATTTTGTTAATTTAAAATATTTGTTTTATAAATATTCCTTTGCTTTTCTTCTCATGTATTTGGGTCTTAATAAGACGGCTAGCAACAGTGTGAATGTTTTGCTAATATATTCCTTTAAATATTAACTCTTATCTAAACATATATTTTATAAATTCATATCATAATAAAAAATTCGCTGTAGCACATTGGTTAAATCCTTATCTATGTTTCATTTGCATGGCTTTGAATTCCAGGTTCAAAGCCCGGCAGCGTAATTCTTTTTTAATTTTTTTTTTACTTTAATTAAGCATGTCGCTTTATAATTCTAAGAATGCATCTACAATAAAGTGAATGATTTGCTTAATATATCTCTTAAAATATTTAAATATGTCTAAATATATAATTGTAACGCTACGACTGCCACAGTTTTTAGTGACTACACTTCTATTGTCAACCTGTGGGATCACTCTATCCGCTGCAGTACATTTTTTGTCAACAAAAGAATATCTCAAACGAGCCAATTGGATTTTAAATGATTTACATACAAAATATGATACGGAAAAGTACGCGTTTGACACGCCAAAACATCCGCCTTTACATTTGCATTTCTAGAGATAAATGATAAAGAAAAAGATGAGAATTCTTCATGTTGCACATTTATTAAAATCAAAACCTATGTTTAATAAATATAGTTTTGCTTTCCGTGTTCAATGGTCAGAAGCAGGAAATTTGGAGTATTTTTGTTAATTTAAAATATTTGTTTTATAAATATACCTTTGCTTTTCTTCTCATGTCTTTGGGTCTTAATAAGACAGCTAGCAACAATGTATATGTTTTGTTAATATATTCCTTTAAATATTAACTTTTATCTAAACATATATTATATGAATTCATATCATAATATAAAATCCGCTGTAGCACATTGGTTAAATCCTAATCCATGTTTCATTTACATGGCTTTGGATTCCGGATTCAAAGCCCGGCAGCAGAAAATTTTTTTAATTTTTTTGTTTACTTTAATTAAGCATGTTGCTTTATAATTCTAAGAATGCATCTACAATAAAGTGAATGATTTGCTTAATATATCTTTTAAAATATTCAAATATGTCTAGATATATAATTGTAACGCTACGACTGCCACATTTTTTAGTGACCTCACTTCTATTCTTAGCCTGTGGGATCACTCTATCCGCTGCAGTACATTTTTTGTCAACAAAAGAATATCTCAAACGAGCCAATTGGATTTTAAATTTTTTACATACAAAACAAGATACGGAAAAGTACGCGTTTGACGCGCCAAAACATCCGCCTTTACATTTGCATTTCTAGAGATAAATGATAAAGAAAAAATGAGAATTCTTCCTGTTGCACATTTATTTAAATCAAAACCTATGTTTAATAAATATATTTTTGCTTTCCATGTTCAATGGTCGGAAGCAGGAAATTAAGCATCACACCCGGGATCGAGTCCCGGCTCCTACAAATATAAAAATTTGGCTAATGGGCCGACCAGTTGTGGCCCAATGGTTGACAAAAAAAAAAAAAAAATTTACCTTTGCTTTTCTTCTCATGTCTTTGGGTCTTAATAAGACGGCTAGCAACAATGTTAATGTTTTGCTAATATATTCTTTTAAATATTAACTCTTATCTAAACATATATTATATGAATTCATATCATAATAAGAAATCTGCTGTAGCACATTGGTTAAATCCTAATCTATGTTTTGTTTACATGGCTTTGACTTCCGGGTTCAAAGCCAGGCAGCGGAAATCTTTTTTTTTTTTTTACTTTAATTAAACATGTCGCTTTATAATTCTAAGAATGCATCTACAATAACGTGAATGATTTGCTTAATATATCTCTTAAAATATTCAAATATGTCTAAATATATAATTGTAACGCTACGACTGCCACATTTTTTAGTGACCACACTTCTATTCTCAGCCTCTGGGATCACTCTGTCTGATACCCAGTTTGCTACGTCGAAGAGGCTTTATAGACTTGTTTACCGACCCTACAAATCTCCACGTGATATTTCCCCGTGTTTTGTCTTCACCTAAGTCATACAGATTTGACGATAACTTCTCGAAAGGTCACCCATCTTAAAATTTTCACACCTCTAGCACGTTTAACTGTGGAGTTCTCTCGAGATGGTTGACCAAAAATATAGGGTCACTTTAGTGACATAGGTGACCAAATCTCTGCATGCACCACCATATTTGTGAAACTAAGCTGTTACAATATTTATGTAGTAGTATGATTAGAAATGATATGTTGTACACATTGGTTCTAATCAAATTCTATGGTTTAGAAATATGGTTTTCAAATCTGGGTTCAAATCCCGGTAGGAAAAAAAAATTTCTTATTTTTTCTTAATTAAAACGCTATAATGTATCATGTTGTCTTTTGCCTTCTGGTTCTAAAAAAAACACCTAGCAACAAATTGAATGTTTCGCTATAAAATATATAGTGTTTTATCTCATGTCTTCTGTTTTAAATAAGACACTTAACAACAAAGTAATTGCGTAGCTATAATATTAATATTTACATATATCTATATATATATACTTTATAAAATCATATAGTAATAATCAACGATCTCCTGCAGTACATTTTTTTGTCAACAAAAGAATATCTCAAACAAGCCAATTGGATTTTAAATTATTTACATACAAAACAAAATACGGAAAAGTACGCTGATCTAGAGTTAAATCAATAACCCGAAGCACACTCAACCACGATTAAGTGGTGTTGTCATAGCACTTTGGGGTCGAACCACAGAGACCAAACGATACACTATGAAATTATATAGACCGAGTGTAGCTAAAGCAATAAGAAGATTCTTTTTCAAGTAACCGAATCAAAACAGAAAATAAATAAAAGTTTGTAAAATTAAGAGGAAGTATTGGGTGCAGGGAATCAATCAAGGGTTATGATCAAGAAATTGGGTGATGGATTGGGATAACTTTAGGAACCGCTCTTGAACTCGAATCTCAAATATAAAACTAACCTGTTGTCGCAGTGTTAGTTATCTAAGCAAGGAATCGAATGAACCCTAAACCGTCGTTTCGATCTAAACAATCCTAGCAAGCATTAAGTTCTAGTCCGATTTGTTCACAAGGTGCCCCAACTTTAACTGTCGTTGGCTAAGGATCACCTTTCTCACCTATGTTCTTTTCAAGCAATTCAACAACACTTTTGATGCCTAGATGAATTTAACCTAAGATCATAAACTAGGTAGCTAATCTAGTTTAAGCAGTAAGAACAACTATAGATGAAGAACACAACAGATCAATCCCAAATCTAAAAACCTAAATCAATGAATTGGTCGATCTCGCGAGGATCAGTCGATCCGGAACGTATTTCTGCTCTCAATCCATCTGCCCTTTAGCTCGATCAGTCTTCAACCAATTAAGCTCCAGATGCATACTTTTATCCCCAAAACGCTCAGATTCCTTCCAAAGTCACCTAGAACCTGTAAAGACTCACAAAGGACTAAAATGACTCTAAAAGCACACTTGGACCTAGGAAAAGACTCAAAACAAAACCTAAAAACTATAGTTAAAACCCTATAAAATGCAGACACATCAATTCCCCCGGACTTGAATCTTTGCTTGTCCTCAAGCAAGAACAGACAAAAACTCAGGAACAGAGAAAAGGTTTGAAAGTGGAAACTCACAGATGCTTGGAAACTTCTTCTTTTCACTCTTCATCACATCAAATTGAGAACTACTTTCTGTATTCTGTCCATGATCAGGATCAACACTCCCTACTCTAAACTCCACGGCCTTAGAGAACCTTCAGTCTCCCCATCGTTGTCTCTCTATATCAGATTAGCAAAAAGGTGCGGTCTTACCATGGGAGTATCGATCATTGAACTGTTGACTCCTTCAACCTCTTATCGCCCAAGACCTCCTCTTATGCTCCCTTTCCTCTCTCTTTTCTCACTTCCAAAGGATTGATTTCTCCCTAATTTTCTAGGGTATCATTTTATTTTTTTTTATCAATCCCTTGCTCTTTTCTTGCGGACAGGTTTCCATGAGTTCCAAAGGATGCACGGGTTTACGCACAACCCTCGGTTCACTTCTTTTATTACCTATATCCTCCTTTTCTCTTTTCTTCTTCTCTTTTTTTCTTTTTTTCTTTTTCTACTGAGTACTGAAGGGAAGAGGGAGGGGAAGCATACTGGTGAGGATTTGCATGTCTCGTGAGGCTCAAGGGAGGAGTCTTGTCCGATGTATACCAAGCCCCAAGGTAAGCAATTTAGTCCACTTAAGTCATGTCAAAGCTAGAGACAACTTCTGGTTCAACATAGTGTTCTCCTTGGCGAGTGTCTTTTGGGGCGTGTTGAGACTGCTCATGTTCATTCCAAGCTTCATTCCAAATCAGAGGTACAAAAGTAATCATAAGAGTGTTAGTTCAAAGCAAAAGATTCCTAGAAATGATCATAATTTCCCAACTTTTTTGTTTTTTTTAGACACGACAAACTGACTCAAATAAAAGGAAAATCAAAAGAAACAACCAAAGAAAACGTCATTAGTAACTTGGAGACATCCCTCCCCCGGACTTACTTCACACCGTCCCGGTGTGAAAGCAAAGCTAAGGAAAAGAAACCTCCGACAATAAAAATGAAAAGATAAAAATAAAAATCCTAGAAAAGAAACAGAGTAAACCGGAAAGAGGTAGCTACTGGTCAGAACTACTGAGATCGTGAGGACATCACGGAATGGTCAGACCCAAGAGGCTCAGTAGCTGCGTCCTCCTCGTCTTCGGTATCGATGTGAGCTGCTGGAGGTGGTGTGAAACAGGATGGTGCGAGACTCTGGAGCCAAGTAGCCAATCGAGTGAGTAACATGTTGTTCTTCCGCTGAGTGTCATAGACCCATCTCTCAAACTCGGTGCGAGCTGGATCCTCAGGTGGTGCAGCAAGAAACTGGTTCACATCGAAAGGAGGAAACGGTGGAAGGGGGTGAGATGGCTGCGAAGAGGTAGATGCCCCAGCGGGTTGTGGTCGGCCACGGGATCGGAGGGCTGCAGGCTCTCGCTCCTCTCCCAAAAGAACATCGTCAATATCCATAAGGATGTCAACAGGAGGATCAAAATCGATGTTCTGAACCTTGTGGAGGGAGGTGACGAAAGGCATAGGGATCAGCATATAACGAAGCTGACCGGTCTTGGTCTGGAAGCGATAGCAGTTGTGTCTCACCAAAATCTCACTAGTAAACATGTACTTGAGGTCAAACAACTTCTGCTGTGACACCTTAGCGTGCGGTGGTAAAACAACGCCGCAATACTCGATAATAGGATTCACCAAACTGCCGATTAGAACTCTCTTGTTCTTAGCATGAGCCATGCTCCTCCGAACCTGCTCAAACTCCTTAGATAGCAGGAAGCCAAAGTTGACATCATGAGTTTGCTGGTACAGAGGGGAATCCGGAGCGTGAAGGAACCTGCGAAGACCATGGAAGAACATCCACAACTCAGGTAGCTGCAATGTGCTAGTCTTAGCCCTAGCATAAATTGTGTTACTCAGGAAATTCGCCGTTATTCGGAGGACGGGGTTGAGGATGCGAGACTGCCTGGCGCTTTGAGAAGCATATTGCCCAGCAGCAATAAGCTTCCAAATTTCTGTCCTACTATCGAGCTTCTCCATCGTGCACAATGTGTTTCTGGGGAAACCGAATATGTCACATAGATCAAACATGGAGATGGCATAGTGTTTCCTGAGTAGGAAGAAGCTGATCGAACACTGCTTGGCCATCATATCAGAACCACCCGGCGATTCGAGTTTGACTTTTCTTGCTGCTTAAGCAGCCTGTGGCGAGGAACTCTCGAGCGAGCCGATCATGCAAGTCCCATGCTTGCTCAGCAAAAGTACCAAACCCCATGTTTTTCACCAACTCATCGAAATCCAACAGCATACCCATCTTCTCAAAGAGCTCCCGATCGACAAAACGAGTTGGTCCCATCTTGCATTGTCCGAGTAGCTTCAAACCCTTAGGATCCTCATCACTCCAAACTCTCGTTGGCGGTTCTTCGGAAGGAGTGGCAGTCTCCTTACCGCTACGGCTTTGTTTAGGCATTGTCTACAATAAAAAGTAAATAGCCAATATATTAGAAAAACCAAAGCAATCGAAAATTCCTAAGCTAAATCAATCCATGTTACAAGCCTATGCTAAATTCAAGCTATTGCAACTTAAATCTAGCTCCAAGATTTAACTAGGACAATTAATCTCACCAATGCACTCATCAACGGTAAAGAAGAGGAGAGAATAGCATAAATCTCAAAAATTGAGAAGTGAAAACCTTGGAATCGCCGAAACCGAATATAAATTGGGAGAGGAAGCACTTACCTTGTTCGAATGATTGGCACAAAAATTGGGTTGGGTAAAGCAAATGCAAACCCTTTGGGTTGGGTAAAGGATGAAAGATCAAGTTGAAGAAACCCAAAATTCAAATCAAACAAGAGAGGATTTGAGAGGAGAGGGAAATCGAGTTTGTGGACGGCGAGGGAGGAAGGAAGAAGAAGAGAAATTAGGTTTTATGGGGTGTGAACACGAATCCGGTTTAACCCGGTTCAATTTAAGTTCATAAACCCGAAAACCAATTTTCTTCCTTCCTTCTCCCTTTTTTTTTCTGTTTTTACGTCCCTCGATTTTTCTTACCTGGAATGGGGATCAATCAATCCAGAATTAAATTAGCTGATCCTGACCACCACGGAACTTTCCTTGAAAAGGGTTTCGCATCTTCTGCGTTTAGAACCTGTTCCTGAAAACCAAACTCACTACCAAACGTGATTCTCGAGTGACTCTGTAAAGAATACAAAAATAGCAAATTTCCTAAGAAAAGAAATACAAAACCAAAAAGAGAAAGGTAAGCAAATGCAAACCCTTTGGGTTGCCTCCCATTAGCGCTTGTTTATAGTCTCGAGCCTGACTTTTCTTGCTGCTTAAGCAGCCTGTGGTTCCTCCAAAGGGAGATAGGCCTCAGTCGGGTCATGATCTGCTAGGTATGGCTTAGGATGTTGGCCATTGAGAGTGAATTCTTTACCCTCTTGGTCCCAGAGTACAACAGCACCATAGGACATGACTTCCTTGATTCGAAAAGGTCCGGACCAACGGGAACACAACTTCCCAGGAAATATCTTCAGCCTCGAGTTGAAAAGAAGGAACAAATCATTCGCAGCAAAATCCTTGGGGATAATCTTCTTGTCGTGTAAGGCTTTGGTCCTCTCTTTATATAACTTGGTGTTCTCATAAGCATCCATGCGAATCTCATCAAGCTCATTCAGCTGAATAAGGCGTTTTTCTGCTACGGTCTTGACGTTGAAGTTCATCTGTTTGGTCGCCCATAAGGAATGATACTCAAACTCAACAGGCAAGTGACATGATTTCCCATAAACCAGCCGGAAAGGGGTGGTGCCGATGGGTGTTTTGTAAGCAGTCCGATATGCCCATAATGCCTCATCGAGTTTTCAGGACCAATCCTTTCTGGTTGAGTTGACTGTCTTTTCCAAGATGCTCTTGATTTCTCGATTAGAGATCTCGACCTGCCCAATGGTCTATGGATGGTAAGGGGTAGCAACCTTGTGTGTCACGCCATGTTTTCGCAAAAGGTTTGCAAAAAGCTTGTTGATAAAGTGAGTGCCCCCATCGCTTATTACCACCCTAGGAACACTAAACCGTGGAAAAATTATGTGCTTGAACATCTTGAGGACCACTTTCGAATCATTAGTAGGACTTGCGACAGCTTCAACCCATTTGGAAACGTAATCCACTGCAACAAGTATGTAGAGATTGCCATAAGAGGGTGGAAAAGGCCCCATGAAGTCGATTCCCCAACAGTCAAACACCTCGATTTCCAAGATAAAGTTTTGTGGCATCTCGTTCCGTTTGCTGATGTTTCCACGTCGCTGGCAAGAGTCGCATCGGGAGACAAAGTCGTGTGCATCTCGGAATAAAGTGGGCCACCAGAGGCCTGCTTGGAGCACTTTTGTCGCGGTTTTGAAAGTAGCGAAGTGTCCCGCGTAGCTAGAACCGTGGCAGTGAAAAAGAATTCCTTGTACTTCTGATTCTTGAACACATCTCCTGTAGAGGCCGTCAGCACAATGCTTGTAAAGAAAAGGCTCATCATCGATTCTCAGCCTAGAAAGGTGGTCTGCAACCCCATTCTCAATCCCCTTCTTGTCCCTTATCTCAAGATCGAACTCCTGCAGTAGTAGTATCCATCGCAGCAATCTCGGTTAAGCATCTTTCTTAGTTAACAAGTAGCGCAGTGCGGCGTGATCTGTGTGTACAATAACCTTGGATCCAACCAGATAGGATCTGAATTTTTCAAAGGCAAAGACTATGGCGAGTAATTCCTTTTCTGTTGTGGCGTACTTGGTCTGTGTTCCATCGAGTGTCCTGCTAGCATAGTAAACAACATGCAACTCACCATCCTTGCGTTGTCCGAGAACCGCTCCTACAGAAAAATCACTTGCATCGCACATAACTTCGAATGGCAGATCCCAATCGGGTGGTTGTACTATTGGAGCCNTAAACCGTGGAAAAATTATGTGCTTGAACATCTTGAGGACCACTTTCGAATCATTAGTAGGACTTGCGACAGCTTCAACCCATTTGGAAACGTAATCCACTGCAACAAGTATGTAGAGATTGCCATAAGAGGGTGGAAAAGGCCCCATGAAGTCGATTCCCCAACAGTCAAACACCTCGATTTCCAAGATAAAGTTTTGTGGCATCTCGTTCCGTTTGCTGATGTTTCCACGTCGCTGGCAAGAGTCGCATCGGGAGACAAAGTCGTGTGCATCTCGGAATAAAGTGGGCCACCAGAGGCCTGCTTGGAGCACTTTTGTCGCGGTTTTGAAAGTAGCGAAGTGTCCCGCGTAGCTAGAACCGTGGCAGTGAAAAATAATTCCTTGTACTTCTGATTCTTGAACACATCTCCTGTAGAGGCCGTCAGCACAATGCTTGTAAAGAAAAGGCTCTTCATCGATTCTCAGCCTAGAAAGGTGGTCTGCAACCCCATTCTCAATCCCCTTCTTGTCCCTTATCTCAAGATCGAACTCCTGCAGTAGTAGTATCCATCGCAGCAATCTCGGTTAAGCATCTTTCTTAGTTAACAAGTAGCGCAGTGCGGCGTGATCTGTGTGTACAATAACCTTGGATCCAACCAGATAGGATCTGAATTTTTCAAAGGCAAAGACTATGGCGAGTAATTCCTTTTCTGTTGTGGCGTACTTGGTCTGTGTTCCATCGAGTGTCCTGCTAGCATAGTAAACAACATGCAACTCACCATCCTTGCGTTGTCCGAGAACCGCTCCTACAGAAAAATCACTTGCATCGCACATAACTTCGAATGGCAGATCCCAATCGGGTGGTTGTACTATTGGAGCCGAGATCAGTGCTTGTTTGATTGTTAGGAAAGCCTCCAAACAATCTGCGGTAAACTCAAAAGAGATGTCCTTGCACAGCAGCTGGGTGAGTGGTCTGGCTATCTTGGAGAAATCCTTTATGAACCTTCGATAAAACCCAGCATGGCCAAGGAAACTGCGAATGTCTTTAACGGTTTTCAGAAGTTGCAGACTGGACATGACTTCTATCTTGGCTTTGTCGACTTCTATCCCTCTCTCAGAAATTCGATGGCCAAGAACAATCCCATTGGTGACCATGAAATGGCATTTCTCCCAATTCAGTACAAGGTGTTTATCCACACAGCGTTTAAGCACTTTGCACAAGTTGGATAAACAGGAGGAGAAAGATGAGCCATACACCAAAAAATCATCCATAAATACTTCCATAATCTCCTCAATCAAGTCGGAGAAGATCGACATCATGCAGCGCTGGAAGGTGGCTGGGGCATTGCACAACCCAAAAGGCATTCGTCGGTAAGCGAATGTGCCATATGGGCAAGTGAAAGTTGTCTTCTCCTGATCATCCGGGTGAATCGGAATTTGGAAAAAACCAGAGTAACCATCCAAGAAGCAGTAGTAAGGGTGGTTCGCTAGACGCTTAAGCATTTGCTCAATGAATGGAAGAGGGAAGTGGTCCTTCCTAGTGGCTGCATTGAGCTTGCGGTAGTCGATACACATGCGATGCCCTGTTANCGCGTAGCTAGAACCGTGGCAGTGAAAAATAATTCCTTGTACTTCTGATTCTTGAACACATCTCCTGTAGAGGCCGTCAGCACAATGCTTGTAAAGAAAAGGCTCTTCATCGATTCTCAGCCTAGAAAGGTGGTCTGCAACCCCATTCTCAATCCCCTTCTTGTCCCTTATCTCAAGATCGAACTNACAACTACTGTCACCCCTCCTTTCTTCGGCACTACATGGACTGGGCTCACCCAAGTGCTGTAAGAGATTGGGAAAATAACTCCGGCTCCCAACAGTTTGAGGATCTCCTTCNAAGCATCTTTCTTAGTTAACAAGTAGCGCAGTGCGGCGTGATCTGTGTGTACAATAACCTTGGATCCAACCAGATAGGATCTGAATTTTTCAAAGGCAAAGACTATGGCGAGTAATTCCTTTTCTGTNATGAAATGTCATCTAAGGAATAGCCCAAAGCCTTCCTATGTTTTCTTAACTCGCAGAGCAAGAGTGCAGTTTCAACATTGTTTAGGTTAGAGTTAATGATAACCGGGTATGTGGAGTTATGTCCGAGATACGCGTACCTTAGCCCTTCTGGGAGTGGCTTTAAGTCCAACTTCGGAGCTTTGAGTTCGCTCCAATCCTCCTGATTTGATTTTGTCCCAGGGCAAATTTCGAGGTCAGCTGATCTGTCGCTTGGAATGGTCAATCCATCGCCTTTATCGGATGCTTCCACAGGAGGAGTTGGATCAGTCATTCCAGTTTCCGGATCAGTCAGTCCAGGTTACAGGTTGATGAATAGGACTTCATGTTTCAGAACTGCTGCAGCATCGAGTGTTCTGGCCAAGTTCTCAGTCTTCTCAGAGAGATATCCCAGCTCTGGTTCCGTCTTGGTGAGTGCTACAGCCAAATGATCACTTGTACACACTTCATCATAGATCTCATCAGCTATTTCACCTATTGTATCAACCCAGAAAGTTTGACCATCAATCGTAGGTTTCTTGGCTGCTTTCTCCAAATTGAATCCCAAAATCAGATCATCCATGTGTAAATCAATCTTTCCCTCCTTGACGTTTATCATCGCACCAGCCGTGGCCAAGAAAGGTCTTCCAAGTAGAATCGGTTCTTGGGATTCCTTGTCAAGCTTCAGAACTATGAAATCAGTAGGAATGTAGCAGTTCCCAATTTGCACTGGTAGGTTCTCCAACACTCCTTCTGGGCGTCGAGTGGAACGATCATCAAGGACGAGGGTGACTTGGGTCGGTTTGAAGGTGTAGAGGCCAAGTCGTGTCGCAACACTGAGTGGCATAAGGCTCACGCTCGCTCCCATATCGCAGAGGCATTTGCTGAACTTGAGATCTCCTATCGTGCAAGGCAAGGTAAATGGTCTCGTATCCCCACAGTTTTCAGGCATTCGATTTTGGAGCATAGAACTGCACTCTTGTGTGAGGTACATCACTCCTTTCTCCAGACTGAGCTTGTCCGTTAAAATTTCCTTCATATACTTCTTAAGAGCTGGAACCATCCTTACTGCTTCGATGAAAGGAAGTCTAACCTGAAGCTCTCCTACTACTGACTTCAGCTTCTCATACTCTCGCTCCTGAATCTTTGATTTACGGCGAGTAGGGAAAGGTAGTCTGGGTGCATAGGGTTGTTGCAGTCCGCTGGGTTGTTTTTCCTCAGGAACTGTTGATCCATGTTTAACAACATCATCAGGAATGTTGTTGAGAACTTTGTCATGGTTGCCTTCCTGATTTTGTGTTTTAGACTGGTCAGTCCCGCCGCTGGATCGGTCATTCCCTGCTTTCTGTTGTGGTTTCGGAAGCTCCTTGCCGCTTCGAAGGGTGACGACATTCACATATTCTTTTGGATTAGCCTCGTTCTTTCCTGGAAGTGTTCCTGGAGGTGCCTTGACTCTAGCTGCCGATTGTGCCACTTGGTTTTCCAACACTCTCATGTGAGAGTTTAACGATTCGATTCTCCCATTCAGCTCAGAATACATGTTGTCGATCTTGACAGTCACCTCAGTGGCATTTTTCTTCTGGTTCTCCATCAGAGCATGCATCATTTGTTCCAGTTTGCTCTCCTGTGAGACTGCTGCCTGCGGTGCAAACGGTTGATACCCTTGCGCGAAGTTGTTGGCTGAGGTTTTTGTTGGAAATTCGATCCTCCAAAGCCTGTACCCTTGTTCTGGAACAGCCTATTCTGAGCATCTTCATCCCTCAAGGTGGCTTGCCTCGGAGGTGGGTTCAGTTCGGCTTGCTCTTGCTGGTTCTGCCTCTGCTGTTGTTGGATGATGCCAAGCTGAGGGTTGGTCGAATTAGCCCCTGTGTTCTCTCCGTCAGCCATAGAATTGGTCTGTGCTTTTGCTCTCCGGTTCTCGCGTTCGAGCTGTGCTAATTCCTTGTTCCCTAGTATGCGCAGATCAGTTTTCTTGCTGCTCCTTGTATGCATACACCTGAAACCAAGAAATAAAGTTGCAAGAACTCGTTAGTAACTAAAATAAAGAAACCTTAGACTAAACGTGAATCTAAAATTTCAAAGGCAACGTTTTGGTCCCCGGCAACAGCGCCAAATTGATCTAGAGTTAAATCAATAACCCGAAACACACTCAACCACGATCAAGTGGTGTCGTCGTAGCACTTTGGGGTCGAACCACAGAGACCAAACGATACACTATGAAATTATATAGACCGAGTATAGCTAAAGCAATAAGAAGATTGTTTTTCAAGTAACCAAATCAAACCAGAAAATAAATAAAAGTTTGTAAAATTAAGAGGAAGTATTGGGTGCAGGGAATCAATCAAGGGTTATGATCACGAAATTGGGTGATGGATTGGGATAACTTTAGGAACCGCTCTTGAACTCGAATCTCAAATATAAAACTAACCTGCTGTCGCAGTGTTAGTTATCTAAGCAAGGAATCGAATGAACCCTAAACCGTCATTTGGATCTAAACAATCCTAGCAAGCATTAAGTTCTAGTCCGATTTGTTCACAAGGTGCCCCAACTTCAACTGTCGTTGGCTAAGGATCACCTTGCTCACCTATGTTCTTTTCAAGCAATTCAACAACACTTTTGATGCCTAGATGAATTTAACCTAAGATCATAAACTAGGTAGCTAATCTAGTTTAAGCAGTAAGAACAACTATAGATGAAGAACACAACAGATCAATCCCAAATCTAACAACCTAAATCAATGAATCATAAAGCCCCCTTTGAAACCCGAAACCCAACAGTAAGACTACTCAGACATTGAACAGAGACAATCACAAATCAAATATGAAGAAAACATGTTTGAATTGCAAAAAGAGATAATAGGGTTCAGAATTCTTCTCCAAAGGGTTAGAAAGGATAAGAGATCTTCTCCCAAGCTTACAAGTGCTCAAAAACGGCGTAGAGTCAAAGTTCTTTTTCTCGGGGTCAAGCCCCGTGCTTAAATAGTAAAATAAATCCCTAAAAAGTTGGTTTAAACGGAAAAGGAAAGATTGCGTCGGAGACAGGATTGGTCGATCTCGCGAGGATCAGTCGATCCGGAACGTATTTTTGCTCTCAATCCATCTGCCCTTTTGCTCGATCAGTCTTCAACAAATTAAGCTCCAGATGCATACTTTTATCCCTAAAACGCTTAGATTCCTTCCAAAGTCACCTAGAACCTGTAAAGACTCACAAAGGACTAAAAGAACTCTAAAAGCACACTTGGACCTAGGAAAAGACTCAAAACAAACCTAAAAACTATAGTGAAAACCCAATAAAATGCAGACACATCATACGCGTTTGACGCGCCAAAACATCCGCCTTTACATTTGCATTTCTAGAGTTAAATGATAAAGAAAAAGATGAGAATTCTTCCTGTTGCACATTTATTCAAATCAAAACCTATGTTTAATAAATATAGTTTTGCTTTCCGTTTTCAATGGTCGGAAGCAGGAAATTTAGAGTATTTTTGTTAATTTAAAATATTTTTTTTATAAGTATACCTTTGCTTTTCTTCTCATGTCTTTGGGTCTTAATAAGACGGCTAGCAACAATGTGAATGTTTTGCTAATATATTCCTTTAAATATTAACTCTTATCTAAACATATATTATATGAATTCATATCATAATAAAAAATCCGCTGTAATACATTGGTTAAATCCTAATCTATGTTTCATTTACATGGCTTTGAATTCCGGGTTCAAAGCCCGGCAGTGGAAATATTTTTTAATTTTTTTTTACTTTAATTAAGCATGTCGCTTTATAATTCTAAGAATGCATCTACAATAAAGTGAATGATTTGCTTAATATATCTCTTAAAATATTCAAATATGTCTAAATATATAATTGTAACGCTACGACTGCCACATTTTTTAATGACCACACTTCTATTCTCAGCCTGTGGGATCACTCTATCTGCTTCAGTACTTTTTTTGTCAACAAAAAATATCTCAAACGAGCCAATTGGATTTTAAATTATTTACATACAAAATATGATACGGAAAAGTACACGTTTGACGTGCCAAAATATTCGCCTTTATATTTGCATTTCTAGAGATAAATGATAAAGAAAAAGATGAGAATTCTTCCTGTTGCACATTTATTAAAATCAAACCTATGTTTAATAAATATAGTTTTGCTTTCCGTGTTCAATGGTCAGAAGCAGGAAATTTGGAGTATTTTTGTTAATTTAAAATATTTGCTTTATAAATATACCTTTGCTTTTCTTCTCATGTCTTTGGGTCTTAATAAGACGGCTAGCAACAATGTGAATGTTTTCATAATATATTCCTTTAAATATTAACTCTTATCTAAACATATATTATATGAATTCATATCATAATAAAAAATCCGCTGTGAAATGACCGACCTTTTTTTTAATAATAAATAATAAATATGTAATATAATAATTAACTACAACTAGTGGTCCCATATCCACTAGCCACCTAACCATATTCACAATCCAACTGCGGAACAACATACCAATAAATATCCAATAAAACAACAACCAATAACCAAATAAATAATATCCAGCTTTAATTCCAAACAGCATAAATCAAATAACCAGCAATCCTAACAATGCTCTAAGACTCAATTCTAGCAACCTAACAATGCCAGGTGACCAATCAATCAAGTCCCTAGAACATCCTCCTCTTCATTGCCTTTGATTCCACGATCACACTTTGCCTTTACCTGCACCACAAACACAAATTGAGATGCATGAGTATTTGATAAACACTCAGTGAGGCAATCCTCCCATCTACTGGGCTATACACACAAGCAATAAGATCTCTACATGCCACAAACAACAATCAATAAAACAAACCAGGCAATATACATAGCATGCAACATCCATCGTAACTGAACAAGGGGTGTCGACCGACACCAGATGGTGTCGATCGACACTGACTATCTGGTGTCGACCGACACCAAACTGGTGTCGACCGACACCCTGCCCGACACTCCCGAAAACCCTAGTTTGTGTCGACCGACACCTCCACATGGCATCGATCGACACTCGCCAAAGTCCCGAGCCGTCCTCGCGTTGGTGTCGACCGACACCCCAACTGGTGTCGACCGACACCGTTGCCGAGCAGCGATTTCCTTCGATCAAAAACTCCGAATCTCGCCTCCAATCTTCTCCAATCCGCTCCTTGCACTCCCAGAAGCCAAACCCAGCCAAAACAGCGACGAAATACCATAGAGAACTCAAAGAAACAACCACATAAGCACCAAATCACATAAAATCTAGAGATCTTAGCTTAGATAAGCCATGGTCATGCACTCACCTCTTTCAAGAAGATTCTGACCAACAAGAACGAATTCCCTCACTCCTAGCAAGCTTCTAGCTCCTTCCCAGCCTTAGATCTCCCAAGAACAGCAAGGAATCTCCCCAATCTCTCTCAAAAGCTCAAGAACTACTCTCTCTTTTGTTTTTCTCTGAAAACGGCGATAAAACACAAAGAACACGACCCTAGGTCGTTTTCTTCCTCTAAAAACTCGATTTTAGGGATTTCCTAAACCAACCACGCAAACCGGACAGTTAAAATTGAACCGACCAAACCGGCTACCTCTAGTGTCGATCGACACTCCCCCTGTGGTATCGATCGACACCCTCACCAAAATTCCCAGAAAATTGTTTGCGGGTGTTACAATTCTCCCCCACAAATCTAGATTCGTCCTCGAATCTCGAACAACCATCAGTCAAGGACTCCCGTGCAACCGTCTCCACGGCCCGCACTCCTCCGACCAATCTACAGAAGGTCACCTCTAGGCGATAGACTCACGTTCCAGGCGTCATTTGCTCTTGAATTTTTGGACTTTCCTTTACTCCTAGGCCTAAACCTTGATTTTTATTGGCTCCTCATCAGACCTAAGTCTGCATTCCAAAATATATAAGGAAAAGTCCAAACTCGTCTCTCGGGTTGCCACCCTACAGCGCGCTCCCGGATCGTCATCCGAAGTCGATATACCAACCATACTCCCGAGCCACAAAGTCTCTGAATATGGCAGTACTAGGAGAACCTAAGTCCCCCAAGAGTCGCGAGCAAATGATTCTGAACACGTCTGAGCCCTATCCCTATCCAGGTTTCCTTCTCGTGGCTCGCGTAAAACATCTCAATGTCCTACCAACCACATATCCCCTCACCGGGATACCCCATGACCACAC
>NC_025701.1:27761522-27761632 GCF_000633955.1 Camelina sativa | reverse complement strand
GTCCCGAAAGACCATCTGTCCCGAAGGACCATCAGTCCTGAAAGACCGTCTGTCCCGAAGGACCATCAGTCCCGAAAGACCGTCTGTCCCGAAGGACCATCAGTCCCGAA
>NC_025701.1:27760252-27761415 GCF_000633955.1 Camelina sativa | reverse complement strand
CAATAACAAAGAATACTGCCACAAAGGCCACACCATAACAAAAGAAATACCGCCACACACTNTTCAGGCTATCAGAGAATGGCCTAGACCGCAAAAGTCTGCAACTAAGGCCACACAAGCCCCTCCAAGGCTCTCCACCGCTAAAATGGACAAATTCCAACTCCCGGAAAACTTTCCACATTTAGCACTTTCCATTTTTGGAAACTTCCCACTTTGGAAACTTCTAATTCAGGAAAATTTCTTCCAAAACCCCGCCTCACGGAAACTTTGTACCCCGAACACCACCTCATCTTGTTACTGAGTCGCACAACCAACCACCCCAAGCGACCGAGTAACAAGAGAGATGGGCTGGAATACTCCATTCCCGCTCTAGCCACGGATTACAGATGGGACCAGGCTAAACAAGCTCAAGTCGCGGCTTGCTTCTCATACCACTTCTTGAACCTTGCCTTCATATTTGCCTCAGGCTCCCAAGTCTGCTCCTCAACACCATCACAGTCCCACAGGACTCTCATCAAAGGAATCTTCTTCTTCCGAAGTTCCTTGATCCTCCTCTCGAGAACCCTCACTGGTCTCGCCTCCAAAGTCATGTTAGGCTGAAGATCCTCAGGAATCTTAGCCAACACCTCCTCTCCCTCACGGAGACACTTCCGCAACATAGACACATGGAAAACCTTATGGAATGCACGCATCACCTCAGGTAACTCCAATCTATATGCCACTGGTCCAACCCGCTCAATCACTCTGAATGGACCCATATACCTCGGACTCAACTTAGTCTCTGACAATGACCTGTTCGGACCCCGCAACATGGCCATCTTGAGGTACACTCTATCTCCTACCTGAAACTCAAGATCTCTCCTCCTCCTATCTGCATAACTCCTCTGCCTATCCTGAGCCTCCTTCATGTTCAGCTTGAGAACCCGAATCTTCTCAGAGGTCTCCTGAACAAAACTTGCACCAAACATGCTCCTCTCCCCCACCTGATTCCAGCATAATGGTGTACGACATGGCCTCCCATACAAAGCCTCATTAGGAGCCATCTTAATACTTGCCTGATAGCTGTTGTTGTAAGCAAACTCTACCAGGTTCAGATGATCTGCCCAATGGCCACCCCAATCCAACACACACATCCTCAGCAAATCCTCCAGCGTCTGGATCGT
>NC_025701.1:27759287-27759368 GCF_000633955.1 Camelina sativa | reverse complement strand
CTGTTCATCTATCTCATAAACGATGTTGGTGCGTTAGTCAACCCGAAAGGCATCACCACAAACTCATAATGCCCATACCTC
>NC_025701.1:27757956-27758328 GCF_000633955.1 Camelina sativa | reverse complement strand
ACAGTCGCAAAGTCAGTACCAGGGACTCCACCCGCTGGGACTCGCACACCCGGGACCCTAGCATCACCGGCCACTGGAGCATCAACACGGCCCCCTCCTGCCACACTCACGGAATCCCCCGGAACATCCTGCGACTCGCCAACACCCTCAGCTGTCACACTCTGGTCCTCGGTCTCACTAACCACTGGGGCTCTACCCCTACCACGACCACGTCCGCGACCACGTCCGCGTCCACGACCTCGACCAGTCACAGCATCCTCTCTAACCATCTGCACTACCATGAACAGAAGGCTAAGCAAACAATTTCTATTATAACACAGAAACATAAACTCACCGTGGAATCACACACTCGGCTCGAAGAGGATGTTCTAG
>NC_025701.1:27757418-27757690 GCF_000633955.1 Camelina sativa | reverse complement strand
GGACGGATGAATCCCTTACTCAACAAATCCTCTAGCTGCTTCTTCAGCTCTGCCATCTCTGCTGGAGCCATTCTGTAAGGAGCCTTGGATAACGGTGTCGTCCCCGGTTCCAGTTCACTGGTAAAAGGATCCGACCCAGATGGTTGTAATCCCTGCAAAGACTGAAACACATCCTCAAACTCCTCCACTACCGGAATACCGCTAACCGTAGACTTCTCCACTGACTATGGCATAGATATAGTAACCAAATAAGCCTCACGGCCCTTCTCGAT
>NC_025701.1:27741762-27754766 GCF_000633955.1 Camelina sativa | reverse complement strand
GAAAACCCTAGTTTGTGTCGACCGACACCTCCACATGGCATCGATCGACACTCGCCAAAGTCTCGAGCCGTCCTCGCGTTGGTGTCGACCGACACCCCAACTGGTGTCGACCGACACCGTTGCCGAGCAGCGATTTCCTTCGATCAAAAACTCCGGATCTCGCCTCCAATCTTCTCTAATCCGCTCCTTGCACTCCCAGAAGCCAAACCCAGCCAAAACAGCGACGAAATACCATAGAGAACTCAAAGAAACCACCACATAAGCACCAAATCACAGAAAATCTAGAGATCTTAGCTTAGATAAGCCATGGTCATGCACTCACCTCTTTCAAGAAGATTCTGACCAACAAGAACGAATTCCCTCACTCCTAGCAAGCTTCTAGCTCCTTCCCAGCCTCTGAAAACGGCGATAAAACACAAACAACACGACCCTAGGTCGTTTTCTTCCTCTAAAAACACGATTTCAGGGATTTCCTAAACCAACCACGCAAACCGGACAATTAAAATTGAACCGACCAAACCGGCTACCTCTAGTGTCGATCGACACTCCCCCTGTGGTGTCGATCGACACCCTCACCAAAATTCCCAGAAAATGGTTTGCGGGTGTTACACGCTGTAGCACATTGGTTAAATCATAATCTATGTTTCATTTTAATGGCTTTGAATTCTAATCCTAATCCTAATCCGGGTTCAAAGCCCGGCAGCGGAAATCTTTTTTAATTTTTTTTTTACTTTGATTAAGCATGTCGCTTTATAATTCTAAGAATGCATCTACAATAAAGTGAATGATTTGCTTAATATATCACTTAAAATATTCAAATATGTCTAAATATATAATTGTAACGCTACGACTGCTACATTTTTTAGTGACCACACTTCTATTCTCAGCCTGTGGGATCACTCTATCCGCTGCAGTACATTTTTTTTTGTCAACAAAAGAATATCTCAAACGAGCCAATTGGATTTAAAATTATTTACATACAAAACATGATACGGAAAAGTACGCGTTTGACGCGCCAAAACATCCGCCTTTACATTTGCATTTCTAAAGATAAATGATAAAGAAAAAGATGAGAATTCTTCCTGTTGCACATTTATTAAAATCAAAACCTATGTTTAATAAATTAAGTTTTGCTTTTCCGTGTTCAATGGTCGGAAGCAGGAAATTTAGAGTATTTTTGTTAATTTAAAATATTTGTTTCATAAATATACCTTTGCTTTTATTCTCATGTCTTTTGGTCTTAATAAAACGGCTAGCAACAATGTGAATGGTTTGCTAATATATTCCTTTAAATATTAACTCTTATCTAAACATATATTTTATGAATTCATATCATAATAAAAAATCCGCTGTAGCACATTGGTTAAATCCTAATCTATGTTTCATTTACATGGTTTTGAATTCCGGGTTCAAAGCCCTGCAGCGGAAATCTTTTTTAATTTTTTTTTACTTTAATTAAGCATGTCGCTTTATAATTCTAAGAATGCATCTACAATAAAGTGAATGATTTGCTTAATATTCTCTTAAAATATACAAATATGTCTAAATATATAATTGTAACGCCATGAATGCCACATTTTTTAGTGACCACACTTCTATTCTCAGCCTGTGGGATCACTCTATCCACTGCAGTACTTTTGTTGTCAACAAAAAAATATCTCAAACGAGCCAATTGGATTTTAAATTATTTACATACAAAACATGATACGGAAAAGTACGCGTTTGACGTGCCAAAACATTAGCCTTTATATTTGCATTTCTAGAGATAAATGATAAAGAAAAAGATGAGAATTCTTCATGTTGCACATTTATTAAAATCAAAACCTATGTTTAATAAATATAGTTTTGCTTTCCGTGTTCAATGGTCAGAAACAGGAAATTTGGAGTATTTTTGTTAATTTAAAATATTTGTTTTATAATATACCTTTACTTTTCTTCTCATGTCTTTGGGTCTTAATAAGACGGCTAGCAACAATGTGAATGTTTTCATAATATATTCCTTTAAATATTAACTCTTATCTAAACATATATTATATGAATTCATATCATAATAAATAATCCGCTTTAGCACATTGGTTAAATCCTAATCTATGTTTCATTTACATTGCTTTGAATTCCGGGTTCAAAGCCTGGCAGCGGAAATCTTTTTTAATTCTTTTTTACTTTAATTAAGCATGTCGCTTTATAATTCTAAGAATGCATCTACAATAAAGTGAATGATTTGATTAATATATCTATTAAAATATTCAAATATGTCTAAATATATAATTGTAACGCTACAACTGCTACATTTTTTAGTGACCACACTTCTATTCTCAGCCTGTGGGATCACTCTATCCGCTGCAGTACATTTTTTTGTCAACAAAAGACTATCTCAAACGAGCCAATTGGATTTTAAATTATTTACATACAAAACATGATACGGAAAAGTACGCATTTGACGCGCCAAAACATCCGCCTTTACATTTGCATTTCTAGAGATAAATGATAAAGAAAAAGATGAGAATTCTTCCTGTTGCACATTTATTAAAATCAAAACCTATGTTTAATAAATATAGTTTTGCTTTTCCGTGTTCAATGGTCGGAAGCAGGAAATTTGTAGTATTTTTGTTAATTTAAAATATTTGTTTCATAAATATACCTTTGCTTTTCTTCTCATGTCTTTGGGTCTTAATAAAACGGCTAGCAACAATGTGAATATTTTGCTAATATATTCCTTTAAATATTAACTCTTATCTAAACATATATTTTATGAATTCATAACATAATAAAAAATCTGTTGTAGCACATTACTTAAATCCTAATCTATGTTTCATTTACATGGCTTTGAATTCCGGGTTCAAAGCCCTGCAGCGGAAATCTTTTTTAATTTTTTTTTTACTTTAATTAAGCATGTCGCTTTATAATTCCAAGAATGCATCTACAATAAAGTGAATGATTTGCTTAATATATCTCTTAAAATATTCAAATATGCCTAATATATAATTGTAACGCTACGACTGCCACATTTTTTAGTGACCACACTTCTATTCTCAGCCTTTGGGATCACTCTATCCGATACCCAGTTTGCTACGTCGAAGAGGCTTTAAAGACTTTTTTACCGACCCTACAAATCTCCACGTGATATTTCCCTGTGTTTTGTCTTCACCTCAGTCATAGAGTTTTGACAATCACTTCTTGAAAGGTCACCCATCTTAAAATTTTCACAGCTCTAGCACGTTTAACTGTGGAGTTTTCTCGAGATGGTTGACCAAAAATATAGGTTCACTTAGTGACATAGGTGACCAAATCTCTGCATGCCCCACCATATTTGTGAAACTAAGCTGTTACAATATTTATGAAGTAATATGATTAGAAATGATATGTTGTTCACATTGGTTCTAATCAAATTTCTATGGTTTAGAAATATGGTTTTCAAATCTGGGTTCAAATCCCGGTACGAAAAAAAATTTTGTTCTTATTTTTTCTTAACTAAAACACTATAATGTATCATGTTGTCTTTTGCCTTCTGGTTCTAAAAAAACACCTAGCAACAAATTGAATGCTTCGCTAATATATTCCCTAAAAAATTAAATGTTATAACATATATAGTGTTTTATCTCATGTCTTCTGTTTTAAATAAGACACTTAACAACAAAGAAATTGCGTAGCTATACTATAAATATTTACATATATCTATATATATACTTTATAAAATCATATAGTAATAACCAACGATCTCCTGCAGTACATTTTTTGTCAACAAAAGAATATTTTAAACGAGCCAATTGGATTTTAAATTATTTACATACAAAACAAGATACGGAAAAGTACGCGTTTGACGCGCCGAAACATCTGCCTTTACATTTGCATTTCTAGAGATAAATGATAAAGAAAAAGATGAGAATTTTTCCTGTTGCACATTTATTCAAATCAAAACCTATGTTTAATAAATATAGTTTTGCTTTCCGTGTTCAATGGTCGGAGGCAGGAAATTTAGAGTATTTTTGTTAATTTAAAATAATTGTTTTATAAATATACCTTTGCTTTTGTTCTCATGTCTTTGGGTCTTAATAAGACGGCTAGCAACAATGTGAATGTTTTGCTAGTATATTCCTTTAAATATTAACTCTTATCTAAACACATATTATATGAATTCACATCATAATAAAAAAATCCGTTGTAGCACATTGGTTAAATCCTAATCTATGTTTCATTTACATGGCTTTGAAATTTGGGTTCAAAGCCCGGCAGCAGAAATCTTTTTTAATTTTTTTTTACTTTAATTAAGTATGTCGCTTTATAATTCTAAGAATGCATCTACAATAAAGTGAATGATTTGCTTAATATAACTCTTAAAATATTCAAATATATCTAAATATATAATTGTAACACTACGACTGCCACATTTTTTAGTGACCACACTTCTATTCTCAGCCTGTGGGATCACTCTATCTGATACCCAGTTTGCTACGTCGAAGAGGCTTTAAAGACTTGTTTACCAACCTTACAAAACTCCACGTGATATTTCCCCGTGTTTTGTCTTCACCTCAGTCATACGGTTTTGACAATCACTTAAGAATTTTACAGCTCTAGCACGTTTAACTGTAGAGTTCTCTCGAGATGGTTGACCAAAAATATAGGTTCACTTTAGTGACATAGGTGACCAAATCTTCGCATGCACCACCATATTTCGTGAAACTAAGCTGTTACAATATTTATGAAGTAGTATGATTAGAAATGATATGTTGTACACATTGGTTCTAATCAAGTTCTATGGTTTAGAAATATGGTTTTCAAAACTGGGTTTTAATCCCGGTAGGAAAAAAACAAATTTGTTTTTATTTTTTCTTAATTAAAACGCTATAATGTATCATGTTGTCTTTTGCCTTCTGGTTCTAAAAAAACACCTAGCAACAAATTGAATGCTTCGCTATTATATTCCCTAAAATTTTAAATGGTATAACATATATAGTGTTTTATCTCATGTCTTCCGTTTTAAATAAGACACTTAACAACAAAGTAATTGCGTAGCTATAATATAAATATTTACATATATCTATATATATACTTTATAAAATCATATAGTAATAACCAACGATCTCCTGCAGTACATTTTTTTTTGGCAACAAAAGAATATCTCAAACGAGCCAATTGGATTTTAAATTATTTACATACAAAACATGATGCGGAAAAGTACGCGTTTGACGCGCTGTAACATCCGCGAATCAATTTCTGGATATTGGGAAGGGGCGTCGATCTACACTAAGGGGAGTGTCAATCGACACCATCTATTTTTGGTTCGACCAGTTTTATTTGAATTGTCGTTTTGGCTTTGTTTGGTTCAATTGAAGTTCCTAACCGATGTATATAAGGGAAAACTCGACCTAGGTCGTGGAAAACAGATTGTCTTGGCCGTTTTATGAGAAAAGAGAGAAGAGAGAGTGTTCTTGAGGGGATTACGAGATTCTAAGCTGTTTTGGTGAGATATGTTCCTCTGGAGTGGAGATCTTGTGCTAGGAACATAGGAGAAGGCTTCTAAGGGTTGGATTCGTCGTTGTTGAGTCAGAATCTTCTTGCAAAAGAGGTGAGTGCATGACCATGGCTTATCTAAGCCTGAGAATCCTTTGTTTGCTTGATTTGCTGTGTTTTGTGGTGTTGTTCTTGCTTGTAGTGGTTCTGTTATGGTTCTTATAGGCTCCCAAAGCTTTTGGGTGAGTTTGGAACGGATTGGAGGTGATTGGAAACAGAGATTTGATGATCGGTTTCGTAACGCGTCTGTGGAGTCGGTGTCGATCGACACCAGGTTGGTGTCGGTCGACACCATGTTTGGGCCAGTGTCGATCGACACCTACCTGGTGTTGGTCGACACCAACTTGTTTGATTTGTGATTTCCTGGTTTGTTGTGTTTGTTTGTTGTTTGTTAAACATTGGAATCTCAGTTCCTTGTGTGTATAGCCCAGTAGATGGGAGAATTGCCTCACTAAGTATTTGTGATAATACTTACGCATCTCAATTGTTGTTTGTGGTGTGCAGGTATGTGGTGTGGAATCATGGCGATGAGGAGGAGGATGATTTAGGGTCTCGTTTGTGTGTTGTTGGTTATATTGTTTATGTTGGAAACTTGGATAGAGTTGTGCTAGGTTGTTGGATATAATGGTTAGGAACGTTATTGTATTGATGTCTATTGGTTTTGTATTATTGGTATGTTTCCGCTATGCTTAATGGTTATTGTTGGTTTAATGATAAGTTGTGGTTTGGGTTGGTTAATTAAGTAGTACGGGATGCTTAATTATATATTCCAACATCCTACAATGTTCCAACATCCTACAATGTTCCAACATCCTACAATGTTCTATCAGCTCAAGACTAGCAACCTAACAATAGCTAGACCACAATCAATCAAGCCTCTAGAACATCCTCCTCCTCATCACCTTTGATTCCACGATCACACTTTGCCTTTACCTGCACACCACAAACAACAATTGAGATGCGTAAGTATTATCATAAATACTTAGAGAGGCCGTCCTCAATTGAGATGCTACATCAGCGTCGATCGATGCCACACGACATGGTCTCAACCGATGCTAAACAGTGTCGACCGACGCTTCTCGAAATGGTGTCGACCGATGCTTCATGGTGTCGATCGATGCCTCTTTTGCAGACACGATCTGCGCGAACACGAACGTCGATCCCCCGTTCCAATTCATCTCGAAACCGTCTCAAACTCACCCAAACACCTCGGAAACCTCTGGTAAACACGAAAACAATGAACCCAAGCAAGCAAACACCACAAGCAACAAAGAAACACCCAAACAAAAGAGATCTTATGCTTAGATCAACCATGGTCAAGCACTCACCTCAAAAACAGGAAGATTGGGTTGAGAAATCGATGGAATCAACACCTCCAGGAGCTTCTCCTTCGTTCCCAGCAACAACTCTTCCTTCTCCAGCCACAGATCCTTCCAAAAACGCCAAGAACAGACCCAGAAACTCACATAACCACTCTCCAATGCTTTCTCTCCTTTTTCTCTCTTTTTCACTCAACGGTGACAAACAAAACTCTCCAAAACCCTTAATTCGTCGCTTAATCACTTATAAATGTGATTTAGGGATTCTAATTGAACTAAACCGAACCAAACAGCAATTAAAACAAACCCGACCAAACTGAAATACATGGTGTCGATCGATGCACCAAGGGTGTCGATCGACACCCACACCAAAACTACAATATTTGGTTCGCGGATGTTACAGTTGGAGCGGATACCGGGAGTGCGTCCGGCTCAGGCTCAGGTAGTGCCACCAGTGGTGGCGGAGGAGCAGCAGCCAGTGGCTGCGGATGTGAGAGCTCATGCTCGTTATTTGTCTATGCTGAAGAAGATTCATAACCTTGATACTGCGTGGTTTTCGGGTGGTATGGATCCTACCGTTGCAGATGCGTGGAGGACGAGTGTGGAACATAACTTTCAGACTTTGAAATGTCATGAGGAGTTTTGGGTGGACATAGGGGTCCACAATTTGGTTGGTGATGTTCAGGTGTGGTGGAGATCAGTGGCTGCTAGGAGAGTGCAGAGGGAGATGACTTGGGCTGCCTTTGTGGAGGAGTTCAACCGCAAGTATTTTCCGAGAGAGGCGTTAGACCGATTGGAGGTGTAGTTTCTTCAGCTATCTCAGGGGACTGGGTCAGTGGGGGAGCTTGACTTAGAGTTCAGTCGACTTCTGTCTTATGGGGGTCGGGCGATGGAGTCCGAGGTGGCTCAGATCAAGAGGTTCATGAGGGCGCTTCGTGAGGACTTGAGGGTCCACTCAAAGGGAGGACTTATGCTAAGAGGGCGGAGCTGGTGGAGACTGCAGCGGAGATAGATGATGACTTTAGGTCACAGGTAGTGGTGGTCAGTCGAGCGGTTCAGACAGAGGAGACTTTGGAGTAGAACAATCCAAGCAAGGGTAACAAGTCGGAGCAAAGGCATAAGAGGAAGCGGGAAGACACGTCAGGTAAGCAGCAACGTGGGCAAGGGTGCTTCGGATGTGGAAGCAAGAACCACAGGTTGGCAGACTGTCCCAAGAAAGGTGATCCACAGGAATATCGTTGATCGTGTTACCATTGTGGGGAGGAGGGGCAAATCAGGCCTTTATGTCCTAAATGGAGGCAGATGATGGAGGGTGCGGCACAACCGAAGGGAGGACCAGGTGCTCAAACCGGAGTTTTGTTTGGCTTCTGTTTCTTTCTATTTCAGCTATGTATTTTCGTTTGGAGTTGTAAACGTTTATTGCACTTGAGGTTTTAATAAAAATGGAGTTATTTGGTTTTTGGAATTTGTGGATCTTGTGGAAAAGGAAATCGCTTGGGAGTTCTACAAATGGACAGTTGCCATACATAGAAAAGTTCTAAAAATGGAAAGTTTCTAAAGATGGAAAGTTCTATGAATAGTTAGGACTTGTCTATTTTTGAAAAGGGGATGTGAAATGCCGGAGCGGCAGAAATGTTTAGAGGTTGACCTGAAAGTGGTCACAGATGAGATGATCAGTTCTCAAGGATTTTTTTGTGTTGATTGGTGATGTCATGGTGTTAAGAGAATATGCGGGTTCTAAAAATAGGAAGTTTTATGGATAGTTAAGCTTGCCTATTTATGGAAAGTGCGTTTGCAAACAAATAGAAAGTTCTATGAATAGTTAGAACTTGTATATTAGTGGAAAGGGTGTTTGTAAACACCGAAGTGTTTGAGATGTTAGTAGGGAGGCCTAGGGGGGGGGGGCATGGCAGTGGCGATATTCTTGGAGAGAATATGGTGTTGGTAGGACATTGAGATGCTCTATGCGGGTCACGGGGGGTGGTCCCGGTTGGAGAAATGCTTATAGATGTTATTACCATTTGCTATAGGGACGGGGGGTCCTGAACAACTCATGAGGAGATGGAGGTTCTCCTGAGGGGACGGGAGGTTCCCTAGATTCCGATAGCTCGAAGGATTGCGGTCCTGAGGGTGGCAGAGGAGATGGGGGTTCTCCTGAGGAGATGAGGGTTCTCTGGTACCGAGATCTCGAGGGTGACGACCCGAGGGTGAGACGGTATGGCTCGAAGACAGGGGGTCTGAGAGTGTGATCGGTATGGCTTGAAGGTTGCAACCTAAGAGCAGATGAGTTGGTGGCAAAAGTGTCAAGGACGTGGGGATAAGCATGGTAACCGGATATGGATTTATGACACTGATGGGGGTTCAATCTCAGGGTTACGTTTGAGATCGGATGTGGATCTCGGGGTTGATGGGGGTTCAATCTCGGGGTTTTCTGTGTGTTGACTGGGATGGTCAGGTGTATGCTGGTGGGGGGGACCAGAGTGGTGATGATTGGGAGAGTATGGTTTGGATTGACCAGTGGGGTCAGGATTGTGTGGACCAGTGGTGTCATGGTTGCAGCAGACCAGATGGTTGGATGGTGTGAACCGTTGCGGCGGTGGTTGGATGAGTTTTGCGGTCGAGTGGTGATGTGTTGCAGATTCGAGGACGAATCTTTTGTCAGAGGGGGAGAATTGTAACATCCGCGAATCAATTTCTGGATATTGGGAAGGGGTGTCGATCGACACCAAGGGGAGTGTCGATCGACACCATCTATTTTTGGTTCGACCAGTTTTATTTGAATTGTTGTTTTGGCTTGGTTTGGTTCAATTGAAGTTCCTAACCGATGTATATAAGGGAAAACTCGACCTAGGTCATGGAAAAGAGATTGTCTTGGCCGTTTTATGAGAAAAGAGAGAAGAGAGAGTGTTCTTGAGGGGATTACGAGATTCTAAGCTGTTTTGGTGAGATCTGTTCCTGTGGAGTGGAGATCTTGTGCTAGGAACAAAGGAGAAGGCTTCTAAGGGTTGGATTCGTCGTTGTTGAGTCAGAATCTTCATGCAAAAGAGGTGAGTGCATGACCATGGCTTATCTAAGCCTGAGAATCCTTTGTTTGCTTGATTTGCTGTGTTTTGTGGTGTTGTTCTTGCTTGTGGTGGTTGTGTTAAGGTTCTTATAGGTTCCTGAAGCTTTTGGGTGAGTTTTGAACGGATTAGAGGTGATTGGAAACGGAGATTCGATGATCGGCTTCGAGTAGAACGCGTCTGTGGAGTCGGAGTCGATCGACACCAGGTTGGTGTCGGTCGACACCATGTTTGGGCCAGTGTCGATCGACACCTACCTGGTGTCGGTTGACACCAACTTGTTTGATTCGTGATTTTCTGGTTTGTTACGTTGTTTGTTAACCATTAGAATCTCAGTTGCTTGTGTGTATAGTCCAGTAGATGGGAGAATTGCCTCACTAAGTATTTGTGATAATACTTAAGCATCTCAATTGTTGTTTGTGGTGTGCAGGTATGTGGTGTGGAATATGGTGATGAGGAGGAGGATGATTTAGGGTCTCGTTTGTGTGTTGTTGGTTATATTGTTTATGTTGGAAACTTGGATAGAGTTGTGCTAGGTTGTTGGATATAATGGTTAGGAACGTTATTGTATTGATGTCTATTGGTTTTGTATTATTGGTATGTTTCCGCTATGCTTAATGGTTATTGTTGGTTTAATGATAAGTTGTGGTTTGGGTTGGTTAATTAAGTAGTACGGGATGCTTAATTATATATTGTATTTATTATTATAAAAAAAAACGGGTCGGGTCTTTTCACGCACCAAAACATCCGCCTTTACATTTGCATTTCTAGAGATAAATAAAAAAGAAAAAGATGAAAACTCTTCATGTAGCACATTTATTCAAATCAAAACCTATGTTTAATAAATATATTTTTGCTTTCCGTGTTCAATGGTCGGAAGTAGAAAAAAAATTTGGAGTATTTTTGTTAATTTAAAGTATTTGTTTTATAAATATACCTTTGCTTTTCTTATCATGTCTTTGGGTCTTAATAAGACGGCTATAAACAATATGAATGTTTTGCTAATATATTCCTTTAAATAATAACTTTTAGCTAAACATATATTTTATGAATTCATATCATAGTAAAAAAATCCGCTGTAGCACAATGGTTATAATCCTAATCTATGTTTCATTTACATGGCTATGAATTCCGGGTCCCGGCAGCGGAAATTTTTTTTAATTTAGTTAAGCATGTCTCTTTATAATTCTAAGAATACATATACAATAAATTGAATGAATTGCTTAATATATCGCCACAAAAATTCAAATATATCTAAATATATAATTGTAACGCTACGACTGCCACATTTCTTAGTGACCACACTTCTATTCTCAGCATGTGGGATCACTCTATCCGATATCCAGTTTGCTACATCGAAGAGGCTTTAAAGACTTGTTTACCGACCCTACAAGTCTCCACGTGATATTTCCCTGTGTTTTGTCTTCACCTCAGTCATACGGTTTTGACAATCACTTCTCGAAAGGTCACCCATCTTAAAATTTTCACAGCTCTAGCACGTTTAACTATAGAGTTCTCTCGAGATGGTTGACCAAAAATATAAGTTCACTTTAGTGACATAGGTGACCAAATCAATTCTTTAAAACATCTCCGCATGCACCACCATATTTCGTGAAACTAGGCTGTTACAATATTTACGAAGTAGTATGATTAGAAATGATATGTTGTACACATTGGTTCTAATCAAATTCTATGGTTTAGAAATATGGTTTTCAAATCTGGGTTCTAAGCCCGGTAAGAAAAAAAAATTGTTTTTATTTCTTCTTAATTAAAACGCTATATTGTATCATCTTGTCTTCTGCCTTCTGGTTCGAAAAAAACACCTAGCAACAAATTGAATGCTTCACTAATATATTCCCTAAAATATTCAATGGTATAACATATAAAGTGTTTTATCTCATGTCTTCCGTTTCAAATAAGACACTTAACAACTAAGTAATTGCGTAGCTAATATAAATATTTACATATATCTATATATATACTTTATAAAATTATATAGTAATAACGAACAATCTCCTGCAGTAGATTTTTTTTGTCAATAAAAGAATATCTCAAACGAGCCAATTGGATTGTAAATTATTTACATATAAAACATGGTGCGGAAAAGTACGCGTTTGACGCGCCAAAACATCCGCCTTTACATTTGCATTTCTAGAGATAAATGATAAAGAAAAAGATGAGAATTCTTCTTGTTGCACAATTATTAAAATCAAAACCTATGTTTAATAAATATAGTTTTGCTTTCCGTGTTCAATGGTCGGAAGCACGAAAAAAATTTGGAGTATTTTTGTTAATTTAATATATTTGTTTTATAAATATACCTTTGCTTTTCTTCTCATGTCTTTAAGTCTTAATAAGATGGCTAGCAACAATGTGAATGTTTTGCTAATATATTCCTTTAAATATTAACTCTTATCTCGACTTATGTTTTTTGAATTCATATCATAATAAAAAATCTGATGTAGCACATTTGTTATAATTGAAAGGACCGAACTTTTTTTTTTTAATAATAAATAATAAATATAATAAATAATCACTACAAGAAAAGAGGCCATTTGCCACTCCTACTATAGTCGCTCTTTAGTCGCAAATAAGGGTTTTGCGACTACTTCGCAACTCATTCTGATGGTCGCAAAAAACTGGTCGCAAAATATGTTGGTCGCAACATGGTCGTTTATTTGCGACGGATTACGGACTCTTTTATATAGTCGTATATTTGTGACGAAACTGTGACTAGAATTGGTAGTTGTACATTTCCGACTAAACTGCAACAAAGTCTACTTAGGGACAGTTTTGTGACTACGTATAACAGTCATATGTTTACGACCGTTTTGGGATTAACGGTAGAGTCTGGGTTTAGCGACGGATTAAGGACGACGTATTAGTCCCAAAAGGGTTGCAAATGTGTTTTAGTTTAGTAGCAGTTGAGTCGCAAATTAGTCGTTTATTTTTGCGACTATGTTAAGACTGTTTTTGTAGTCGCTAAGGAGTTCGTGTTTAGTAACTATTGTGCCACTATTTTGTGAATTGGTTTAGTCACAAAATAGTCACATTTTGTGAATTGGGTTAGTCACAAAATAGTCACATTATTTGAATTGGTATAGTCACAAAA
>NC_025701.1:27740023-27740383 GCF_000633955.1 Camelina sativa | reverse complement strand
TGAGAAGCATTCTCACTCCTCTCAATGGCATCAGGGGTGTTCCAATATTCGCACATAATAGGCCATACTTTATCACCAATCCATGGTGGTTGTACACCACTCCTCCTAACTTGACTGACAATGCCTTTCATCCTGTTCTTTGCTATCTTCAAGAAACCTTCTTTAACTAGCTCAGTAATCCCGATATCCCAATTATACTTCCGCTACAATAACACAAAATATTTAAGTTAGCAAACTGACCAATTCATATATATAGAGTTAAGTGTTGAAAGCATTGTCAAAACTATAATTTGACTTACCGCAAATGTCCTGAAGTATCGCTCTTGAATGCGTTGTGGAGTAACCTTCCAACTGTAGTAA
>NC_025701.1:27734807-27737887 GCF_000633955.1 Camelina sativa | reverse complement strand
ATAACACACTTGATCAGCTTGAGAACCTATATAAAGAAACGGAACATATTAAATTAATATTTATTTAATAATATATATACGTATGTAGGTAAATTAATTAAAATATTTAGTGAAAAGAAACTTAACCTAAAATAAAAGGTTCGTAATTTCGGTATTTTCTTGACGGAAGCACGTCTACGATGCCTCCATTTGTCATGCGGATACCTTTGCCAACCGTTGGGTCAAACCAGTCACAGTAGAAAAGTGCTATCTTTAGGTTAATAATGCCAGGATACTCGAGCTCGATTATGTTTTCAACGGTCCCAAAAAATCATCCTCCATAGATGCTTTGGAATAATTTTTCCCTCGGACACATACCCCATAATTCATTGTCTTTTTCGTCTGCCCGTGTTCACGCGTGTGAAACATGTAACCTCTGGTAAAATACATGAGCCACGACTTGACTTTGTTTTCTGGACCTTCAACCAATTCATGAACCCATGGAGGAAAACTTTGGATATGTTTCATTGTAGACACCAATATAAGGAATAAATATAAATTGTCGGAAGTGAACCCATTCAATAAAATATTTTTTTTATATTAAATTATTTACTTATACTTACATATTGGCAAACCCAATCGTTAAAATCTTCATCTCTTTTCGATGTGACTTCATCATCAGTGAGTTCTGGATATTCATACCGAATTTGATCGTCCAACACACTGTTTTTCCCAACATATAGAAGACAATTAATCCATAAATATATTGAAGAGAAATTGCTAGAAAAATAATCTGAAACATATACCTCGCTAGGGGACGAAAGTAATCACAATTCCACAATACATATGCATGTGCACATTTTTGATCTTTATCAGACAGCCAAAACTCGGTAACTTGGCCACTAGGACGACCGACTTGAGTGAATATATCTGGTACGGTACTAGATATACAGGAACCTCACCTGCATCATAGCGCAATGACCTGAAAAATATTTAAAGCTTTAATTAGCCTTACATGTTAATTTAAAAGACCATTATATATTATAATGTAAGTATGAAATACCTCCTTCTACTAGCTGTAGAAATGGTTGAAGCAAAGTAGTGTTCTGAGAAGTATGATATCTCATCATTAATATATGATTGAACGATTGATCCCGCTGGATATCTTTTGTTCTTCGCCTTCCCTTTCAAGCGTTTGAAAAACCTTTCGAAGGGATACATCCACCTATACTGGACTGGACCACCAAGTTCGGCTTCGTATGGTAGATGTACAGGAAGGTGCTCCATGACATCAAAGAACGAAGGTGGGAATATTTTCTCCAAATTGCACAAAATCATCACAATATTCGCTTTCAGGACTTGGACATGACTTATCTCCAATGATCGACTGCATAAGTCACGGAAAAATGATCCAATCCCTACAATATATAAATAAAATCATTAATTAATTTGACATATATATAAAATTAAATTGCTATATATAGATATCAAATTTTTACCTGATATTGCAAGATGGACGTCATGTGGTAACAACTCTGCAAACACAAATGGAAGCAATCGTTCCATAAAGACATGGCAATCATGGCTTTTCATTCCTGAAAACTTTCCATCCTTGATGTCTGCACAACTAGCTAAATCAGCTACATACCCATCTGGAAATTTAACATCTTCTTTGACCCATTGAAGTAGGCTTTTTTTCCCTTTCGCACTCAATCTCCAAATAGGAAAAGGATCTCTCCCACCAGCATCAACATGCAATTGACTTCGATCACAAAATCTTGCAACATCCAATCGGGACCTCACATTGTCTTTTGATCTGTCTTTCACATTCATAACAGTGTACATGAGATTATCGAGAATATTTTTCTCAATATGCATCACATCAAGATTGTGTCGTAAGTTAAGATCGGTCCAATACGGGAGCTTCCACAAGATGCTTTCTTTGTGCCAATTATGCCAACTTCCATAACCATCCACTTTATTTTCATGCCCATTTCCTCCGCAGTCAGAAGTCTTTGGCGGCTCGGCATTTCTTATACGCTCATGTAAGACCTGTTCACCCGTCAAATATTGCGGTGGATAGTCGTTCACTGCGTGTTTGCCTTTGAGAAAGTGTTTTTTATCCTTTCGCATTGGATGATTAGCAGGAAGAAATCTCCTATGGCAATCAAACCAACATGTCTTCCTACCAGCTGGCAATTGAAATGCATTTGTATCGTCCATACAAATTGGACAAGCTAATCTTCCGTGTGTTGTCCATCCTGACAACATGCCATATGCTGGGAAATCGCTGATAGTCCACAAAAGGACAGCTTTAAGGTTGAAATTTTGATCTAAGGACACATCATATGCCTCCACTCCATTATACCATAACTCTGTTAACTCATCGACCAATGGTTGGAGAAAAACGTCAAGACTAGCTCGTGGATGATTCGGTCCTGAATTCAAAATCGTCAGAAACAAATACTCTGTGTTCATGCACATCCCAGGAGGCAAGTTGTATGGAGTCAATATCACTGGCCATAATGAATGGTGTTTCGACATCCCAAAAGGATTGAAACCATCTGTACATAATCCAAGATAAACATTGCGCGGTTCTGCTGCAAATGAGGGATGCAATTGCTGAAAATTCTTCCACTCAGCCGCATCTGAAGGATGACACATTAATCCCTCCTCAGAGCTGTGCTCAGCGTGCCATCTCATAAAAGCTGCAGTCTTCTCAGATTGGTACATTCTCTTCAGCCTTTCCGCAATCGGTAAATACCACATCTTACTGAACGGTATTCTTGTTCTTCCTTCACTAGCCTTATACCTTGGTTTGCCGCAGAACTTGCAATGCTCCAACTTCTCATCATCTTTCCAAAAGAGCATACAATTATCTATACATACATCATATGTACGACACGGTAATCCTAGCTTTCGCATCAAATTCTCCGTCTCATAGTATGAACCGGTTGCCTGAATACCCTCTGGTAAATACTCCGTAAACAGTCCTGTCCATGAATCCATACAATTTTCAGACAAACTATAGTCGACCTTATTGTTCATGAACCGAGCTGCCAACGATAACTGCGACTGCCCTTCCCGACATCCATCATACA
>NC_025701.1:27679174-27734552 GCF_000633955.1 Camelina sativa | reverse complement strand
TTTTTTTTTTTTTTTTTTTTTTTTCTTCCTCTCGATTTTTTTTTTCTTTCTCACAAATTTTTTTTTTTCTTTCTCCCGTTTTTTTCTCTTTAGAGTTGATGTAAATGAAAGAAGAAGTGGTGGCATATATATAAGAGAAATTTTGCCACTGTTATGCGACTATTATAGAAAAGTCACAAAATTTCAGTTCACCTAACACACTTTAAGCACGTTTTTTGCCGACATGGTGCGACTCTTTTGCGACCGTTTTCAATGTAGTCGCAAAAGTTGAGTACAATATCTTCCATATTCTCAACGTTTTTTGCCGACATACAGCGACGACTTTGCTACTACATGATACTCGAAAAAGTCGTTGCAAATAAGTCTCTATATTGCGACTTATTTGCGACGACTCTCACGTACCAAAATTGTAGTTGCAAAGTAGTCACAAAATGCATCTTGTTTTGCGACGAAATAGTATCAGTTACAAAAGAGTATGTATTCGGTCGCAAAGGTGAGACGTTTTTGTGACTGTGTCGTTTCGTCGTAAATTTGCGACGGTTTTATTTCCGTATTTTATATGGTCGTTAATAGGTTTTAAAATAGTCACAAAACCGTCGCAAATGTTTGCGACTAAAAAATCAGTCACAAAAGGTAGTCGCAAATGGGCTGTTTTCTTGTAGTGAATTAAACTACAGCTAGTGGTCCCATACCCACTAGCCACCTAACCACAATCACAACCAACAGCGGAATAACCAATACCAACAAATATCCATTAATAACCAATATCATAACATAAACCATATCCAATAACCAATCATCAGAAACATGAAACCAGCAACCTAGCAATGTTTCTAATGACTCAACTCTAGCAACTTAGCAATGCCAGACAACATCCAATCGAGTCTCTAGAACATCCTCCTATTCATTTCCTTGATTCCACGATCACACTTTGCCTTTACCTGCACCACAAACACATATTGCAATGCATGAGTACTTTATAAACACTCTGTAAGGCAATCCTCCCATCTACTGGGCTATACACACAAGCAATAGAGTCATCTCTAACCATCAAACAACAATCAACAATCAATAATAACAAACCAGGACACTGCATCGACCGACGCCACATGGGGATGCATCGACCGACGCAGAAGCTGCATTGACCGATGCAAGTGTAACCTGCATCGACGGACACCCAATCCGCATCGACCGACGCATGCTCGACATAACACGAAAACCCTAGAGTTTTACGCGCCTTCCTCGCACTTGCATCGACCGACGCAAGATATGCATCGACCAACGCAATGTCGAGCATCCTGTTTCCTCGAAGCTTCTCGCTGGATCTTCGTTCCTACAACCACAAAACTCGATCCCAAGCCACAAGAAAGCTTCCTAACGTCTATAGCAACGATCTAACAAGTCTAACATCACGCAACAAGCAGATTAAAGAGTTCTCTAACTTAGATAAGCCATGGTCTTTCACTTACCTTTGCCACAGAAGAAATCCGACCCAAACACAAGGAGAAACGTTCCTAGGACGCTCCTACAACGATCTCAGCTACAGATCTCACCAAGAAACGCCACTAACCTCCAAGAATCTCCCCAAACGCTCAAGAACTCTCACAAAGCTTTTTCTCTCTTTCTTTTTCTCAAAAACGGCCAAAACAAGTCGAATGAGACAAAACTTGTGTTAAGGGTTTTCCTAACCCAAAACGCAGCGTTTAACTTAACTCGTCCGCAGAAAAACAGACCTTGCATCGACCGATGCAATCCCTAAACTGGGATTTCGGTTTGCGGATGTTACAATTCTCCCCCACCAATCTAGATTCGTCCTCGAATCTCGAACAACCATCAGCCAAGGACTCCCGTGCAACCATCTCCACGGCCCACACTCCTCCGACCGATCTACAGAAGGTCACCTCTAGGCGATAAACTCACGCTCTAGGCATTATTTGCTCTCGACTTTTTGGACTTCCCTTTACTCATAGGCCTAAACCTTTAGTTTTCATTGGCTCCTCATCAGATCTAAGTCTACATGCCAATGTTGGCTCCTCATCGGGCCTAAACCTGCATGCCATAATATATATAAGGAAACATCCAAAACTCGTCTCTCGGGTTGCCACCCTACAGCGCGCCCCCTGATCGTCATTCGAAGTCGATATACCAACCATATTCCCAAGCCACAAAGTCTCTGAATATGGCAGTACTAGGAGAACCTAAGTTCCCCAAGAGCCGCGAGCAAACAATTCTAAACACGTCTGAGTCCTATCCCTATCTAGGTTTCCTTCCCGTGGCTCGCGTAAAACATCTCAATGTCCTACCAACCACATATCCTCTACTGGAATACCTCATGACCACACAAGGATCATATACATGCCACCAGGGCCGCCACAAAGGCCAAACAAAATGTCCTAAAGAGGACCACCACCAAGGCCAAACAAAATGCCCTAAAGAGGACCGCCACCAAGGCCAAACAAATATTCTAAACAGGACCGCCACCAAGGCCAAACAAATGTCCTAAAAAGAACCGCCACCAAGGCCACTCATCCCGAAGGACCGTCACAAAGACCATCTGTCCCAAAGGACCGTCACAAAGACCACCTGTCCCGAAGGACCGCCTAAACAGGCACTCTGGCTAAACAACCCGCCACNCGCTAAAATGGACAAATTCTAACTTCTGTAAAACTTTCCATATTTAGTACTTTCCATTTTTAGAAACTTTCCACTTCTGGAAACTTCTATTTCAGGAAACTTTCCTCCAAAAACCCCGCCACACGGAAACTTTTTACCCTGAGCACCACCTCATCTTGTTACTGAGTCGCACAACCAACCACCCCAAGCGACCGAGTAAACAAGAGAGATGGGCTGGAATACTCCATTCCCGCTCCAGCCACGGATTACAGATGGGACCAGGCTAAACAAGCTCAAGTCGCGGCTTGCTTCTCATACCACTTCTTGAACCTTGCCTTCATTTTCGCCTCAGGCTCCCAAGTCTGCTCCTCAACACCATCACAGTCCCAAAGGACTCTCATCAAAGGAATCTTCTTCTTCCGAAGTTCCTTGATCCTCCTCTCGAGAACCCTCACTGGTCTCGCCTCCAAAGTCATGTTAGGCTGAAGATCCTCAGGAATCTTAGCCAACACCTCCTCTCCCTCACGGAGACACTTCCGCAACATAGACACATGGAAAACCTTATGGAATGCACGCATCACCTCAGGTAACTCCAATCTATATGCCACTGGTCCAACCCGCTCAATCACTCTGAATGGACCCATATACCTCGGACTCAACTTAGTCTCTGACAATGACCTGTTCGGACCCCGCAACATGGCCATCTTGAGGTACACTCTGTCTCCTACCTGAAACTCAAGATCTCTCCTCCTCCTATCTGCATAACTCCTCTGCCTATCCTGAGCCTCCTTCATGTTCAGCTTGAGAACCCGAATCTTCTCTGAGGTCTCCTGAACAAAACTAGCACCAAACATGCTCCTCTCCCCCACCTGAGTCCAGCATAATGGTGTACGACATGGTCTCCCATACAAAGCCTCATAAGGAGCCATCTTAATACTCCCCTGATAACTGTTGTTGTAAGCAAACTCTACCAGGTTCAGGTGATCTGCCCAATGGCCACCCCAATCCAACACACACATCCTCAGCAAATCCTCCAGTGTCTGGATCGTCCTCTCAGACTGTCCATCTGTCTGGGGATGATAAGCTGTACTCATATGCACCTTAGTGCCCATCTCTGCCTCAAATGCCTTCCAGAACACTGAAGTGAACTTAGAATCCCTGTCAGACACAATGCTCCCTGGCACCCCATGCAACCTGACTATCTCTCTCACATACTTCTTAGCCAAGACCGCTGCTCCATCAGTCTTCTTAATGGCCAGAAAATGTGCTGACTTAGTCAACCGGTCCATAATGACCCAAATAGCATCAAAGGTCCGTGACACTGGCAAACCTACCCCAAAATCCATGGTGATCATATCCCACTTCCACTCAGGAATGGGTAAACTCTTCAGCAACCCGCCAGGAACCTGATCCTCAGCCTTCACTAGCTGACACATATCGCACCTCGAGACCCAACTAGCTACATCCTTCTTCATCCCGACCCAGTGATAGTACCTCTTGAGATCACGGTACATCTTAGTCGCTCCTGGATGAATAGAAAACCTGCTCGCATGAGCCTCTCTCAGAATCTCCTGTCTCAACTCCTCATCCTTGGGCACACAAACCCGATCGTGCACCAAGATAGTACCATTATCTGAGATCTGATACTCTGAATCCACATCCTTAGAGGCATTCACCAGCCCCAAATCCTTCTCCTGAGCCAACCGTATCCTACTCAGAAGATCTGCTCTATCAACTGCTTCCAAACCCAACGGTTCCTGTGAAACAGCACACAAGCTCAAAGCATTGATCTCTCCCACCAGGGACTCCATCTCCTGCTCCTGAGCCGAAGCTACCCTCTTCCGACTCAGAGCATCTGCAACCGTGTTAGCCTTATCAGGGTGATAGGCTATCTCCAAATCATAATCCACCACAAGCTCCATCCACCGCCTCTGTCTCAAATTCATCTCAGGCTGAGTGAATATATACTTCAGGCTCTTATGATCTGTAAACACCTGTACCTTTGCACCATAAAGATAAGATCTCCAAATCTTCAGGGCAAAAACTACAGCATCCATCTCCAAATCATGAGTAGGATAGTTGCCCTCATGCTTCCGCAACTGCCGCGAAGCATAGGCAATCACCTTCCCATGCTGCATCAACACACACCCCAAACCAACTCTAGATGCATCAATATAAACCACATAGAGTTCTCTCTGCTCAGGCAAAGCCAACATTGGCGTAGTAGTCAACATCTCCTTAAGGCTCTCAAAACCCTCCTCACACTTCTGTGACCAAACAAAAGGAACATCCTTCCCTGTCAACTTAGTCATAAGGCGTGCTCTACTTGCAAAACCTTGCACAAACCTCCTGTAATAACCTGCCAACCCCAGGAAACTCCTGATCTCTGTGGCATTTTGCGGTCTAGGCCAATCTCTGATAGTCTGAATCTTCTCTGGATCTATAGAAACCCCCTCTGCAGAAACAATGTGACCCAAAAAGCCCATCTCACACTGCCAGAAACTACACTTGCTCAACTTTGCAAACAACTTCTGCTCCCGCAGCTTCTCCAGAACTGACCTCAAATGCACTGCATGCTCCTCAGGACTCTTAGAATAAACCAGGATATCATCGATGAAAATGATGACAGACACATCAAGAAACTCCTGAAACACGATGTTCATCAATCTCATAAACGCTGCTGGCGCGTTAGTCAACTCGAAAGGCATCACCACAAACTCATAATGCCCATACCTCGTCCTGAAAGCCGTCTTCCTCACATCTGCCTCATCTATCGGTATCTGATGATAACCCGACGCCAGATCTACCTTGGAGAACCAAGTAGCACCCCTCAACTGATCCAACAACTCATCGATCCTAGAAAGAGGGTACTTTTCTTCACAGTGACCCGGTTCAAACCCCGATAATCAATGCACAACCGGAAACTCCCATCCTTCTTCCTGACAAACAACACCAGCGCTCCCCACGGTGATACACTAGGACGGATGAATCCCTTACTCAACAAATCCTCTAGCTGCTTCTTCAGCTCTGCCATCTCTGCTGGAGCCATTCTGTAAGGAGCCTTGGATAATGACGTCGTCCCCGGTTCCAGTTCAATGGTAAAAGGATCCGACCGAGATGGTGGTAATCCCTGCAAAGACTGAAACACATCCTCAAACTCCTCCACTACTGGAATACCGCTAACCGTAGACTTCCCCACTGACTCTGGCATAGATATAGTAACCAAATAAGCCTCACGGCCCTTCTAAATCATCTTCCCAGCCTGAATGGCTGAGATCACGAGACACCCTGAAGTCGGTCTAATACCCTGAAAAACCAACTTCCCTCCAAGACGCTCAAACTCCACCATACCCCGATGGCAATCCAAATGCACCATATGCCGATGCAACCAATCCATCCCGAGAATAACATCATACAACTCCACTGGACTGATAAGCAAATCCGCTGGCCACGACTCTCCCGCGATCTGAATATCAACCCCTCTAGCTCGTCCAATAACTCTCAAGAACTTGCCTCCCGCAACTCTGACAACTCCAGTACGCTCCCCGGGATCCCCTCTGATTCCCGCAGTCTCTGCACACTCCGGAGTAATGAAGCTATGAGAAGCTCTAGAATCAAACATAACATGGGACTTAAACCTGCCCACCCACAAGGTCCCTACACAAACCTAATGTGTTGAGAACCTAACACTTTATCACAGGAAACACATAAAATCTGAACCTACTAAATTCATAAAGTTTAAGTACCAGAAATTATACATGTGATCGCCCCGGCACTGGTTCCACCAGTCTCTGCTGTCGTGTAAACCCGTGGCGCCTGCTCAATCCGTGCCACCTGCTGACCTCCAGGCTGCACCGGCTGCAACGCTGCCACTGCTGCCAGCTGCAACTTGGGATAAAAAGGCCTGATGTGCCATGTCTCCCTACAATGATAACATACCCGAGGCCCTGCCGTCGGAGCACTTCTCTTGGGACAACTAGCAACCTTGTGATCCTTGCTCCCTCAACTGAAACAACTCGCACCACTCGGCCTCTGCGTAGCATCCCACCTCCTCTTGGTTCCCTGTGCAGGCCTACCGCCCCTGCTAGAACCACCCTGCTGCTGAGCCTTACTAGGCTGAACTGCTGGAGCTACCGCCACTGACTATGCCCAGATATCCTCCTCAATCTCTGCTGCAGTCTCAACCAGCTCTGCACGCGTAGCATAACTCCACCCTCTACAGTGAACTCTCAAATCATCACGTAGAGCCCTCAAAAACCTCCTGATCTGAGCCTCCTCAGACTCCAAAGCCCGACCCCCATAGAAAAGAAGTCGACTGAACTCCAAGTCTAGTTCCCGCACTGACCGTGTCCCCTGAGACAACTGAAGGAACTGCACCTCCAACCGATACAATGCCTCTCTAGGAAAATACTTGCGGTTGAACTCAAAGACGAAGTCAGCCCAAGTCATCTCCCGCTGCTCTCTCCTAGCAGCCACTGATCTCCACCACAACTCAGCATCACCACTCAAATAGTAGACCCCTATGTCCACCCAAAACTCCTCAGGACATCTCAGAGTATGGAAGTTACGTTCCACACTCGTCCTCCACGCATCCGCAACAGTAGGATCTGTACCACCCGAAAACCTCTCAGTGAAAAGACCTTTCATCTCCTTGAGCATAGACAAATAACGTCCATGAACTCCTGCCTCTGCAGCCACTGGCTGCCGCTCCTCCGCCACCACTGGTGCACTACCTGAGCCTGAGCCGGTACCACTGGTGGTAACCGCGCTAACACTTGTGCTCGCATAGCCGCAACGTCAGTACCAGGGACTCCACCCGCTGGGACTCCCACACCCGGGNCTGCATCGACCGACACCCAATCCGCATCGACCGACGCATGCTCGACATAACACAAAAACCCTAGAGTTTTACGCGCCGTNGGAACACCCTGCGACTCGCCAACACCCTCAGCTGTCACACTCTGGTCCTCAGTCTCACTAACCACTGGGACTTTACCCCTACCATGACCACGTCCGCGTCCACGACCACGTCCGCGTCCACAACCACGACCAGCCACAACATCACCTCTAGCCATCTGCACTACCATGAACAGAAGACTAAGCAAACAATTCCTATTATAACACAGAAACACAAACTCACCGTGGAATCACACAACCGACCTTTTTTTTTAAAAAAAAAATAATAATAAATATAATAAATAATTAAACTACAGCTAGTGATCCCATACCCACTAGCCACCTAACCACAATCACAACCAACAGCAGAATAACCAATACCAACAAATATCCATTAATAACCAATCATCAGAAACTTGAAACCAGCAACCTAGCAATGTTTCTAATGACTCAACTCTAGCAACCTAGCAATGCCAGACAACATCCAATCGAGTCCCTAGAACATCCTCCTCTTCATTGCCTTGATTCCACGATCACACTTTGCCTTTACCTGCACCACAAACACATATTGCAATGCATGAGTATTTTATAAACACTCAGTAAGGCAATCCTCCCATCTACTGGGCTATACACATAAGCAATATAGTCATCTCTAACCATCAAACAACAATCAACAATCAACAATAACATACTAGGACACTGCATCGACCGACACCAACATGCATCGACCGACGCCACATGGGGATGCATCGACCGACGCAGAAGCTGCATCGACCGATGCAAGTGTAACCTGCATCGACCGACACCCAATCCGCATCGACCGACGCATGCTCGACATAACACAAAAACCCTAGAGTTTTACGCGCCATCCTCGCACTTGCATCGACCGACGCAATGTCGAGCAACGTGTTTCCCCGAAGCTTCTCACCGGATCTTTGTTCCTACAACCACAAAACTCGATCCCAAGCCACAAGAAAGCTTCCTAACGTCCATAGCAACGATCTAACAAGTCTGACATCACGCAACAAGCAGATTAAAGAGTTCTCTAGCTTAGATAAGCCATGGTCCTGCACTTACCTTTGCCACAGAAGAAATCCGACCCAAACACAAGGAGAAATGTTCCTAGGACGCTCCTACAACGATCTCAGCTACAGATCTCACCAAGAAACGCCACTAACCTCCAAGAATCTACCCAAACGCTCAAGAACTCTAGCAAAGCTTTTTCTCTCTTTCTTTTTCTCAAAAACGGCCAAAACAAGACGAATGAGACAAAACTCGTGTTAAGGGTTTTCCTAACCCAAAACGCAGCGTTTAACTTAACTCGTCCGCAGAAAAACCGACCTTGCATCGACTGATGCACATAGTACATCGACCGATAAAATCCCTAAACCGGGATTTCGGTTTGCGGATGTTACAATAATCCTAATCTATGTTTCATTTACATGGCTTTGAACTCCGGGTTCAAAGCCCTCCAGCGGAAATTTTTTTATTTATTTTTACTTTAATTAAGCATATCTATATATAATTCTAAGAATGCATCTACAATAACATGAATGACTTGCTAAATTTATCTCTTAAAATATTCAAATATATCTAAATATATAATTGTAACGCTACAACTGCCACATTTCTTAGTGACCACACTTCTATTCTCAGCATGTGGGATTACTCTATCTAATACCTAGTTTGCTACGTCGAAGAGGCTTTAAAGACTTGTTTACCGATCCTACAAATCTCCACGTGATATTTCCCCGTATTTTGTCTTCACTCCAGTCATACGGTTTTGACAATCACTTCTCGAAAGGTCACCCATCTTAAAATTTTTACGGTTTTGACAATCACTTCTCGAAAGGTCACCCATCTTAAAATTTTCATAGCTCTAGCACGTTTAAATGTGGAGTTCTCTTGAGATGGTTGACCAAAAATATAGGTTCACTTTAGTGACATANGACATCACGCAACAAGCAGATTAAAGAGTTCTCTAGCTTAGATAAGCCATGGTCCTGCACTTACCTTTGCCACAGAAGAAATCCGACCCAAACACAAGGAGAAATGTTCCTAGGACGCTCCTACAACGATCTCAGCTACAGATCTCACCAAGAAACGCCACTAACCTCCAAGAATCTACCCAAACGCTCAAGAACTCTAGCAAAGCTTTTTCTCTCTTTCTTTTTCTCAAAAACGGCCAAAACAAGACGAATGAGACAAAACTCGTGTTAAGGGTTTTCCTAACCCAAAACGCAGCGTTTAACTTAACTCGTCCGCAGAAAAACCGACCTTGCATCGACTGATGCACATAGTACATCGACCGATAAAATCCCTAAACCGGGATTTCGGTTTGCGGATGTTACAATAATCCTAATCTATGTTTCATTTACATGGCTTTGAACTCCGGGTTCAAAGCCCTCCAGCGGAAATTTTTTTATTTATTTTTACTTTAATTAAGCATATCTATATATAATTCTAAGAATGCATCTACAATAACATGAATGACTTGCTAAATTTATCTCTTAAAATATTCAAATATATCTAAATATATAATTGTAACGCTACAACTGCCACATTTCTTAGTGACCACACTTCTATTCTCAGCATGTGGGATTACTCTATCTAATACCTAGTTTGCTACGTCGAAGAGGCTTTAAAGACTTGTTTACCGATCCTACAAATCTCCACGTGATATTTCCCCGTATTTTGTCTTCACTCCAGTCATACGGTTTTGACAATCACTTCTCGAAAGGTCACCCATCTTAAAATTTTTACGGTTTTGACAATCACTTCTCGAAAGGTCACCCATCTTAAAATTTTCATAGCTCTAGCACGTTTAAATGTGGAGTTCTCTTGAGATGGTTGACCAAAAATATAGGTTCACTTTAGTGACATAGGTGACCAAATCAATTCTTTTAAACATCTTTGCATGCACCACCATATTTCGTGAAACTAAGCTGTTACAATATTTATGAAGTAGTATGATTAGAAAGGATATGTTGTACACATTGGTTCTAATCAAATTCTATGGTTTAGAAATATGGTTTTCAAATCTGGGTTCAAAGCCCGGTAGGAAAAAAAATTGTTTTAATATTTTCTTAATTAAAACTCTATAATGTTTCATGTTGTTTTTTGCCTTCTGGTTCTAAAAAAAACACCTAGCAATATATTGAATGCTTTGCTAATATATTCCCTAAAATATTCAACATTATAACATATATAGTGTTTTGTCTTCACCTCAGTCATACGGTTTTGACAATCACTTCTCGAAAGGTCACCCATCTTAAAATTTTCACAGCTCTAGCACGTTTAACTATAGAGTTCTCTCGAGATGGTTGACCAAAAATATAAGTTCACTTTAGTGACATAGGTGACCAAATCAATTCTTTAAAACATCTCCGCATGCACCACCATATTTCATGAAACTAGGCTGTTACAATATTTATGAAGTAGTATGATTAGAAATGATATGTTGTACATATTGGTTCTAATCAAATTCTATGGTTTAGAAATATGGTTTTCAAATTTCAAAGCCCGGTAGGAAAAAAAATTGTTTTTATTTTTTCCTAATTAAAACGCTATAATGTATCATGTTGTCTTCTGCCTTCTGGTTCTAAAAAAATACCTAGCAACAAATTGAATGCTTCGCTAATATATTCCCTAAAATAATCAATGGTATAACATATATAGTGTTTTATCTCATGTCTTCCGTTTCAAATAAGACACTTAACAACAAAGTAATTGCGTAGCTAATATAAATATTTACATATATCTATATATATACTTTATAAAATGATATAGTAATAACGAACGATCTCCCACAGTACATTTTTTTGTCAACAAAAGAATATCTAAAACGAGCCAATTGGATTGTAAATTATTTACATACAAAATATGATGCGGAAAAGTACGCGTTTGACGCGCCAAAACATCCGCCTTTACATTTGCATTTCTATAGATAAATGATAAAGAAAAAGATGAAAATTCTTCCTGTAGCACATTTATTCAAATCAAAACTTATGTTTAATAAATATAGTTTGGCTTTCCATGTTCAATGGTCTGAAGCAGGAAAAAAAATTTGGAGCTTTTTTGTTAATTTAAAATATTTGTTTTATAAATATACCTTTGCTTTTCTTCTCATGTCTTTGGGTCTTAATAAGACGGCTAGCAACAATATGAATGTTTTGCTAATATATTTCTTTAAATATTAACTCTTATCTCAACATATATTTTATGAATTCATATCATAATAAAAAATCCGCTGTAGCACATTGGTTATAATCCTAATCTATGTTTCATTTACATGGCTTTGAATTCCAGGTTCAAAGCCCAGCAGCGGAAATTCTTTTTATTTTATTTTTACTTTAATTAAACATGTCTCTTAATAATTCTAAGAATGTATCTACAATAAAGTGAATGATTTGCTTAATATATCTCTTAAAATATTCAAATATATCTAAATATATAATTGTAACGCTATGACTGCCACATTTCTTAGTGACCCCACTTTTATTCTCAGCATGAGGAATCACACTATCTGATACCCAGTTTGCTACGTCGAAGAGGCTTTAAAGACTTGTTTACCGACCCTACAAATCTCCACGTGATATTTCCTCAAGTTTTGTCTTCACCTCAGTCATACGGTTTTGACAATCACTTCTCGAAAGGTCACCCATCTTAAAATTTTTACAGCTCCAGCACGTTTAACTGTGGAGTTCTCTCGAGATGGTTGACCAAAAGTATAGGTTCATTTTAGTAACATAGGTGACCAAATCAATTCTTTTAAACATCTCCGCATGCACCACCATATTTCGTGAAACTAAGCTGTTACAATATTCATGAAGTAGTATGATTAGAAAGGACATGTTGTACACATTGGTTCTAATCAAATTCTATGGTTTAGAAAATGGTTTTCAAATCTGGGTTCAAAGCCAGGTAGAAAAAAACAAAATTTTAATTTTTTCTTCATTAAAACGCTATAATGTATCATGTTGTCTTTTGCCTTCCAGTTCTAAAAAACACCTAGCAATATATTGAATGCTTTGCTAATATATTCCCTAAAATATTCAACGGTATAACATATCTAGTGTTTTGTCTCATGACTTCCATTTTAAATAAGACACTTAACAACAAAGTAATTGCGTAGCTAATATAACAACAAAAGTATTTACATATATCTATATATATACTTTATAAAATCATATAGTAATAACGAAAGATCTCCAGCAGTACATTTTTTCTGAACAAAAGAATATCTTAAACGAGTCAATTGGATTGTAAATTGTTTACACACAAAACATGATGCAGAAAAGTACGCGTTTGACGCGCCAAAACATCCGCCTTTACATTTGCATTTCTAGAGATAAATGATAAAGAAAAAGATGAAAATTCATCTTGTAGCACATTTATTAAAATCAAAACCTATGTTTAATAAATATAGTTTTGCTTTCCGTGTTCAATAGTCCGAAGCAGGAAAAAACAAATTGGAGTATTTTTGTTAATTTAAAATATTTGTTTTATAAATATACCTTTGTTTTTCTTCTCATGTCTTTGGATCTTAATAAGGCGGCTAGCAATATAGTGAATGTTTTGCTAATATATTCCTTTAAATATTAACTATTATCTAAACAAATATTTTATGAATTCATATCATAATAAAAAATCTGCTGTAGCTCATTGGATATAATCCTTATCTATGTTTCATATACATGGATTCAAATTTGAATTACGGGTTCAAAGTCCGGCAGCGAAAATTCTTTTTGTTTTATTTTTACTTTAATTAAGCATATCTCTTTATAATTTCTAAGAATGCATCTACAATAAAGTGAATGATTTGCTTAATATATCTCTTAAAATATTCAAATATATCTAAATATATAATTGTAACGCTAGGACTGCCACATTTCTTAGTGACCGCATTTCTATTCTCAGCCTGTGGGGTTACTCTATCTGATACCCAGTTTGCTACGTCGAAGAGGATTTAAAGACTTGTTTACCGATCCAACAAATCTCCATGTGATATTTCCCCATTTTTTGTCTTCACCTCAGTCATATGATTTCGACAATCACTTCTCGAAAGGTCACCCATCTTAAAATTTTCACAGCTCTAGCACGTTTAAATGTGGGGTTCTCTTGAGATGGTTGACCAAAAATATAGGTTCACTTTAGTGACATAGGTGACCAAATCAATTCTTTTAAACATTTTTGCATGCACCATCATATTTCGTGAAACTAAGCTGTTACAATATTTATGAAGTAGTTCTAATCAAATTCTATGGTTTAGAAATATGGTTTTCAAATCTGGGTTCAAAGCCCGGTAGGAAAAAAAATTGTTTTAATATTTTCTTAATTAAAACTCTATAATGTATCATGTTGTTTTTTGCCTTCTGGTTCTAAAAAAACATCTAGCAACATATTGAATGCTTTGCTAATATATTCCCTAAAATATTCAACATTATAACATATATAGTGTTTTTTCTCATGTCTTCCGTTTTAAATAAGACACTTAACAACAAAGTATTTGCGTACATAATATAACCACAAAATATTTGCATATATCTATATATATACTTTATAAAATCATATAGTAATAACGAAAGATCTCCTGTAGTATATTTTTTGTCAACAAAAGAATATCTTAAACGAGCCAATTGGATTGTAAACTGTTTACATACAAAACATGATGCGGAAAAGTACGCGCTTGACGCGCCAAAAAATACGCCCTTACATTTGCATTTCTAGAGATAAATGATAAAGAGAAATATGAAAATTCCTCCTGTAGCACATTTGTTAAAATCAAAACCTATGTTTAATAAATATAGCTTTGCTTTCTGTGTTCAACGGTCGGAAGCAGGAAAAAAAATTTGGAGTATTTTTGTTAATTTAAAATATAGGTTTTATAAATATACCTTTGTTTTTCTTCTCATGTCTTTTTTTTTTTGTCAACCATTGGGCCACAACTGGCCGGCCCATTAGCCAAACTCCTACATTCGTAGGAACCGGGACTCGATCTCGGGTGTGATGGTGCCTTCTTCAAATGGACTTACCTCCTGCCACTGCACTAAGGTCACTTCACTTTCTTCTCATGTCTTTGGGTCTTAATAAGGCGGTTAGCAACAAAGTGAATGTTTTGCTAATATATTCCTTTAAATATTAATTCTTATCAAAACAAATATTTTATGAATTCATATCATAATAAAAAATCTTCTGTAGCACATTGGTTATAATTCTTATCTATGTTTCATATACATGGATTTGAATTAGGGGTCAAAGCCCTTTAGCAGCCACCTTTCTTAGTGACCACACTTTTTTTTTTGTGCACCAAGATTTTATATCATACTAAATCAACCTCCAAAGAGGGAAAGTTACAAAGGGAGGAATCAAAGCTAAAGCTCCCTGATCCAAAACAAGATCAATAACCGAATAAAAGCAGATAGATTGATAGAACAAAGCAATCCTAACACATCGACAATAACTGAAATTGTTGAAACCTTGATCCTTGATAACAATAAAGCAGATAAGTGAGAAGACACTTTGGACAACACAACATACCTGAGATGAGATGTTGCACGAGATTGAGTCTACCCCATGGGCAGATAAAACAATCCACAATTGGGCTGCAGCGACAAAGGTGACAGGACACCAAGCTGACAAGCTAACGAAACCATCAGAGAAAGAAGTTTCTGGGAAGCACCCCTTAATAACAAATGCTGGCCGCTCAAAACAACAGCAGCAGTTGAACCGCCACAGAAACAAGTATGGCGATTGAGTGCTCTTCACCAAAAACCTGGAAAAAGAAGCAGAAACAAGGTGGAGGATAGAAGTATATCCAATCCATTTAGGGTAATGGATATAAGTGTATCCAAATAGTGACCACACTTCTATTCTATGGAATGGGAACTAAAGACACTAGAAATACAAAGAAAATATTGTTAAATCGGGATCAAAAGGGGACACAGATCTTTAAACTAATTTTTTTTGGCTTCACATTCGAATTATCACCACTGCTTCCATGCTACTGCTAATGATACTCTTGTCATTGCCGGTGAATAAATAACAACCATCAAATGCTTTTCAATATCAACACTCTAATGTCGCCAAACTTTATTTTACAAACTACTTGACGTGGAGTCTTTAGATCAACGCTTTGTTCGATAACTATGAATGCGCAAACTATCTTGATGACTCCACCACTGCGCCACCAGTAGCAAAAACAACCAAAACCAACGAGACGATCATTGTCAATCCAAAGATTCCAAACTATATTTTCTAAAAAGACAAGATAAACTCGTGTACATTGCTTTGCTTGATTTTATCACCTCTATGATGCCACCAACTCCTCCGAGATCTTGGACATTCTTGCCTCGACGTTTGCCAAACCGAGTCATGGCCATACATATATGATAGTTGAGGAATTAGCTCAAGCAATTTAGAAAGGAGAAATTTCAAAGTTTTTCGTAACCAATCAAAAAATAATATCTACCAACATTTATCAGGTGCTAATTCACATCATAATTTATCTTTAGAAATCAAAATTATTAATCGTTTTAAACAAAAAAAATGATAAATCTTATTTTAAAAGAAAGTTAAAACATAAGAACATATCTCAAAAAAATTGACGTGTTAGAAACTCAATTAAATAAAATTATTAATCTTCCCAACAATTGTATTTGGATTATGAGAATTAAATTAATTATTATTCGATGAAAAAAAACTTATTAATCTTATTCTAGAAATTAAAAAAATGTATTGGTATGAAATAATTTTTTTTCAAAACTAAAAAAAGTGTTTATATATTACTTTAATATGGTTAAATAGAAGCATAAAAACTGCAAAGAAACACAAAACTTAATTTTTATAAGTAAAAAACAAAACGCCACGTCATCGATCCGTGTCGTAAATCAGCACCAAAATACACTTTCAACAGTCAGATTTAAACTACTCTAACTCTTCGCAACCTTTCGTCATTCTCACATCTCTCTTACACACTCACACACCACTCTCTCTCCTCCAACCTAACTTTTTTTTTTTTTTTAATCTTCTCCTTCCACAAATCTATTTTTTTTTTATTTAAAGTTTTATCTGAATTTAAAAGAACAAAAAAAAAAAAATCCTAAAAATCAAAAATCTCATCACCTTCTCTCCTCCTTGCTCTGTATTTTTGGTTGGGTTTTTCTCTCTCTAAATCCATGGATCCTTCTCTCTCTGTAACCAATGATCCTCATCACCCTCCTCCGTTCGCCACATCTTTCCCTCCTTTCACCAACTCCAACCCTTACGCCTCTCCAAACAACCCCTTCTTCGCCGTCCCGCCGCCAAACAACAACCATCTGTTCCAAGCTCCGCCGCAGCATCAGCAGCAGCTAACATCTCCGGCTCCTACTCACCCATCCTTAAGCCATCCTCCTTACTCCGACGTAAAAGCTCATCTGACTTCACTCTTACATTTTGACTTCAAAAAAAAAGTTAGGGTTTTTTAAAAAAAAAAAATTAATTTTTGATTTTTTTTCAGATGATTTGTACGGCGATTTCAGCGTTGAACGAACCAGATGGGTCAAGCAAGCAAGCGATTTCGAGGTACATAGAGAGGATTTACACTGGGATGCCTACAACTCATGGTGCTTTGTTGACACACCATCTCAAGACTTTGAAGAACAGTGGGATTCTTATGATGGTTAAGAAGTCTTACAAGTTAGCAGCTACTCCTCCTCCTACTAGTGTAGCTATTGCTGCTGCAGCTACTGGTCTTGAACCTCCCAGATCTGATTTCTTAGTCAACGAGAACCAAACTTTACCTGATCCGGTCATGCCTTCTTCTACTCCTCCGACTCAGAAGCGTGGTCGTGGTCGACCTCCAAAACCAAAACCCGATGTTCAAGCTCAACCTCAGACTAACGGGAAACCCACCTGGGAACAACAAACTGAATTACCTGTTTCTCGACCGGAGGTGGTACAGACACAGCCTCCGCCTCCACCTCCGCCACAGGTACAGATACAGCCACAGGCGCCGGTTAAGAGACCACCGGGTCGTCCTAGAAAAGATGGAACTCCCCCGACGGTGAAGGCTGCTGCTACGGTTTCCGGCGGTGTGGAGACTGTGAAACGAAGAGGTAGGCCTCCGAGTGGAAGAGCTGCTGGGAGGGAGAGGAAGCCTGCAGTAGTCTCAGCTCCAACTTCGGTGTTCCCGTACGTTGCTAATGGTGGCGTTAGACGTCGAGGGAGACCAAAGAGAGTTGATGCTGGTGCTTCTTCCTCCGTTGCACCACCGCCACCACCACCAGTTAGCGCGGGGAGTGGAGGGGTGGAGGTTGCAGTCAAGAAAAGAGGACGTGGACGGCCTCCTAAGGTCGGAGGTGTTATCAGGAAGCCTATGAAACCGTTGAGACGTTTTCCTCGTTCTGGTAGACCCGTGGGACGACCCAGAAAGGTACAATTTTTTTCTGTTTTTGTTTTCAGTGTCTCTGCCATCTCTATTATAACAAATTGATTTTTTCAAATAATCTAAGAGTCAATATAGATAAAGAGGAAAAGTTGGAACTTTTGTCTTGTGAATAAATGTCACTTTCTTTCCATTCTGAACATTGTCTCTTTCGAGCGTGTGAGTAGTAGGAGAGTATCTAAATTAGTTTCACAGTGTTTAAATTATATTCGTATCTCTGCTTTTGGCCTATAATTATATCTGGTTTTTGGTGTACTATTAATTTAAGACGTCTCCTTGTTTGGTAATCAAGAGCAAGTGGTTGGTAGCTCGCTTTATTGTTTCAGTTGATGTGTGGGGAATTACATAGGAACTACCTTCTGAGACTGAGACACACGTCCAGCAACTTGTGTTTTTCTTTAAATTTGGTTAATCAATCAAAGTTAAAGAATTTGTGTGTTTCCAAGTCTTTCTATTACAGTTTGCTGGAACTATTATATTGATGAGTTATCTGATTAAATCTTTTATTACTGCGTTTTATAAACATAGAATGTGGTGTCAACGGGAGTTTCTGGACGGCAAGATGGTGACTATGGAGAACTTAAGAAGAAGTTTGAGTTGTTTGTAAGTTATTATTATCATCTAATGAACAGAAATACAATATTATTGGTCACTTCTTGGTTTCTATGTTTAATTGCTTATGGCTTGGTTTGGATGTCTCATTTATGCAGCAAGCGAGAGCTAAGGATATTGTTATTGTGTTGAAATCTGAGATGGGAGGAAGTGAAAATCGAGCGGTGATTCAAGCCATACAGGACCTGGAAGGGTTAACGGAAACAGAGACATCAAACGAGCCACAGCACATGGAAACGGTGCAGCTGCCAGACGAGGGACATGTGCAAGGACAAGGGCAAGGACAAACAGAAGCAGAGGCAATGCAAGAAGCTCTGTTCTAAAGAGAACCTTGACACAAAAAAGCTAGTGGTGATGATGGTCGTGTTGTGTGTTCCATGGAATATTTAATCTTATAAGGAGTGTTTGCAGGAGAGATTACAAAAAGAACAATGGAATGATGATTGTGTCTTTAACCAAACAACAAGGAGAGGTAGGGTAACGTCTGTAAAGTGAAGTAGGATGTTACCATTGTTTATGCTCCCCCATCTCTCTCCATCGTCCATATCTGTGTAGGCTAGTGCTCTTTGTTTCCTCATGTTTTTTTTAGACTCACTCTTGCTCTTGTTCTATTTTGTCTCTTTTAGGCTTTTTAGAAGTTTGTTGTTGATGTTTATCAAACCGCTTATGTAATTTTTAATTTTTATGACCTCGTCCCCCACTTTTATGATGCGTTCTTCCTTTTTCTTAAAACCATTAAATTAAATGTTGCTTTACTTGAACTTCGAAATCCGGTTTATGTAATTACTGCAAATATTAGGTAATAGGTAGTAGGTACAACTGTTTTCACCTTCATCTTTTTTTACTCGAAACACACCATTTAATAAAATGATCCATCATCATCTACTCGGTTTTGACTTAGGTTTTAGTAAAACTTTCGAAAGATCAATCTGGTGGATTCTGTTGATATTCAAAGTTTGTGGAGTAGAAGTGGTTTCAAGATCATTGCAGCATATATGTTTTGTAGATCTTGGAATATTTAACACCTTGTAGCAAGTTGGGCATAGATGAAGAGGATGATGTTTTGGTTTATGACTCTTTTACAACACAGACAATGGGCTTCTTCACTTTGAGCTTATATGACTAAAAACTTTACATGTCTTTGTGTTTTACTTGTTTAAATTGTACCCTTTTTTTCTATGTTACAGTTAATGACACTCTAAAATGGTGTCTCTATTGTTGGTATAAGTTGTAATTTGAAAGCAATAAATAATATGAAATACCACTTAAGTAAAAAAGGAGAAAAGAAAACCATTTTTTCAATACTTTTTGTCTCCAAAAAAATTTGAATTTGAAAAAAAAAGCAGGGTACATTTCAATTTTGCTTTTTTATCAACTTTTTTAGAAAAAAAAAAAAAAAAGAAATCACCACCAAATTTGCATATGTACAGTTGTATAATTGGCATATGTACAGTTGTATACAACAAGGTTTCTTCATTTTCACCTAAACATTAAAAAAGGATTTTAAAATATTATACAACCAAAAATTTTAAATTAAAATAAATCCAGCAACCCCTAAATATGAAGTGATTTATTTTTTTTTAAATCTATAAAAAATTAATTCCGATAAAACAAAAATTATCGATAATATAAAAAAGAGAAGGACTAAAGGCGTGGACCCATATCGGTTGACGCAACGGATTCTGAACCTCTCGGCTCGTTTGTTTTCTTTTGCTGCTCTTTCCCAGACTCCAAGCTCCAGCCATGGTCACCTTCTTCTTCTAACCGCGATAACCATCTCTCTCTCTGTCTCTTTCATCTTTCTTCTCCGTCAAGATTCTCCTCGCCAGTTTCTTTCTTCTTCTTCTTCCAGAATTTTTCAAGCTTTCTTTAGCATTTCTCATTCGCGAATCCTTCTCTCCCTGAGCTGAAACAAGGTACGTACATTTGCGAAAACCCTAACTTTTCTCAAAAGAAAAAAAAAACGAAATCTTTTCCTTGCTGCTACGCGAGAGACTCTGAATCTGTACTTTTTACTATCTTCGTTTCTAGATTTTGGCTTTTAGCGATGAAATCGAGCTTATAAGTCTTTGAAATCTTCCATTGAAGTCTGTTTTCTAGGGTTCCGGTTCCGATTAATTCTTCTCTGAGCTTGAAATCTGCATTTTACTAGCTTCATCTCTAGATTCGTGGTTTGTGATATCGAAATTGAGTTTTTTTTGGTTGTCTAGTCTTAAGTTTAGTCTCCGTTGAAGTTCGTTTTCTAGGATTTAGATTCCGATTTAACCGCCGTGTTTTCACATTTTTTTGTCTGATTCGGATCTACAGATCTCATGGCGAGAACAGCTTCTTCTTCTCCCAGGAGGAACACAGTTTCCGAAGCTCCAAGATCCGATACACCCGGAGATCCGTCTGGCGACAAACCTCAACCTGATGTCTCCGGCGTCCCAGCCACTGATGTTACTGCTTCTTCTTCTCAGAAACGCGGCCGTGGTCGACCTCCGAAGGCTAAATCTGACTCCGGTGCCGTTTCTGCTGAGCCGAGTAAGAAACCAGTTGGTCGTCCGAGGAGAAACGCAGCTCCAGCTGTTCCCACTGCGTCTGTAGCTGCGGCTGTGAAGAAGAGGCCTGGTAGGCCAAAGAGGTCTGTGACGGCGTCTGTGGTTACTGCTGCTACTGGAGAGGGTTCAAGAAAACGAGGGAGGCCAAAGAGAGATGACGTGGCGGCTGCAACTGTTTCAGTGGCTCCGGCTAAAAAACGTGGACGGAAACCTAATGTTGAAGTAGCTGCTGCTGCTGCAAAGCCTGTGCGCAGGACTAGGAAGGTATTATCTATGTCAACTTCATTATCATTTTATCCACAAAATGTCAAAAAATGATTTAGAAAAAGGTGTTATACCAAATTACATCATTGTTCTTAACTGTTTGTTTTGCGTAGATATAGTGTAGAAATAGTTCAGGGAAACGTGTTATTTGATTCTTGTCTTTAATGTTGTCAATTTAGAAAAATGTGTATCTTTATCTGGATTTTGATATATTTTCCAAAATCTTGATTGTATAATTTTGTAAAAACGGTCGTATACTATTTAGTTCTTCTTGACTGTTTCTTCTGCGTAGAGTGGAAAAAGTTCAGAGTAATGTGTTTATTTGTCTCTGGTCTCAAATGTGGTCTGTTTATGAGTGCAGAAATTATTTGTATTTTTTTGAAAAACTTATCTGGATTTGGTGTATTTCATAAATCTTATTTTTTTGTATAATGTGTGAAATGAAATTTTGATTGGTCTATGTGGTAAGTCGTTATCATTTCATTTGAGTAAATATCTATCTACAAATGTTTAGTTCATGTAAGACACAACGATGCTTATACAACTGTGTATACTTATGTCAAAATCGGGTTTTCTGTGCATGAACAAAAGAGCACTTCAGTCGCACCGGTAGCTGCAGCCCCAGGAGATCTCAAGAAAAGAACCGCACTCTTAGTAAGTCAACTATACCCAACTAGCTTCTTGGTCAACATTACTGTATTCCTGGTAGCACTATCCTTTGCATCAATTTGGTTTAGACATTATGTATGTATGTTGTGTGGATCACAAAAGATGGTATAGCATTAATATTCGAGAGAATTGTACATTATCATCTATGCAGTATCCCTTAGGAGATGGAATTGAATGGTCATTTGGTTGGTTTTTAAGATGGGGTTGGGTTTTTATTGTATATATAGTTTTCAGCTAAAAAAGAAAGAATCTGATAATAAAGTTGTTGAAATTGAAAATTGTTGCAGCAAAAGAAAGTGAAGGAAGCTGCAGCCAAGTTGAAAACAGCAGTTACAGCAATTGACGAGATCCAAGCGTTAGTGGCTGGGATGTAAAAGGCTATCATTTGACTTCATCTACATTCGTTGGGAGAAAGACTGATTGGTTGATGTTTGATATTTCACATTAGGATTGTTTGTTTGTACGTTCGTTGAGATTTGCTATCAGAGGTTAAATCAGAAGAGTGTTACTTAATGGTCCTTGTGTAGCTCTGAGATGTAGGGAAACTTTTCCGATTAGATTTGCTACGTCTTTGTCGTCAACAATTTTAACAATTCATTTTCGTTTGAGGTTTATGAAATTTGTTTGGAGATTTAAAAGAGGGCTTTATTTGAAAATCATAATTCTGAAACTCTCAAATTTTTAGTGTAAATTCACATTTTGAACTAATTAACCGGCCAATCACATTAAATCTGTAGATAAAAACAACACTACTGCATTCTCAAAAAAAAGAAACAACATTACTGTATGTGTAATTCCCTAATTTGGGTGATTGGATCGTATACTATCGAAATCTTCTTGTTCCTAGTAAGGCCCATTTCTGCCGACTCAGTCAGTCAACGACTAGATTGACCACTGACCAGTGATAACTTCTCTGTCTCTCCCGTCTTTGTTTGAAACTCAAAACAAAACCCTCGCGGCATTTTATTTCGATTTCTCTCTCCTTCAGTTAGGGTTTCTCGCAGATTCCTCCTTCCTCGGCTTTACAAGGTAACGTCTGTAACAACAATCCATTGATTGATTCTCTCGTTTCGCTACCGATTTCACAAACTAGGATCGTTTTGATCGATTTCATGTAACATCCATGTTCGAATTGATATATATATATATATATATATATATATATATATATATATATATAATCGACCGTGTGTGATAGATTCGATCAATTTCTTCAGGAGATTGTTAGAGATGGAGGCGGAGATAAATATGCAAGTGGATGATGATGTAACAAGGAAGCCTCGTATCTTACTGGCTGCAAGTGGAAGTGTAGCTGCGATTAAGTTCAGCAATCTATGCTATTGTTTCTCTGAATGGGCTGATGTCAAAGCCGTCGCTTCTAAATCATCTCTCAATTTCGTGGATAAACCTTCTCTTCCTCTGAACGTGACTCTCTATACTGATGAAGATGAATGGTCTAGCTGGAACAAGATTGGTGATCCCGTGCTTCACATCGAGCTTAGACGCTGGGCTGATGTTATGATCATTGCTCCTTTGTCTGCTAACACTTTAGGCAAGGTATAACAAATACTATTCTCATTAAGATGGATCTTCCCTGTTTTAGTATTGGATAGTAGTGTGGACTCTAGAGTAGCTGCAGAATCATAGGCACTTAGCTGAAGAGCTAAAGTTGGCAATGACTTACTTCTATCTTGATCATATAAGTATCGCCATTAGCAGATACATCCTTGTTACAAGGTTGTTTGATAATACCAGCTATAGTCTAGAGTAAGTCCCTGGGTCATATTATTGTCATCAAGCAACAGAACCATATGCAAATGCAAAGTAGTGTGTATCTGAAGAACTTAGAGTTAAGTTCTTTGGCTCCATATTCTTTGCTTTTTTCAAGATCCTAAAGTAGCGCTATAGCTGAAGATATAGCTTTTACAAATTCTGGAGATTGTTTGCTTCTAATGATCTAAATTTACTTCTCTTTTGTTCATTTATATGTCGCCGCTGTTCTGAAATTTTTGTTATCTTTGGGTCATATTCTTATCATCAAGAAACAGAATCATATGAACTGTAGCGTGCGTAGCTGAAGAAGAAGATGTAGAGTTTAGCTTTTTGGCTCCATATTTTTCTGTTTCTTCATGATCTAAAAAACTCTTGTTCTTTCTCTTTTTTTACAGATTGCTGGTGGGTTATGTGATAATCTGTTGACATGTATAGTAAGAGCGTGGGATTATAGCAAACCGTTGTTTGTTGCACCTGCGATGAACACTTTGATGTGGAACAATCCCTTCACAGAACGGCACCTTGTGTTGCTTGATGAACTTGGAATTACTCTCATTCCCCCCATCAAGAAGAAACTGGCCTGTGGAGATTACGGTAATGGCGCAATGGCCGAGCCTTCTCTGATCTATTCCACCGTTAGACTGTTTTGGGAGTCCCAGGCTCATAAACAAAGTGATGGAACCAGTTGACTCTTACTTGGACATTAATTCCTCTCTTGTCTGTAGAGTCATATATTATCACTCATCCCATATCTTTTTTTTTTTCTTTCTTGATTTTACTGAGAACAAGCCTAGCTTGATGAATTCTCTGGAGAATAAATCTCATGCATATATTTTTAAATGTCTATGAAAATCAAAGCAATGCAGATTTTGTCCGTAACAAAGACTGGAGTAGAAATCGAACAACACATTTCTTTCAATTTGCATTTCCAGGATAATATTGAAGTGTAGAGAATCACCAGAGGATAGGTTATAGAGATTTGTGGGTAAAAACAAACATGGATATTACTTCTTGTTGGCTGTGAATAATCCCCATTTTAGTTCATCAGATGCAGCCTTTCGAAGCTTTGCTGTCCATACTCTTACAATGTCATTGTAATCCCCCTGTAATAAGATTATTGAATTGATAGGAGAAATTAACGCAACACAAAGGTGTTTTAGGCAATGTATTTAATAGTGAGAAATGTTTTTCTTTTTACTTCTGAGAAGTCGCTGATGTATTCTTCCTTTTCGTTCTTCACTTTTTCTAATTCACGCCTGAGGACTTGTGCAAACTGCAATAAATGGTTATGTTTAGAATCAGCATTTTGAGAAATGTGTATACTGTAAAATGTATGTGGGAGTCACCTGATCAGTACGGTCCTCAGCAATCACATCCTCAAAGCCTGCTTCTTTCAGCATCTACAGGTATAAGATTTCCATGAATCTATAAAAATAAAGTGTCCCCTCAATTCAGAAAATGATGAAAGGTTTGATGAGGAAAAGAAACACAAACGTTTCCGTAAGCTTGAACACCATGGAGATCATATCGTCTTCGTTCCATGTACGCTGCGACTTCAAGAGACGGAGTTCCAGCACTTCTGCAAAAGTCGGTGATGAGAATTTTACCGCCTGGTTTAAGCCACTTGAAGAATTTCCTGAATAGAGCTGGCTTGTCCTGAACAAAGAGACAAATGATGCAGAGGATCGGATGATTACCCAAAAAAGCATCTTCAAGAGTGAAAAAGAGGAGATATGTTGTGTGTAGTAGTTTTGCTTTATACTTGGACGTGCAGAAAAGTGTCACGGCTGTAAATAACATCGAAAGAATTGTCGGGATATGTTTTCGTGGTGCAATCCGCGACTTCAAACTCGACTGAGCATTTGAGTCCAATGGCACGCTCCAGCGCGAAAGAGATCATGTTGACCGATAGATCAATTCCAACAACATGAACATCGAAATTCTCAGCCATGTAGAAGTCACCTCCACCAATACCACAACCAACATCTAGAACTTTCTGTCCAGGTTTAAGGTCCATCTTTGCCACAAATTCTTTAGTTGTCTCTGTTAAGGAAACCAGGAACTTAGACGCATGTCCTTATGAATATAAGAGTTAAAAGATGGAATTACCAAATCCACCAGTGCTATTATATCCTTCCCCAAAGACACGCTCATAGAGCAAGATCCCACTAGACTTGTATTGAACATTGTCCAAGAAACGCTGGACGTCCTTGTCATTCTCCAAGCTAAGTTTTTGCCATATCCAGTAAATCTGCCAGCGCATAGAGGATCTCTTGTAACTCTATGGGATCAATTTGATCCGATCAAATGATAAGGAGAAACTAAACTCTCTGATAAGGGAAACTTTGTTACCTGATTCTGCTTGTTCTTCACATAAGCCCCAATGCTTTTGCAGCCAACCATAGAGAGCTCAAATGATTTTCCAGAAGCATCACGTGTCTGACATTCTTTGAAAACCTGCATTACATTACATTGTCACCCCATGTAGCTAGTCTCACACTCGTGTACAATATATAAAAATTTAGATCTCAGTAACATAAATAGTGATATGTAAAAGATTGAACCTTATAATAGAATCTTGGTTCACGGTAGTGTGTGGGGTTTGATTCACGCTTGCTGTACCTAGATTGATGGAAGCAAGACTCTCTGAAGAATATGTAGCCCCCTGGCTTCACCCATCCAAGCATTCTCTCTGCCATTAGTGCCACCTGCAATCATCATTATCCAAAAGATTAGTTCTTCTCTAGAAAGTCAAAAAGAGTAAAATAAGAATCAGATTTCACCTCTTTATCAGAGAGATACATGAGCAACCAGTTTGAGAAAATCAAGTCGATAGATCCATCAGCGATTTTCAAGTCTGGAGTTGTTACATCAGCGCACATAAACTTAACGTTCTTGTATTGCCCATTAACACTTTCATTCTGCAAAAAACAAAACATCACCAAATAAACAAACATGAGTAGCCAGCCATGGTAACATAGAAACTTTTTTTAACATAACAACAGCTAGCAAAGTAGTAAAAAAACCTTCTGAATGGCGCTTTCGATGAAGTCAAGGGCTATAACTTCACCAGCCTTTTGAGCCAATTCACCAGTGAAACGACCAATACCAGCTCCAAGTTCCAGCACAGACTTGCCTTCATATGATGGGACTAAAGAGAGTACCTGAACCAAATAAACACATTAGCTAAGTTCATTTTTATCACCATTTTTTGAAAGGTGAGTATGTCACACGTTCCTACACTTGATTAGAAATATGAAAGAATCCATAGCTAAGAGGTGTAATGAAGCTCCAAAAACTGCACATATAAACAATCACGCACACCACCATTAACAAAAACAAAAACCAGTAATTAATGAGTGAAATAAAGTTGAAGTTATGTTGTTAACTACCATAACACTGTGTGGTAGTAATAGCCCAGTGGTAAATCTTTACTAAGAATCAAGTTCTGAACGTCTCTCGAAGCTGGATAAGGTTTACTTTCATCCATAACTTTGTATGTATTCTCTATATACATTGTGTCCTCACCAAATCCCATGGAGCTCCAAAAACTGCACATATAAACAATCACGCACACCACCATTAACAAAAACAAAAACCAGTAATTAATGAGTGAAATAAAGTTGAAGTTATGTTGTTAACTACCATAACACTGTGTGGTAGTAATAGCCCAGTGGTAAATCTTTACTAAGAATCAAGTTCTGAACGTCTCTCGAAGCTGGATAAGGTTTACTTTCATCCATAACTTTGTATGTATTCTCTATATACATTGTGTCCTCACCAAATCCCATGGAGCTCCAAAAACTGCACATATAAACAATCACGCACACCACCATTAACAAAAACAAAAACCAGTAATTAATGAGTGAAATAAAGTTGAAGTTATGTTGTTAACTACCATAACACTGTGTGGTAGTAATAGCCCAGTGGTAAATCTTTACTAAGAATCAAGTTCTGAACGTCTCTCGAAGCTGGATAAGGTTTACTTTCATCCATAACTTTGTATGTATTCTCTATATACATTGTGTCCTCACCAAATCCCATGGAGCTCCAAAAACTGCACATATAAACAATCACGCACACCACCATTAACAAAAACAAAAACCAGTAATTAATGAGTGAAATAAAGTTGAAGTTATGTTGTTAACTACCATAACACTGTGTGGTAGTAATAGCCCAGTGGTAAATCTTTACTAAGAATCAAGTTCTGAACGTCTCTCGAAGCTGGATAAGGTTTACTTTCATCCATAACTTTGTATGTATTCTCTATATACATTGTGTCCTCACCAAATCCCATGGCTTGAGCCAGTTTAGGAACATCAAGGTAGAACCACGCAAGCGACCTTGGATAATTTACTAGAGTATATACGCTTGGAGTTTCATTTTTCCTAATCACACCAACCACTTCCACATGCATAGCCCTAGGGCCCCTAGAGACATAGTCCTGCTAAAAAAAATACCACACAAAGCTAATCTATATGATATGATCGAATTATACAATGAAGGATTGAGTACTTTTTAAGTTTATGAAACGAAGACCAACCTCAGCCACTATTGGGTTGTTAAACTTATACCAGAAGTTCGACAAGAGACTTTGATTATTAGCTTTTCTAGACTCATTTGCAGTAGAAACAACTATGCCAGTACCTAGAGATTCTAGAGACTTTTCATTCCAATCCGAAGGAACCCATCCGCGATTTACTAGAACAGGGGACTTCACACTAGTAAGTTAGTAACACAAGGAAGAAGAAAATTTTATTAGAGCATGTTAGTCTTGATTTTTTATTGCATTTGAATGCAATCTTATTAGTATCAAAGTCCAAATAAAGAAACGTGCAAAATCTGCAGCTAGTCTAGATGTTGCATCCAAAGACATACACAATCAACAACTTAATACACAAGTAGCAAGATATTTGAATAATCTTAGATGATATATATTGAGATCACGAAGTCCTCACCTATTTGGTTCATTTGGGATTGGCAAAAGAGGTGTAATAACATAGAACCCATTTTCGGAATCTTTAGACGACTTGGATCTAGGCTTTGGACCAACATAGATTGATCTTTTCACATCGAAAACGCCTTTGCATACAACCCGTTGAAATCCTAACTCATCCACATTCATCACTGTATTCAGCTTCCTTGGTTTCGCTTCCAAGCATTTTAGTCTGACATCCACAAGTTTCTTGGCCTTGAAACAAAAGAGTGTGAACAAGTTTCTTTAGCAGAACTACACATATATCGGATAGGTTAATATATAAATGAAAATCACAGACCACTTCTGTTTGTTGGGACTTATACGCCTCCCCGATACCGTAGCTAATGGATGCAGCCAAGTACCATAACCACACTGACCCTACTCTCCTCTCTGCAAACATTTTGAAAACAAAATTCCATCTTCATCCTTGAGAATATATATATATATATATATATATATATATATATATATATATCACCCAGATTGAGAGCTTAATCAAAAAATGGGGCTTAGAGAGAGCACACGTGATACTTACTTGCAGGTGGTTTAACCGAAACAATCCATTTGCTCTCAAGGTTGGAAGTTTGTGGAGCAGCAGAGAGATTGCTAGTCGTAGAAAATGAAGAAGACCTGTGACTGTGAGAGATCAACCTCGTTAAAGTCTTAGAGAAGAGTTTTGCCATCTTTGTCTCCTTCAAGATTCTTCTCTTTGTCTCCTCCAAGTCCAAGATTCTAAATCTTATAATGACGACGACGACGACTCGACGAGCTTTGACCAACTCTTTATTTAATGTTTTATTTTCTGATTTATAAAGCACATGGCACCAACTTATAAAATTATTATCATCTGTGTTGCCGTAGGTGGAAATATTTTATAACAACTATCGAAAGAAAAATTATAAACAAATTAGAACTTTCAACAAAATCTAAAAGATTTTATTGTTTTTTATACACATACAGAAGATTAAAGACAAAAACAGACAGTTTCCAAAATCAAACTTATAACTTGCTTTTACAAACCCATTCTACCAAAATCTGAAGAAACAAAAGCTATAACTATACTACTATATATAGTCTATAGGATACATACACTTAAAGTGGCCAGAGAAAAAGAAAAACCCTTTAGAACAATGAGGTGTCTAAATTGGTCTTAGTGCAGATGATTAGCTGAAGGAGAGCTTAGGCATTCAGACATTGTTCTACAATCTATTGTTGACTTGTTGTCTACGTAATAAGGTGATACGTTAATGACCCTGCAAGAAAATAAAAGCAAAACAGAGTACACATGTTGATTACTTGATTACACTTGATACTACAATTGTAAGATGGACTTTGAGCAATAATTCAGAGAGCATGTAGTCTTATTTTAATGTTTTTAATACACATATACAAGCGTAAAGACAAAAACAGAGAGCTTCCAAATTGAACTTAAAACTTGCTTTTACAAGCCCAATTACCAAAATCTGAGAAACATAAACTATGCACTACTATACTATAGTTTCTAGAAGATACAGATACTGGCCAGAGAAAAAAAAAAAAAAAAACTTTTAGAACCATGAGGGGTCTAAATTGGGTCTTAGTGCAGATGATGAGCCGGAGGAGAGCTTAATCATTCAGACATCCATGTGTACAGTCTATTAATGACTTATTGTCTACGTAATACGGTGATACGTTAATATGACCCCGCAAGAAAACAAACGCAAAACAGAATACATATGTTTGAATAATAGATAGTTGATTGATTTCTTCCTTTGGCCGTAGAACTTACATATATGGATGATTAAAACAGGACTGCAAGTAAACCAAATTGCATAAAAGATAAGAGAAGAATGACTAAGGACTGAGAAGATTCACATCTGTCGAACTGATTCCTCCTTCATTATGGCAGATGTGTTCGTTGGAGTCGAGTTTAGTGACACACCCAACACCAATTGTGTCTATTTGACTAAATAGGCTACGAAGACTGTATATTTTGGTAAGTATATAAAAGACAAAAATTACTAGAATCAACATTGGCTTACTACTATAAATTGTATATTTCTCCAAAAGAATCAGTTTGGCCTTGCCAAAGCAAAACAGGGAGCTCCAAAAACTGCACATATAAACAATCACGCGCACCACCATCAACAAACTAACCAAACATATAAACTTGTAACGAGTGAAATAAAGTTGAGGTTATGTTGTTCACTACCATAACAACGTGTGGTAGTAATAGCCCAGTGGTAACTCTTTACTAAGGATCAAGTTCATAACGTCTCTCGGAACTGGATAAGGTTTGCTTTCGTCCATATCTTTGTGGTTACTCTCTATATACATTGTGTCCTCACCAAATCCCATGGCTTGAGCCAGTTTAGGAACATCAACGTAGAACCACCCAAACGACCTTGGATAATTTACTAGAGTATATATGCTTGGAGTTTCACTTTTCCTAATCACACCAACCACTTCCACATGCATAGCCCTAGAGGCATGGTCCTGCTAAAAAAAACCCCACAAAACTAATCTATATGATATCAAAATATACAATTAACGAGAGATTAAGTACTATTTTTTAAGCTTATGAAATAAATACCAACCTCAGAAATCATTGGGTTGTTAAACTTGTACCAAAACTTCGATAAGGGATTTTGTAGAGAGGATATTAGTTTATTAGCTTTTCTTGACTCATCCTCCGCAGCAGCAACAACAACACCAGGATCTAGAGATTCTAAAGACGTTTCTTTCCAATCCGAAGGAACCCATCCGCGATTTACTAGAACAGGGGACTTCACACTAGTTACAAAAGGAAGAAGCAAAAATTATTAGAGCATGTTAGTCTTGTTTTTTTATTTGCATTTGAGTGCAATCTTATTAGTATCAAAATCCAAATAAAGAAACGTGCAAAATATGCATGTAGTCTAGATGTTGCATCCAAACACATACACAATCAACACCTTAATACACAAGCAACAAGATATATCTGAATCAAGATGATATTGAGATCACAAAAGCCCTCACCTATTTGGTTCATTTGGGATTGGCAAAAGAGATGTAATAACATAGAACCCATCTTCGGAATCTTTAGACTTGGATCTAGGCTTTGGACCAACATAGATCGATCTTTTCACATCGAAAACGCCTTTGCATACAACCCGTTGAAATCCTAACTCATCCACTTTCTTCATTGTATTCAGCTTCCTTGGTTTTGTTTCCAAGCATTGTCGTCTGAAATCCACATGTTTCTTGGCCTTGAAACAAGAGATCGGGTGTGAACAAGTTCTTTAGCAGATCAAAAGATTCAACTCGAAATATCTATATATATATATACAAATGAAAAGAGAACAACACATATATCGAATAGTTTAATATATAAATGAAAATCACAGACCACTTCTCCTTGTTGTAACTTATACACCTCCCCGATACCGTAGGTAATAGATCCAACCAAGTACCATAACAACATTGACTCTCATCTCTGCAAACATTTTAAAAAACAAAAATCCAACAAGATTGAGAGCTTAATCACAAATTTGGCTGAGAGAGAGCACGCACGAGATACTTACTTGCAGGTGGTGTAACCGAAACAATCCATTTGCTCTCAAGGTTGGGAGTTTCTGGAGCAGCAGAGAGTTTGGTAGTAGCTTTAGAAGAAGAAGAAGACCTTTGACTGTAAGAGATAAACCTCGTTAAAGTCTTAGAAAAGAGTTTCGTCATCTTTGTCTCCTTCAAGATTCAATCTATGACGACGACTACGTTTGATTAAGTTATTCAACTGTCATGTAATTCATCATCGGTTTCACATGAGTAAGGTATAGAAAAACAAAATTATGATGAGTCGAGTACAGCTTGGACCTTCAACACTAGTCGACAGTCTACTGGCATTTAATCTTGGATGAATTCAATTCCAGTAGAATCTAGCTAGAATAGTAAGATGGAAGACCTTATCTTTTTCTTTTTTTTTGGGTCAACTGATTAAATCTTTATCTTATGTTTTGCTGCACATGGCCTCAACTGTCTAATATTATATCTAATATTATATATCACCCGCTAATATATGGAAATATTTTATTATAACTATTATTGGAATAAGAATTATAAACAAAGTAGACTTCAACAAAATCTTGAAGAGTTTTATCTTAACGTTTTTTATGCGCATATATACAAAAAGTAAAGACAAAAGCAGACAGTTTCCAAAATTAAACTTATAACTTGCTTACAAAGCACATTCTACCAAATCTGAAGAAACAAAAGCTATAACTATACTATATAGTCTACAAGATACAGATACTTAAAATAGCCAGAGGAAAAAAAAGAAAAAGCCTTTTAGAACCATGACGGGATATTGGTCTTAGCGCAGATGATGAGCTGAAGGAGAGCTTAAGCATTCAGACATTAGTGTTCTACAGTCTATTGTTGACTTGTTGTCTACGTAATAAGGCGATACGTTAATGACCCTGCAAGAAAACAAAAGCAAAACAGAATACATGTGTTGATCACACTTGATCACTGTGAAGAAGTGATCAATGATCTTGTAGCTTAGTACCTTTCTTTGCGTTTCTCTAAGAACCGAGCCAAAGATGCTTTGCGCGTTTGCGGTAAACCCACTGTATTGGATCATAGCAATATCAAGCTGACATAAAAAAATTTGACGACAAAATATTATTAGGTTATCTTAAGACTTCATTGTAAACCTGGTGGAGCCATATTTAAGGCATCGGTTTGGTTGTTGTACGTGGATACTAAGCTCGCCATATTTTGTCTGGGTACAAGTCCAGTGATTCGGTTAGAGGGAAATGAAGTTGGAGAGTAAGTGGTCGCAGGAGAGTGATGAACCGGGTTTTGAGGTTTAGGCATTGAAATCGGTTTAGCCTGAGGTCCATTTCTGGCTAGCAACATGATAGCTTGGGCCTATGAGGGACAAATGGAGATTTAAGCAGACTATACTATTTATCAGATTAATGAATCATTCACCTTCTAACTGGAACCAGATAAGAGGTTTTCTGACTTGAGCCTATAATTAATGTTACTAACACACCCACCAACTCTAACTTCTTTCATTGACAGCTTCCAACGTTGAAAGTGGTTTGAAAATGTAATGTATATTGGCATGGGGGAAATGGTTACCTTTTCAGGAGATATGTCTTGGTAAACAGATACTGAACCGGCATAAAAGATTGTCAACTGATCAGGTGGTGACCCTGTAGGATTTGAAGAACATCTGGAACAAAAAAAAAAGAGAGTGAAAGCTCGAGTCAACTACGGGACAAGGAGTTGTGTCTCTACGTAAAGAAGAGGAAGATAAAAGCATTGCGTTCCTAATAGTGGTTGGAGCTTGAAAGACTGAAACTGGAGGTGCCATGGTAGGAGATCCTCTCAAAGTTTGGTCGTTCAAGAAACCGTTGATGAAGCTTTTGCCTCCCAAGAAAGTTTTCTTATTCTAGATACCAAACCAAATGCCATGTTGTTTTTTTTTTACAATTAAGGTCAATAAATCACACTTAATAAATACAGTTTTGTTTTTCCAAGAATTACCCTAACCTGAACTGAGCTGTAGTAAGTTCTCCGGTTTACATCAGTATCACCACAAGGAAGCAAATGGTCACTGACTGAAGTTCTACACCTGTCTTGATGGGATGTCCCAAAAGAAAGAATCTGAGGAGCAGAACAGCTTTTGCTTGAGAATGACCACTCCATCATACCTCTACTTGGGGCTGAAACATGAGCAATATGTCTCAAGAACACTCAAGATCAATGCTAAAGTTAAAAGTGGACAACTCTTATCTAAGTTTGAAACATCGCAGATGAAGGGAAAGATCCACCAACAATGAAACAAATCTGAATAAGCTAACACCTTGGGGAATATAAGGATCATACGAATACTTCAAAAACACAATATTTTTTAAAAAATACTTAGAGTTGAGACTCATATTAAAGTCCAAACACACATAACAATCCCAACTACCTCCAAGAAATTGCACGTTTCAGAATATAAAACAAGAACTATTAAATTCCCCGTGGTTAGGTAAATCATTCATCCAAATTTGTAAATTAAGCTAAATTTAACACCCAACATGGTTCTAACTTAATCAATTAGTCTACAATTGGAAAGAAAAAATGATATTAATCAAGTCACAATCAATCTTGGCTTATATTTAAATCATGTATGGATGATGGATCGCATATATTTTAGTTAAACAATTCAACTTGCATTTGTTGTTAAATTCTCAATCGTCAGCCGGTCGCTATTTTAATCCATTCTTTTCCCAACATTTCACGTCTTCGTTTTTAAATTATATATAGAATTCAAGTAGTTTAAATTAATAAAACGATGGCATATAAACTTTTCAAAAAGAGCAACCAGTGTTTTCATTCTCAATCTAATCAGGCTAATTAGACGAAGAAAAAAAAGATACATATAGAGAAAACTGCTCATATACCAATATATGATTTCGTAAGAAACAACAAAAACAAAAAGAACAGCATCTATATTGTCGGCTGTTAGAAGAAAAAAAATTTATTTTGAGAACACTGATCGATCAACACCAACAGGCAACAGTTCTAGAAACTCAAGCTTAAAAACAAAAAAAAAAACACAACAAATTCACGAGTAAACGTATGAGTTTTTAAACAATCGATGACCAAAAACATGCTTTCATCGACAGATCGACTACGTAAAACAAATTATAAGGTCTGGCTAACCTAATATGTTTCTTTTTTTCGTTTCCCGAGAGACAACATGAAAATAGAAGTCCCAAGCAAGGACGTAAAAGTTCAAGCTTCAACAAGACAACCACCAAAAAAAAAAACCTAATCGAGTACGTCTTTAACGATAAAGTGTTCCATAATCAAAGCTATGATTTATAAGTAATCATAATGAGAGGATTTGGTAGGGGAATTTTACCTAAATCTTGGTTAGTTTCCTCTTTCACAGTTTTCGGATATAGATTTGATCCAACCCCGAGAAAATCTCTCTCCATCACGCAAATCGTTGAGAAACCAAGAAACGATTAATAAGCTTTCACCGGAGAGAAGAGTCGCCGGATCGGAGAAGAGATCAAGAAATGATAGAGAGAATATAAACGACTAAAAGAGACTTTGGAGGAAAAAAAAATGAAAAACGTGAGTTGAAGTTACACACACCGCCGAGATTATATAATTTAATTTTCTTCTAATAATATACAAATCAACCCATGCGATATACTATATCTAAGGTCTGCTTTCCTGTTCCGGAATAAAGATTTCCAATATTACAAATTTAATCATTGGACTTAGAAATCATATTTTAATTAATTAATTTATTTATATTTCAAGTATACTAAAGCTTAAAGCTGCTGAGATAAACCAATTATAACATGAAACGTTCTTCTTAAATTCAAAGAGGGCAAACACGAAGTGCATTGACTCATTCTCTACTACACAACATGGTACCATGATGGTAGTTAATTAATTATGTGGTATAATACTATAAATAATATGTTTAGACAATTGTTAAAATATTAAGGAAATATTAATCTTCTTTTTTGTCGAGGGTTCAAGTTTCAGCTACCTCTTTTCAATTCTGTAATTTGTTTAATGTGGTTGCCACTTGCCAATTAACCATTTGAGCGCAAAGGTTACGGGGCTTCTGGCCCAAGTCATTCCATTGTAATTTGTTTATACATATGATGGTGTATAATAATTTAACCAACCAAAGGTGGTGTAACAGAGTATAACGTATATATACAAAGTAAGACTTGAGAGAAAAAAGTATGGGCTTGAGCAAGTTTGTCCGCTGCACTATTTCTCTCTCGGTTGACATGATCTAAAAAATGAGGTGGGGAGCTTTGACATCAAGTATCGTATATTATATAATAAAGATCCCAATAAGACATAGGACTTCTCCACCGTTAATTAGAGTGGTTAATTAACACTTTATTACCGCTTTCAAACCACATATATCGCAGACCATGCATGAGTCCACACCATTTTAAGAAAATGTAAAAAACCGAGAGTTTCGGCTTGTAACGGACTAGTTGAGGCGTGTTGTTGTGCATAACCCGCCAGGAGAACATGTCCATAACTATATATCCAAGCAGCCACATATACTTGTAAAAGAACGACCATGCATGAACAAAAATCTACTATCAACGTTACACTTAAGCCATCCATTTGGAGGTGGAGACCATTGATAGCCTTTGTCTCTTTTCATAGTCTACTTCCAAGAGGAGTGAAAAACATTTCATGCATCTTATCATTATTTGCTTCTCTATCCATTTGTTAGCTTCTTTTTCTTTTTTTTTTGTTAAAATTGAACACCTCGCTTCTTTTATCCTTTTATCTGCATTATTTTGGAAGAGAAACGTAACGTTTCGATTTCCAAAGTCTCCACATAATCAAAAACGGTAGTTACGCTGGTGGAGAGTAACGATTATTAGTGGTGGACCCAGGAAAAAAAGTTAGGGGGGTCAATTTGTTTTAGAAAACTGTTAAAATGTAAAAATAATTTGTTTTGGTGTATTAGGGGGGAATTGATATGTGGTTAGGGGGTCAATCTAGGGGGAATAAACCAATTGTGCTACAGATACTTGACTGATTTACATGCAAAAAACTTCCTCTTAGGCCTTGTTTGTTTAGTCATTTGGCATTTCCATTCAAATGATCCTTTCAAATGATTCATCCAAATGAATCATTTGGATGTCAAATGATCAACCAAACAAGACAAAAATATGGTTCACTTGGATGATGCATTTGAATGAAAATGTGTTTGTTTGTTTATTTACATTTCTCATTAAGATGGATTTGATAATAAAAATGACTAAAATGCCCATGTTTTGATATAACCATTTTTAAAAATCTTAATGTATGTTAATTTTAATTATTAATCTAAAATATATATACACCTAAATAATTTACAAATTACTATTTTTGACATTTCTAAATTTTCATTTTCATGAAATACAAATTTTTATAAGATTTAAAACATGTTATTCCAATAAAGAAAAAATCAACATTAACACCAAACAAAACTACAAAAATCTCAATATCAATATCGATCTGGACTAGTATTTCAAATCAATAATCAAACCTAAGACTGAGTCCAGTTCATACTCTTCAAAATCCTTCTCAAACAAAGTAACCAATACCCAAAAACTAATTCGTATTCTTGTTGCAATCTACAAGTAGAGATAGAGAAAGAAAGCGAGAGAGAGGGAGGGGAATTGAAATAAACATGATTACTCCAGCGAGAGATCTGGCGAAGAGTGAAAAAACCTAGATCTGTGTTTTACGGTGTCGGGGGAAAGAGATGGTGACATAGTATAATTGTTTAAATTAGGCAAGGGTATTTTGGACATTTAATAGTTATGGCTGAATCATCTCCAGTTGAATGCACCAATCAGACTCAGCCAGATTTTTCATATTTTTTTAATGACTTTAGAAAAAGTCATCTAACTGATACATCCAAATGGTCTGTTAAATTGTTAAAAGCGAACATCATTTTTCATTTCCATTCAACTGAATCATCCAAATAGAGAAACGAACAGGCCCTTATTATTTTAGGGGGGTCAATTGACCCCCTTCCTTTTACATAGGTCCGCCATTATTTTAGTAACATGTAAGAACCAACGTTGTCTTCTAGACCATCTGATATTATGAATTGTTTGTCATTTCTGTCTACACATTTCTAAATAACTTGAGCAAAGGTACGCGTAAACAATATATGGTTTATTGTTTCCTTCTTTTGACATCTTTGACATGAGATCAACCAAAAATGTTCTTGTTCTAAGTTGAGTTAGTGTTGCAAGAGCACCCGATAAGCATCGCCATAGGAAATGTCGAATCTCTTGAGCAATTTGCAGTCCCCATATTTTCTTCTTTAAAGCAACTGAGCCACAGGAGGTGGGATAATCTCTCCATCTTCTTTAGTATGGACATGAGTTTCCACCCAATAACCTGATCTAACACTGTATATATCGCATTGTTACTATAACTCATTCAAAGGTGTCATGTTCGGATGTTCCGCATACTTTGAGAGATATAAGCGCTTACCCAGCTACTAATCCTCAAGGTTCAAAAACACATTACTCATGTTTCACAAAGAGTATCATTTTGACAAAATGCACACAAATTAAGAAAATATATAGTTATACATGATTACCCCTATTTAATAAATGACTAATGGTTTAAATTCAATGAAAATGAACTTTGGTTTAAAGGGTAAATTAGAAAATTTAATGTAAAAAACACATTGGAATTGTAAAGTGACACTCTTTATCAAACAGGGAAAAATATTTAGAAGGACACTCTTAGTGAAACAGAGGGAGTAAAAAATTACTGGATCCCATTTTTTTAACTCTATTGCAATAAATTAGAGACCGTCAGTTTAGTATTAAATATTTTAATAAATATCAACTAAATTTAACAAATATTAATATAAAATCTGAATAAATTAATTAGTATTAATAATTTAATTTTATACACTCAAATATACACAAAAATACATGCTTATTATTCAAGGAAATTTTTAATATCAATCATTAATTATATATATTTTTTGTCTTATCAACTCAAATATAAAAAGAAATATAGGCATGAAATCTTCTCGTATTAATCAAAACTATAACTTTTTAAATTTGTATCTAACCATTATTAAATAGATAAAGTATCAACAATATTAATAGTTCTAAAATTAGTTAGATTTATTCATTCAAATCTAGTTTTAAATTTGTATCTAGCCATTATTAAATATATCAAGTATCAACAATATTAATAGTTCTAAAATTAGTTAGATTTATTCATTCAAATCTAGAAAAAAAATACTGGAGAAGTTTTCTTATGATAATCAAAAACTATAGCTTTAAATTTTTTATCTAACAAAATATTACTTGTTCATGTGATTATATCAAATCTCGATAGTACTGAAAAGTTTTAAATTAGTTGGATTTATACATTCAAACTTAGAAAAAACGTAGGAAATCTCTTCTTATATCAATCGAAACTATAATTTTATAAAAAAAAATTTGGGGATGTACCAATTATAATTCGATTAGAGGTGAATATATCAAATCTCAACGGTCATGAAAATTCTAAAATTAGTTAGATTTGTTCGTTTAAAATACAAAATGACGCGCGAAATCTCGTAATAGAAAGAAAACTTAGAAATTTCTTTGTATATTTTTCTCAACAAATGAAAACTTACAAGTCACACAATAAATTCATTAATGACAAAATCCTCAAGAAAAAATAAAAAAGTGTTCAATGTTCATCATAATCTTATCAACTCTACTCATATAAATAAGAAAATTTTGCCCCTCTACTCTCATATATAAATGTTTAATCTTAAGTTGAAAGAGTCATTAAACGTTTAATCATTATATAGTCAAAGCTGCGTCTTTAACAGGTTTGACTAGTTTATCCCTAATCTCTCTTCGTTTTAATTAAAAAAAAGGATTAGCTTCGCACCTAACAACAGTTACGTCCATCGTCTTCTTCGTCGGGTTCATCGAAAAGCTTCGTTTTGAAAATTTCTCAAGGTTTTCAAAACGGAGATTGAAGATATTAAGAGAATTTGTTCTTTCGAATTGTAGATGGTGTTTGGAGTTTTGCCGTAGCGTGTTGTGTTGTAAATTGTAAAGGATTAGGTTTTTTTGAAATCTCTCCGCTTGGGAGAAGAAATATTAAAAAATGGTGTTTAAGAGTAAACTCCTCTTCTCCTCGAAGAAATCAGGATCGTCTAGTCCCAATAACGCAAACAGTCCTCGATCCGTTGGCTCTAATTCTCCGGTTGGAGGATCCGATAAGAAGAAACCGAAATCGAATTCCAAAGAGGAGACTTGGAGCCCTTACCCGAAGAAGGATGGCTCATCAAAGGGTAAAGAAGTTCACTCTTCTAGTCCTGGAAAATCGAAACTGTCATCTTCAGGTTCTGAGGCGGCGAAGAAGAAGCTAGCTGCTGAAACGCCTATCATGGCTTCGTCTCTTGGTTTGAATCGAATCAAGACGAGGTCTGGCCCGTTGCCGCAGGAAAATTTCTTCAATTTTGGGAATGATAATGAACTTCCGGTCTTACCGTGTTACAAGCTGTCGAAGTTTGATGATACTAGTTCGGGTAGTGGCAAGAAGGAAGCTGGGAGTAGCAAAGCTGATCACAAATCTCCTGATATCGGAAATGGTATGGCTAATACTTCTTGCATTTTATCGTGGCACCCGTTGATGTTTCAGTTTTTTTTGCTTCTCTCAAGTTTGATTTTGATGTTACTAAGCAGGTCAACTGAAGGTATTACCTAGCATATCTAGCCCTGAAGGAAGCTCAGGAGTTTGCACGCCAGAGGTATTCCTTTCTCTTTTACTAAGTATGTGCTATGTATATATATAGACAGTTCTAAGTGACCTTGGTGACTTGATGTCTATCTTTTCTAGAATTCATATGAATTGGAAAAAACAAAAGTGTCAGAGTCGCCTCATTATCAAGCCTTACTTCGTATGACCAGTGCTCCAAGAAAGAGGCTTCCTGGTGACATCAAGAGCTTTTCTCATGAGCTCAACTCTAAAGGTGTACGGCCTTTTCCATTTTGGAAGCCTCGATGGTCAAATAACGTGGAGGTAGTTTTGACGCTCCTGTTTTTGTATTACTTTTATCTAAAATCTGTGCAGTGCTTTCTCTAATGATTTGTCTTATGCAGGAAATCTTGGATCTAATTCGAACAAAATTTGACAAAGCAAAGGAAGAAGTAAATTCGGACCTTTTTGCATTTGGTGGGGATCTGTTGGATATTTATGATAAAAAAAAAGAAAGTCATCCTGAGTTGCTAGAAACAATTGAAGACTTGTTGGTTTTGGCAAAGGTTTGTGCTAAGACTACTTCGGAAGAGTTCTGGCGTAAGTGTGAGGGCATAGTACAAGACTTAGATGATAAACGTCAAGAGCTTCCCCCGGGCGTGCTCAAGCAACTTCACACTCGGATACTTTTTATCCTTACCAGATGTACCAGATTACTTCAGTTTCATAAGGAAAGTTGGGGGCAGGAGGAAGATGCCGTACAACTATGTCAGTCAAGAGTCTTGCATCCTGTTGATAAAAGAGTCCCCACTGGAGAAGTTAGGGACGGTATGGGTTCAAGTTCTGCCAATAACTTAAAGGTACCATCCACCCAGAAAGCTTATTGTCAGGAGCAGCGTGGTTTGAATTGGAACGAGGGCTTTGTTGTTAGTCCAGCATCTCTCTCCTCTCCATACAATGAAATGTCAAAGGATTCTGAATCGCCTGCAAACATCGATAAAATGTCATCTTGGAAAAGACTTCCATCTCCAGCATCGAAGTGTGTAAAAGAAGCTGCAGTATCTAAAAAGCAGAATGATAGCAAATTTGAACCTCCACAGGTCGTTAAAAATCGAGTAGCTATGAGTGATGATATGGCTGTTTCTAAGTTTCCAGACACTCTTCAAGAACATATGTCCAAGCATCCGCACAATATTTGTTGGGGTTATTGGGGAGATCAGTCATGTATTTCTGAGGAAAACTCAATTATTTGCCGTATATGCGAGGAGGAAGTTCCCACCACCCATGTGGAAGATCACTCTAGAATCTGTGCATTGGCTGATGTATCTGACCAAAAGGGTGCGAGTGTTGATGAGCGGCTGGCGGCAGTTGCTGTAACCCTTGAAAAGATAACCGAGAACTTAACACAAAAGGATAGCCTAGCAGTAGTAGAAAGCCCAGATTGTATGAAAATATCTAACGCAAGCTTTAGCGAAGAATTTGATGTTCTCTCCCCGAAGCTAAGTGATTGGTCGCGAAGAGGGTCGGAGGATATGCTTGACTGTCTTCCAGACGCTAATAATTTAGTTTCCATGGATGATATAAGATGTTTACCTTCAATGTCATGCAGAACTCGTTTTGGTCCCAAGTCTGATCAAGGCATGACTCCTTCATCTGCCGGTAGCATGACTCCTAATTCCCCTATTCCAACCCCTAGACGCGATCCAATTGAATTGATATTAGTAGGCAAGGGTATATTACATGACCAGGATGATATTTCACAGGTTTGTGATGGTTCTGCTCTATCTTCATATCTTCCCAGTCTTTTGTTATTGAATATGTGCACTGACGAATAAAGCCGTGGATAACTGATGATGCAGATGAGTGAACTTGCTGATATTGCAAGATGTGCATCAAATGCTATTCCAGTTGATGATCAATCTATTCAACTCTTACTTTCTTGTCTTGAAGACTTGAGGGTTGTCATTGAGCACAGAAAGTTCGATGCACTTATAATAGAAACTTTTGGTACACGCATAGAAAAGTTGATACGGTGAGTTCCTCCTAGTACCACTTTTGTCTTGAATATATATTTGTTGGCTCTCACCCAGTGCTGTCTTTGCTTGAAAATTGGAATGCAAGTGTTCTGGTCTCCAGAACTATTCTTTTGTCAGTTGAGGCAAGAATAGCTCAGGCTATGAATCTATTGAATGAATTTTTTTCTTTACTTTGTTCCAAAAAAAAAAAAAGAATACTTTTCTTTATTATTTAGGGAAAAGTATCTTCAGCTGTGGGAGCTTCTGCGTGATGAAAATTTTGATCTATCAAGCACCATAATTGATGAAGATGCTCCTTTGGAAGATGATGTTGTTCGCAGCTTGAGGACCAGCCCAGTACATCCGCGGGACCGCATATCCGTCGATGATTTTGATTTCGTAAAAGAAATTAGTAGGGGAGCTTTTGGGCATGTTATCTTGGCTCGTAAGAAAACTACAGGAGACCTATTTGCGATTAAGGTGTTCCAAAATTTCAGTTCGTTTTGCTTCTGTTACTTTTGTGAAAGATTTTGTCTGTGCAGTAAGCCTGACTTGGTTACCAAAATCAGTCAAACTGTTTTTCTAAATCTTGTTTTTTGGTGCTGCCATACTCCGTAGGTTCTAAAGAAGGCAGATATGATCCGCAAGAATGCTGTGGAAAGTATACATGCTGAACGAGATATTTTGATCCATGCCCGCAATCCTTTTGTGGTGAGCTGTTCTAGCTTTAAGTATATTTTGTCCTCTGCTGAGATTTCTCATGCTAACGTAACCTTCTTTTTACCAGGTTCGATTCTTCTATTCTTTTACTTGTAGCGAAAACCTGTATCTTGTGATGGAATATCTTAATGGAGGGGATTTTTATTCAATGTTGAGAAAATTTGGTTGCTTGGATGAAACTAATGCCCGTGTATACATTGCAGAAGTTGTAAGTGTTGAAGGCTCTCACAGATCATGCCGTAATAACAAGTAATTTATCTAGATGTTGTGATTTAGTGTCGATTATTCGTGTCAGGTCCTTGCTTTGGAGTATTTACACTCCGAGGGTGTTGTGCATCGTGATTTGAAGCCTGACAATTTGTTGATCGCCCATGATGGTCATGTTAAGGTAATACAATAACCATTTGGGAACTTGTATTGAATATATCAGGCCTTCAGAATGTTTTGTTGATGTCATGCAATGTGATGATCTGGCGATTATATAGTCCTATCTGAATCTCGTAAAATCCACACAGATAATTAGCCTCTGCATTTATAATCTGTATATATAATACATGGATAAATTATCAGAACCACGCTTCCCTGTAGACCTTATGGTACCGTTTTGTTTCGTCTGAGCAGTTGACAGATTTTGGGCTTTCAAAAGTTGGCCTCATCAACAGCACAGATGATCTTTCTGGGCCAGTTTCCAGTGCAACGTCGCTGCTTGTTGAGCAGAAACCAAAATGGCCAACGTTGGAGGATAAGCGGTCTGCTGTGGGCACTCCTGACTACTTAGCGCCAGAAATTCTTTTGGGGACAGGACATGGTGCATACACATTTCTTTCTCATCTTGTTGTTTGCTACTTTCTATCATTCCAAATCTTACTTTTGAATAAAAATTGGTGCTTGGTTGAGATTGTTTATCTAAATAACAATGTGTGATATATCAAGTTGATTACAGTTCTACTTATCTGGTGGTGGTATAAGTAGAAAGCTCGAATACGTAACTTATTCCCAACTTTAGGTTCATACTAAATTGTTGTTCTGCTACCTGTCTGACTATAGTATCAGATTATATAATTTTTGTTATTACATACCAAAATTGTAAAGACATATATTTTCATAACTGTTCAGGTGCAACTGCAGATTGGTGGTCTGTTGGCATCATTTTGTATGAATTCATTGTGGGGATTCCACCTTTCAATGCTGACTATCCTCAGGTCAGTGACTAGATATTGCATCGTTCTTGTAAGTATATTGTTAGAGGAACTAGAGGTTTCTCAAGGTTCTGAAAACTATTGTTATAATTTTGGCTGGTCATCAAATGTCATGTGTTTGGTATTGGCCTCTTAACTATCAAACACTACCAGTTAGCATCATCATATGTTGCTAGCTAGTATTTAATATCTAGTCTCACTTCCCAACTCCCTCATATCTGATCTGCATCTTCTTTGTTGGGTTTTAGCAAATATTTGACAATATTCTCAACCGTAATATACAATGGCCTACTATTCCTGAAGATATGAGCCATGAAGCCCGTGATTTGATAGATCGGTATGTGAATATCCTCTGTTCAGTCTCTATATGCGTAGTAAGAATAGTCTTTACAAAATTTGTCACCAGCTCCGTTGTAAACATTAATAAGTAACCCTTCACTTCTCATGTTTTGTTCGAGTTATGACTGAGTAAATGCCCATTTTAGTGTTTGGTTCAAGATCAGCTTATAACAAAATCGAGAAGAAGACAAGTAGTATTTTCTGTAACACCGTGTCATGTGCTTTATCTAGGTTACTAACGCAAGATCCTCACCAGAGACTTGGAGCTAGAGGGGCAGCTGAGGTGACATTGATGTCTTTTTTCTTGGATGCCTGGTTCTAGTTTATTGTAAATTGTGTGTAGTGATGAAACAAATATCATGACCCAGGTCAAGCAGCACATCTTCTTTAAAGACATAAACTGGCATACTCTAGCACAGCAGAAGGTGCATTCATTTATCTTTTGCTGTTAAAGTCGAAGCTTTGCAAAGCTCATACTCATGTTATTATATTATTTTTTCTTTATTTTAGACATTTTAATGCTTGTTTTTTCTAGGCTGCATTTGTGCCGGATTCAGAAAATGCTTTTGACACAAGTTACTTCCATAGTCGCTACTCGGAGAAATATCCGGATGAAGAATGTTTATCAACCAATGAGAATGAAGATTCTAGTGATGGTGACAGTTTGAGTGGCAGCAGTGGTCGGTTGAACAATCATCACGACGAGGGGGTAATATCGGCTGATCCACTCTCTTTCCCCCCTCAGAAGTATTAACGTTAAATTTTTAGATGTATAAAGTCCCTGAATTGGATCAATGATGATATGCAGGTTGATATACCCCGCGGACCTGCGGAGTCTGAAACTGGTGTCTCTGAAAATTACCCATTCAATAATTTCTCGTTCAAGGTATTGTCTCATGACTTTCTTCCTAAGATACCTTGTTACCCAANGTTGAACAATCATCACGACGAGGGGGTAATATCTGCTGATCCACTCTCTTTCCCCCCTCAGAAGTATTAACGTTAAATTTTTAGATGTATAAAGTCCCTGAATTGGATCAATGATGATATGCAGGTTGATATACCCCGCGGACCTGCGGAGTCTGAAACTGGTATCTCTGAAAATTACCCATTCAATAATTTCTCGTTCAAGGTATTGTCTCATGACTTTCTTCCTAAGATACCTTGTCACCCAAGTATACGATTGATCATAGTTTTATACAGTTGTATAAAAAGTCCCTAGAAATATTCATTTTAGAATTGAGATCTTGCTGCAAACTTTATTAGTTATATAAGTTGGGTCCTGGTAAAAGTTGCAAAGATGGCTTTGTATTAGTATCATCACCTCAAGTAAAACATAGGCTGTTAGCTTTTATAACAGACTTGCAGAATCCTTCGGCTATAGATTCGAGTTTGGGTTGAGACTATAGACTGCTAGGTCATGAACTTGTGGGCTGTGCTTCTACCTAATTCAAGTCAATAACTGGCTTGTAGTTTGTACCATTATGGCAAGTGATTCGAGTAGCATTTGAAACTGGTGTTCTCAAGAGAGAAGAACCAGTTTTAGTATTCTGACTAGCTCTTTTTATGGTATGAAGAACCTCTCGCAGCTGGCATATATCAACTATGATCTGATGTCCAAAGGTCACAAAGAATGAAACTCAACCAAGTTCGCATCGAAGATAGCAAACAAATGAACATAACTTATTATTCTGTACATGTAAGTCAGTCATCATTGGTTACTAAATTTGTGGTATCCATAACAAGCTGATTTTTGTTTTGAGTTATTCTCTTTCTGATGCAGAGACAGGAAGAAAAACAAAAGCAAAAGGAAAACATTATTTGGTCGCACAACGCACAGCCGCACATGTGGTTTATTGTTGTTTTGCGGTTTGATAGTTGTTAAGATTTGTGGTTTAACATATTTATGTACATGGTCTGAGGCTATTGCGTTCCACCTTCACAGAAGGTTGTGAAATGTTGTCTTAAAGTAAACCGAGTGAAAAGGGATGTCAATGTTCATTATTAAAGATTCCCAATTTGTCTCTTTTAGCATATTTTCATTAGATTCTGAACGAGAGATACCATTTCCAAACCAAAGTTTTAAAACCTATCATAATTGATGGACACAGTCCAAACTTCTTAAACCCATACACAGTTAGCCATTGCGTTTGCGGGTTTCTAAAAGTGTAGGCAATTAGCAGCCGCATTAACCGCAAATGTAGGTATAAGAGACCACGTCTATAAAAAGGACCCTTTCATAAACCCTATTTTGGGGTTGCTCATATATTAGAATCATCTCAGTTTCTCAAAGTCCTCTTATCTTTCTCTCTCTCTTTATGGTCCCTCCCCTATATCATGTGTGTACCTTTGGGACCTCTGTGAAAAGAGTCATACAATTATAGCAGCCTTAGTACTGTTACAGTTGCACCCATTCCTACCTATTTAAACCTTTTGCATTAAATGCTTTACTCATAAAGCTGCCAATGTTTGCTAGCCAACCTCTCTTTACTCATAGTAGTGATTTTGTGAAAGAGAAAAAAAAACAAATTATTCCAAAGTTCGGTATACTTAATTGAAGAGTTGTCCACATTTCAGTAATAGCAAATTTGTATTGATTCATTCATTCTATAGATCATGTGTTAAGTGTTTATTTTTGGGTATAATTAGCTGTCTCTCCATCGGAACTAAAATTGGATGTGGGTCTCTGTGATAGCAAAAGATAATTTATATAGCATGTTCTTTATATATCACATGTTGACGAAACTAATGTATTGGTATCATAAAATTACACATAACTTCCACCACACCATAATAAGCTGAACAAGTGCTAAACAGGCGAAACCTAAACAAGTAGTTTTAAACTAATTTTTCATTTCGAATGATCTAATGTTGTTTTCGGATATAACACTATTCTCTAGTGGATAAAGCTAAAGTGTACAACAAACCTATCAAACGCATCAAATCTGCCGGAAAAGGGCGATCCACAAGTGGCCAACCAAAAATATATTTTAAATCCAAACAGATTTGTATTTTTGTTCGACAAACTGAATACATCATTTTCACAAAACACTGACCAACTGCGTTTGCCACTATATACACAACTTTACATTACGATATGAAGTCACGAGTATGATTATAACATAAGAGACAAAATGATTAGCAACAATTTAGAAAAGTAGATTTAAGCAACAACAATAATTACAAAAATCACCACCAAATCCTTCACGCCCAAACACAACACAACTTCAATTGCCAGCAGAGTTAACCACTAAAACCCTTCTTCCTTTTTGACAAGTAGGGTCAAAAATTTTAAATTAAAATTAAAAACCCTTCATTTCTGATTTTTCCCCCAACCATTTCATTAAAATTAAATAATTAAAAATTTCAATAATTAAACATTTTTTACTTAATCAGCTTCGTCAACTTGGTCTGAATAAGGTCGCAAATTCTCCATCTTCCTAACAACTTCCGACATCTCCGGCCTCTGGTCCGGATGCTGTGACGTACAATCAAGCCCTAGCTGCACCATCTCCGCCATCATCTCTTCTTCCTTCGTCGCCAAGCTAAGCAACTCCGAGTCGAAAACCTCTCTTCTCCACTCATCCCTCGCCACTGATTTGACCCATCTCGGCAAATCAACTCCTTCCTCGTTCATCACTGAGTTCGAAGGAGCTTTTCCCGTGATCAGCTCGAGCAACACAACTCCGAAGCTGAACACGTCACCCTTCTGCGACACGCGTTTTGGATCGGTTACTTCTGGCGCACGGTAACCCGTAGCACGGTTTGGATTTGTTGCTGATGATCCAACGAGCTGGGCTAAGCCAAAGTCTGAGATTTTAGCATGGTGGGATTTTGTTAAGAGGATGTTTGAGGATTTGACGTTGCCGTGAGAGGTCGTAGTGCCTTGTGAGTGAAGGTAGTCTAACCCACGAGCTGCACCAATAGCAATTCGTGATCGGACGTCCCAGTTTAGTGGACTCCTTCCCGCTCCTCTGTTTCCTGTAAACAGATAAAAGACAATTATAAAAACTAAACTAAACAAAGCAAAGCACCCAATGCTAATTCAATCGAGACTAAGCACTAAAGCTATTGTAAATGCAAACTAAATCTACAAGAACCCTAGATGAAGCTTATTAAATGTTTTTGATGTAAAAACTCACCATGTAAGAGAGCTGATAAGCTTCCCATAGGCATGTAGTCATAGACAAGAAGCTTCTCATCTCTGCTGAAATAGTAAGCTCTCAGTGGCACCAAGTTCTCATGATCCATCGCACCAACCAATTCAATCTTCTCCCTAAACTCTTTATCAGCCATCATCACATCCTTCAGCCTCTTCACCGCAACAACCGTCACCGCGTCAAGCACCGCCTTATACGCCGTCCCAAACGTTCCTTTCCCCAAAACCTCCGCTGAAGCTCTCAGCAAGTCTTCAAGATCGAAAACTTTAGTCGCGTTACCGAAAAACACAAGCTTCTTCGTCGCTGGACCGTTAACTTCTCCAGCTTTTCCGTTCCCGGTCATCGCCGCCGCTGCAGCCGCCGACACCGAGTAGACATTTCCGTTATCCGCCGCTTCTTTATCGCCGGGAACCTCAGTTTCTTGCTGTTTGATAGTTGAAATGTCAACAGCTCTTGATCTCTCCTTACCCTTTTTCCGGCAAAGCGCCATTAGTATCAGAACAATCAAAGCGAAACCAACCACACATCCGATCACAATTCCGGCAATAGCTCCACCGGAAAGTTTGCTCTTTTTCTTCTTCTCCGTACTTCCTTCAACACTTGGTGGTAGTGTTCTGTTTCCACCAGAAGAAGGCTGACTCGGTACAGTTTCTTCATCAGGGCAAAGTTTAAGCGGTTTGCCACAAAGCGAAGTCTGTAGAAACGAATCAGACTCAAACCTCTGCAGATTCTTAGGTATAGATCCGTTCAACGAGTTATTAGAGACGTTGAACTGAACCAACGGTAAATCTAACTCAGGGATTGAACCAGAGAGTTGGTTGTTCTCTAAAAACAGAGTCTTGAGCCTCGTGAGGTTTGTAAAACCAGAGGAGATCTCTCCAGTGAAGCTGTTGGAAGCGAGATTAAGCCTCACGAGGTTTGTAAGACTGAACAGAACTTGAGGTATCTCGCCGGAGAATCTGTTTCCTTGCAAGTAAAGGTGTCGGAGATTGGAGGAAGTTCTGAGATCGTTAGGGAGTGAGCCAGAGAGAGCATTGAGACGAAGGCTGAGTGTACGGAGCTGAGTTAAGTTACCGAAAACACCTTCCGGGATGTTGCCGGAGAGAGAAACGCCGGGGAGACGGAGGGCGGTGACTCTGTTACTCTCGCATTTGACGCCGGCCCAGTTACACGGTGAGGTCTGTTTGATGTTCCAGCGAAACGTACGGCCTCTGACGGCGGAACGGAGAGAGAGAAGAGCTGCTCTGTCGGCGTTGAGGTCTTGTGTTGATGGAAGAGGGAAAGAGAGGAGAAGGGTTAAGAGAAAAACAGAGAGAATCGCCATGGACGAGTTGGGAAAGACTCGCATTGTGTTGTTGTGACGACGATTCAGAAGAAGAAGAAGAAGAGAGAGAAAGCTTAAAAATGAAAACTTTATTAAGAAGAACAGAGAGACAGAGAGGTGTAAAAGGGAGTGAAAGCAGTCAACAGCCTAATCCTCTTTTCCCATGTTTGTTTTCTTCAATTTCCTCTTTTAATAGTACTATTAGTATTATGTTAATAAAATTGGTCAAAATTCTCTAATTAGCATTCGTCGAAAGATTCTTTGATGATTTAGCAACCTACCTACTCGTTTAGTTGAACATTTCACAGAGTTAATAATAGTATTAAACTATGGAGTATACGATTGGAGTTAGTTATAATTATTAGTAGTATATAATTTTGAAAAATGAAAAGGGGTGGGTAGAGACTAGAGAGAATTGGTAGGACCGTAACATGTTAGAAGATGATCACATTCACAACCATATTTGCCTACATTAAAGTTTTTTTTTTTGAAATTAAACTCTTCGTTGTGTGTCTGTCTCTGCCACTCTGTATTTTACAGGTAAAAGAAAACTTCTTTAGTTTTGTTTTGTATCTAAGAAAATTCTCGACATTGGTCTACTGTTCGGGACCATTATGTTTAGATGAAAGTATAATTAAGTTTCGCATGCGCATCTGTTATCATATATTGGATTCAAACGTAGAAACTATAAGCCAAAATATGGAAACTCTTATACTATCATCTAGTATTTGGTAATTAACTGAATATCTTGTGTTATAGGGAAAGAACTATCACTTTTTCAAGTGCATGTAATGCTAATGCATGCTTTGTCGATGATGGCTCATGACTATCATGATCAATAAAATCATTTGTAAATTGTAACGTTTTATTTTCTGTTTATTAAGTTTTTTGCATGAGATCTGCTAGTTTTACTACTTCGTTTTGTGGTAAGAAAAAAAAAAAAGAACAAATTCTTATTTAAGTTTTTCTTTTGTTGGTGTAAATGTAAGCAAATTCTTTTTTAAATAGTATATGGTTATGTGTCAGATTTTGCTGGAATTTAGTATTTTGACAAAGGAATATATAGTTTTATTTCTCTGTAATAGTAGTGTTAGGTTAGATCATTAACACACATAGATCAACAAAAAAAGGGAGGTAGTCGTAACGTGCTGCGGATACATGGTTGGGCGTTACACGAAAGGAAACGACAACTACCATTTAATACTTACATTTTATTTTCATGTGCTTTTAGCTCCTATTCTTCTCACCAAAATCCATTAAATAATAACTTTCATTTACTCGTGAAAGACCAAAGCCACAAAAATAAAATTATAAAAACTGATTATTCTTCATTGGTCGTTGGAGAGAATTTTTGTTAGATAGTTTCGAGAAATTATAATTCTATTGTTTTCTCGTAAAAGATCATATATTAAATGACTTTTTCTAGAAACCTTTTAAGAAAAAATGACTTTTTTTTTCTTGGCGTTTATATTGATTTTGTTACTGTGATGAAGAAAATACCGGATTAAAAATACAATATGCATATACGTCATGCTCATGCATGGACTTACAGATATTATATATTAAATATATATATATATATATATATATATATATATAGTGTATGTTTGATAAAGTATACGTGCATGTGGACCAATCAAGAAGTTTTTTTTTAAGTTAAATTGTACATGAATTTCGTGAACGTATCTACTGACTTTACCTGCCCACAAGATACGTCCATTTCTTATAATGAGATCGCTCTAGCTATAAGCTAACGTTAACCCAAGTCTAATATGGGCATGCAACCTCTATTTATAACAAATGAGTATATATCTTTAATTCAAGCTCTAAGACCATCTCCATCAATGTGTCTAATAAGTTGCTTATAAGTTGCTTAAGTATTAAAACAGATTAAATGTAATAGACTAATGTCATAGGTTAATTTTGTTTAGGATTGTCTCTCTATGGGATAAGGCAAAGCCGAAAACTTTTGCTGCCCGATTCCGAACTCGTGATGGGTGTTGTTTGTCCTTCTTCCCTTGTAGTCTACTTGAATCCCATTAGGAAAACTTTTGTGACATATCATGTGGTGATGGATGATGTAGATTAAATGCTCTTTGTTTCAAATAGGCTACAGATATGTCCGGTTTTAAAAATTTATGGTTCTCTAAATCATTTACATATTAGAAAATTGCCTTTGGAATCCTCTTATTCTTCTGGTCATTGTTAAATTCTAGGCGCGACAACGATTTACGCTGCTCATTGTGTTGATTGTGTTGTTGTCGTTGGGTAAAGATGGTTCGTATGTAGAGCTATAATTGTTGGCATTGTATAAACAAATTGTCCGTTTTAGTGTGACTAAATGGATCATTTGCAGGTGGAAGGTACTTCATTTTGCTGGACTTAAAAGAAGTTATGTATCGTTTTTTGAAAGAAGGTTTTGGTATTGGAAAATGCATTCTCTATCCTCACAACAATGACAAGAGAAGACTAGTAGGTTTTTCTTCATCAGGTTTGATGATTTTTGTACTAATCTCCCTTTTTTTTGGCGCGTGTGTGTGTATGTTTGTGGTGGAAAGTTTACGATGGTTTTTACTGAATTAGGAACGAAGCCAAGCAATCAGCTGGTAGTTTTGTGGGGGAAGTCGCTAAGGATGCGAAAATGAATGTTGCTGCAGGTTATGGTTTGCTGCAAACTTGTATAGTTCGTCTTTGATGTGTATTCAAATGAATCTTGTTTTGAATGTTTATCAACACTTCATACATATATTGTTTTAGAAAATTCAAATTTTTTTTCTTAAGAACCATGAGATTCTACCATTAAAGGGGGAAAGAGTTAATAAAATCTAACTAGGAGAGTTACCCGCACGCTTGTGCGGGCAAGAGTTAAATAAAAACTAAATGTCAAAAAAAATAACCTATGTTCAAAATTGTAATTAATTTTGTATTTTAAACTTTTAATCTGATATTTCTAAATGGACATTTAAAAAGAGTATTTAATAAAACCTTAATTAAAGTCTTCAATATATATTATCTTGTTAAAAAATTTTTTAAGCCCATTTGCAAAATGGGAAAAATCCATTGAGCCTGATCCATATTATGTGGTTAATTTAAATTAGGTAGAAGTTGGGTCAGAATAATTTAATATTTCGTTTAAACCATCAAGAAAATTTGGAAAGCAACCCTTAAAAGGGTTTGTAGTACTTGATCATACAAACCTTCAAAATAATTATAAAGTTAGCATATACAAAAGATTGTTAACAAATATGCCTTCAGCTTAAACTTCTCCAGTTTACCCTTCATGCTGCATTATGTGCTTAATGTAATAACGTCCAGCAAATTCCGAGCTAAAAAAATAGAAAACACATCCATAAGTTAGACCCTAACATGATACACCACTTGATATTTTTGAACATTAAAAACTTACATAGCCTTGTGATTCTCAAGTCCTACAAACTCCGGTTTTAAATAGATCTTGGAGGAGGCCAATGTGTTTACAATACACGGCTCACCTAGGAATGTTTTAAGTGTTAAAAAGATTATTTAGATGAGTATACAACCTACTCTTAAGAATTTTTTCAATCTAGCAAATTCTATTAATAGTACATACCTTCATACTCTCCAACCCTCCAGAAACGCANACTAAATGTCAAAAAAAATAACCTATGTTCAAAATTGTAATTAATTTTGTATTTTAAACTTTTAATCTGATATTTCTAAATGGACATTTAAAAAGAGTATTTAATAAAACCTTAATTAAAGTCTTCAATATATATTATCTTGTTAAAAAATTTTTTAAGCCCATTTGCAAAATGGGAAAAATCCATTGAGCCTGATCCATATTATGTGGTTAATTTAAATTAGGTAGAAGTTGGGTCAGAATAATTTAATATTTCGTTTAAACCATCAAGAAAATTTGGAAAGCAACCCTTAAAAGGGTTTGTAGTACTTGATCATACAAACCTTCAAAATAATTATAAAGTTAGCATATACAAAAGATTGTTAACAAATATGCCTTCAGCTTAAACTTCTCCAGTTTACCCTTCATGCTGCATTATGTGCTTAATGTAATAACGTCCAGCAAATTCCGAGCTAAAAAAATAGAAAACACATCCATAAGTTAGACCCTAACATGATACACCACTTGATATTTTTGAACATTAAAATCTTACATAGCCTTGTGATTCTCAAGTCCTACAAACTCCGGTTTTAAATAGATCTTGGAGGAGGCCAACGTGTTTACAATACACGGTTCACCTAGGGATGTTTTAAGTGTTAAAAAGATAATTAGATGAGTATACAACCTACTCTTAAGAATTTTTTCAATCTAGCAAATTCTATTAATAGTACATACCTTCATACTCTCCAACCCTCCAGAAACGCAGTACACAAAACACCGGTTCAATTTGATATGTGAGATGGCATCCAGATGACTCCCATGAAGATATGAAAAGGTTAGCATAGTAATCCATTGCAAGACACTTTACAGTTTCATTCCTACAAATGAATATACTTGTTACACTCTACCAAATAAAGTCAGACTTATAAATCTTAATATGAGTAAAGATGCAATAAATGTGACTTACCTGCCATTTAATAGTGTCAAAATGAAACAACCCTTCCCGTTTTTTTTTTTT